>NW_005871203.1:1321974-1372015 GCF_000147115.1 Myotis lucifugus
TACCCCCAGACATAGGTCCCAATCTGAAAACATCCCTCTCGACGATGACTAATGCAGACCTCTTTATGAAGAAGGGGGGCGGTGGAATAGTTGTGACGTGCTAGGTAGGAGGGTAGCCTGGGGAGGGAGGGGAGATAGACAGGAAGGCAGCCTTTCCTCTTCAAGACCTCAGCTTCCTTTTCTGTGATGAAAGAGCTTCATCAGAACCATCCTCAGCGTGCACTTGAGTCAGGGAAGCTTCTTTTATAAACACATCTTCAATTCTATATAATCCTATATAATAAAAGGGTAATATGCAAATCAACCAAACAGCAGAACAACCAGTTGCTATGACACACACTGACCACCAGGGGGCAGATGCTCAATGCAGGAGCTGCCCCCCGCTGGTCAGTGCACTCCCACAGGGGGAGCGCCACTCAACCAGAAGCCGGGCAAGCGCAGCGGCAGTGGCAGGAGCCTCTCCCACCTCTGAGGCAGCACTAAGGAGCAGCAAGCCAAGTAGTAAGGAGCAGCAAGCAGGCGGGCGGTAAGGAGCAAGGGCTCCTGGACTATGAGAGTGATGTCTGACTCCTGGCTTAGGCAGTCAGACATCCCTCTCGCAGGAAGTGGGCCTAAGCCAGCAGGCGGACATCCCCCAAGCGGTCCTGGACTACGAGAGGGCGCAGGCTGGGCTGAGGGACTCCCGCCCACCCCACCCCCTGCTCAAGTGCATGAATTTTTGTGCACCGGGCCTCTAGTTATATAAAAGGCTAACATGCAAAGTGTCCCCTTGGGAATTCGATCGCTCACTCACTATGACATGCACTGACCACTGGGGACAGCACGGAACACTGTGGGAGACCAGCAGTGGGTGGTGGTGGTGGGGCGCTGAGGGAGCAAGGGAAGGAGGGAGGCGGGGAACCTGATCAGCCCTGATCGCTGGCCAGGCCTAGGGACCCTACCAATGCATGAATCTTGTGCACCAGGCCTCTAGTCATGACATAAACAGATGGGGAGAGGGAAGGCATGTACTTTGAGGGGGAGACTTATGTCCCTGAAAATATGGCAGACAGACGCTCTGAGAACTTTTTTGGAACAAACCTGGACAGAGTTTATTTTTAAGCTATAAATAGATAGCTGAGCTAGCAAGAAAATAAGGGATTCCTGGGGCAAAAACAACCAGAATGCATAAATCCAGGAGGTTAACAGGGCAGCTACCTGTCAGTTACACCAAGGACATTTATTAATCCCTCCTAGCCTAATTTCTGAGCTCTGAGTTTTCACAGGGTGGGAACTTTGATCAAGACCCAGAAAGAAAGCCCAGAACCCAAAAGGTGCCCCCCTCAGCAAAAGGGAGAACTTGACAAAGACCCTGCCTGGGAGGAGGGTCCCTCTGAGACTGCACGTGCCTAGGTTTGCAGGGAGAGGTGAGGAGTTGGCACAGGGCAGGGTCTTCTTGGAGAATCATGTCCACAAGCTGTTGGTCCAAAAAGGCTGGAACAATTCACGACCTGTGTGACTGGGAGAAACACAAGCCAGGAATTTTAGGCAACCCTAGTTGTCAGTGGCCTCAGGTACCCGACAGAAGCCAGCACAGATTCTCGAAGAACACATTGAACCCTTGGCCTCAAGCCTCCCAATAAAGCTCTAAGACTCACGAGGCCACAATCCATGAACAGTTGGAGAAACGGCACTGTGATTAGAATCAGTAGAAACTAGAAACCAGTCAGACTTGGGAAGACTGATTATCAGATGCACAAGAGAGAAGTATGTTTGAAGAACCACAACAAGGAATCAAAAGGGGACCGAGGATCAAGAGACTTCAGAAGTGACCAAGCAGATTGGAACAACCCAAACAGCTGTTGGGAAACATTTCGATTCCTGTAGCTTTCACACTTCATGCTTTCGCCCTGTTTCTGCAGCTTTTATCCTTTGCCTCTTGCTCCTTGGCCAGTGCCTGTCCTGCAGCCCCTTTTCCCTGCGCCCTCGGGCGAAGCTGCCCTTCCCCCTCCCTCCGCCGGCAGGACTGCTTGCCTCTGGCAACACTTTCTGTCCTTCCTTTCCTCCTTCTCTGCTGACGTTCAGCCTTTCCCCCAGTCCCATGACCACTGCACACCCACAGCAATCCCTTTGCTTTTTGTTCCAAGTCTTGCTCTGATTCCTTTTCCCTCTCAACCTTGGGATCAAAATTCAGGCTAGTACAGTGAGTTACCACTAGTAATTATGGTAGCTATGGGGTCTCAGCCATCCCGTTTTATCCCTACACTAAGGGAGGTAGGGGAATTTGTTGGCAGCTTATGCAATTCTACTTTGACCAAAAGAACCATTTTTTATTTACCTTCACAAGGTTCAAATCTGCCAGCTAATCAGATGGTTTCAAAGCAATGCAGTCTGGCGTTTCCTACCACGTCTTTAATGCTGGTGTCCACTGTATTTTAATAAGCAGTATTGAGCCCAGCTGGTGTGGCTCAGTGGTTGATCTATGAACCAGGAGGTCATGGTTTGATTCCGGTCAGAGCACATTCCCAAGTTGTAGGCTCGATCCCCAGTAGGAGGCGTGCAGGAGGCAGCTAATCAATGATTCTCATCATTGATGTTTCTATCTATCCTCCCTCTCTGACATCAATAAAAATTTTAAAAAGTAATAAGCAGGTATCGAGTGCCCAGTGTCTCACGGCCACTGCTCCAGGGGCTTGAAAGTTGCAGGTCCACATGAGAGCAGTGGGAAGCATTTAAAAGCAAATTCTGTAAATAAAAGCAATCTTCCTGCACATTTACTGAGCCATGGAAGTGATCAGACTCACTAGGTTCAGAAAAGAAAAATTAATCCCAAATCCTGTTCTCGGTGGCAAATTTGTCAAGAGGGGAAATAATTACCTCATTGGAGTCTCACCTACTTGGTTCTCTTGAACTCGAGCTGTTTCAGCCTTGGGTTAGCAGGATATTGCGAGAGCCGGCCAACTTCCTAGAATGATCAGCTCTCGCAATATTTGAACACGCACAGACTCACTTGCCTTAAGAAGTAAATACGAGTGGATTACAGCAAAATGTGTAAGGCCTTTCATTCTGAAAAATGCCAGGGACCAAATATCCGGTTGAGACGTCAAGCCCCTCTCGTTCACAAACTACTGCATCGTTTCTGTGCAGGGGTTAGTTTAATTTCAGGGCCAAATCCTATTATTTTGTGTCTTGGTTTTGCTTTTTGGTCAAGTTGGTTTTTCCTAAGAAAAGGCATGCAAATTAGAGCATTCTGATCTGTATGGTGAACTTGGGTCAGCTCTTCAGTTTGGGGAAGAGCTAGTATCAGGCATTTGCAAAGGTGATGGGGACCATGAGAACTTGCATGGGTTGAAGTGGGCCTTTTTCCCGGGAGCCTTGGGTTCAGATTTTATCTGTCACTTTACCGTGTGGTCTTGAGCACATTTGTCTATCCTTTTATACTTTTTCCAAATATATACAAAAGTTCTATAATACACTAGAAGCAGTGGTTGCCAGGGGCTCGGGGAGAGGAGAATGAGGAGTGACTGCTAAGGGGTATGGGGTTTCTTTTGGGGGTGATGTTCTGAAATTGGATAGTGGTGATGGTTGCACAACTCTGTGAATATACTAAAAAAAAATACTGAATTTTCAGTACTGTCTTAAAGGGTGAATTTGTGGTATGTGAATTATATCTTAATAAAGCAGTTATTTTAATTGAATGTCAACAGTATAGAACAATGAATCCCCACATACCCATCACTCAGACTCCCCAATTTTCAGCTCATTGCCAATCTTGTTTTACCTATACCTCTATTCACTTCTCCTTTCTTGAATTATTTTGAAGCCAATTTCAGAAATACTTTCTCTGTAAGTATTTCAGTATCTATCTCAGAGATAAGCCTTTTTTAAGCACAATTTCTAGCATCATTACACCTTAAAATAGTAACATCAGTTACCTAATATCACATATCTAGTACCAGTGTTCAAATTTCCTTATCAATGATTTGTTTTGAATTAGAATCCAAATAAGGCCCATAGATTGCGAGTTGATATGTCTTTTAAGTCTCTTAATCTTCAGATTCCACCTCTGTCTTTTTTCCTCCTTTGCAGTTTATTTATTGAAGAAACCAGTTTGTTTTTTTTGGCCAAATCTCTATCTCTCGCTCTCTCCCCAAGTGTGAGGGATGTGTGACTTTTGTTTTAGAAAATAGTGAGTTGTAGATAAGGGACATTTGGACTGAGCCCTTCCATTCTGGAATTTTCCCCCATATATGCAGGGAAGCATCAAGTGTAGGGTTCATGGATTCCCACCAGAAACCTGAACCTCCACTGGCTGGAGGGCTCAGCTGCATCTTCCCCCTCAACGCTGCCTGTGCCCCCCTCCCCCACCCCCACCCCAGCCCCTGACAGAGCTAGAAGAAGCAGGAACGAAGAAGACCACCAACATTTAATCCAAAACATCAGCTGTTTCGGGTGCCCTTTGCCCTGCAAGTGTCACCAGCCACGCACATTGCAGTATGATATTCTGCTATTCTAACGCTCTTATCTGTAAGACTAGTAGGATCAAAGAACTTCCGCTAGTCCCCACTGTCATAACCTCAGCCTTTATGACTCACTGCTCTTTCAGATGAGTCTGCTTGTTTTCCTTAAATGGAACTTGCTAATTCCATCATTTTCCCTAGTTTGCATGTCAATGGTGTCCCAACCAGGCACAAGCTCTGCCTCAACCGACCTGCCCTGAACCGACCTGCCCGCCTGGCTTCTCACCTTGCCTTCCTCCTGCAGCCTTTCCCATCTCTGCCCTCTCCACCCACCTCCGCTTCAGCCTGCCCATCTCCCTTCATTCTGTAGGGTCACTGTTCCTTCCTTGTTGTCAGCTCCCGTCAGCAACACATCAGTTACTTGGTCCAGGAAGTGAACTTTCAACAACGATAACAATTTAAAATATGGATTGTCTCCGCCAGAAGTCGGTCCGCTATTTTCGTGGCAGCTCCTTCCGGGTGCTCAGACTTGTGGGGACTGCATACTGGGCAAGCAGCCCACAAGCCAGTGAGTATCATCACCGGAAGGGAGCAGAGAGGCGGCTCGTTGGAGGTGGAAGGGTGGGTTGGTGGGACTTAACAGACAATATAATTCTATTGCTATGGGCTCAGCATAGCCAGGTGCAGTCAGCACCCAGGAAAGGTGACCATCAAGTGTTGGGTGCAAAGACCAGGAGGTGGGCATGGGGTCAGGGCAGGGAGAAGCGTGGTCCCGAGTGGGGAGAGCCGCGGGGACAAGGTCCTTTAGGGCCGTCCCCGGACTTGTTTTCTCCTGGCCGTCACAGGACAGTGTTAGGGGCAGGGAGGGGGAACACGGACCGCTCTCAGAAGGTTGGGCCCGTGTCCTCTAATCCGAGAAAAGAGCTTGGTCTGCTTGGTGTGGGCTGATCCACAGTGTTCGAGGGATGAGCATGCTATGCGCTCACACTCTGAGCTTTTCAAAGTAGGAACTTCCACCTACAAAGCAGAAGAGTGTTGGTGGGTTTTTTCTTTTGTGGTTTCACACAGCGAATGTATGACAATCTCTATTTATAAGCGAAGTGAGCCGTTCAGGCACTGAGGACTGAGTGTGGCCAGGATTTCTGGTCCCCCCTCCTTCACCCTTTCATCTTTCTCTTCGCCTGCTTTCCAGAAAGGGGGCTGCTGGGAGAGTCTGCTTGACAATTTCCCGTGCTGTCAGCTCCACAGAATTCCATTTCTGAGAACCTGCTCGGAGCATGCAGTGACATTGCGTAACCCGCCTCCGGAGCGGGCAGTATTAGCCGTGGCGCTCAGAGCGACTGTTTCACCCAACATGAGAGGAGCGAGCGGCATGGATGGGGCGCCCAAGGTGAGTGATGGGGGCCTTCTGAACGGGCAGGGGGCAAACAACCGGCAGCGACCAGTTTTTGTTCTGAGTTTAATGTGTACCAGTAACATGTAAGTTTGAGATGGGAAGGTTTCATGTCAGTTTAAGTGTAGAAAGTATTTCAAGCTCCTTACCAGTTTGACTCGGATGAAAATTACGTACTTTCTAGCAGAAACCAGCTTCTGGGGTTGGTAACACAGTCTATCCCTTTGTGTCCGTTCACCTTCTAACAAACTTCTTGAGCGAGTGAGACCTCAGCTCACCCCGACCTCTCCTTTCTCGGGACCCTGAGCACACTCAGTGTCACTCCCAAGTGTCCTGAGGATCCTGCGCTCCTGCCCCACACCTGGGCAGTCACCGTGGGTGCTCCCCCTGCTACCTTCACGTTAACTTTGGTATTGATCTGTGTGAGCGGAGCTCCAGGCTGGGACTTGAATCAAAAAAGAGTCACTAGGGAGTAGAAATGACTACAAAAAAAATAAACTTGCTCAGATACAAGGAAAGTGAAGCTCAAGGGTTACTTTGCTACACCTTTAAAAAATATAAGTAGAACAAGAAAATAAGGAAATGGAACATTAAGTGGGGAGTCTTCTTATATGAATTAAGTATATATTACTTATTATTCTAATAACTAGGTGTCATTAGTGGAATGTATAGTTGAGTAACGCATGACATCCTCTTTTATGTAGGTCATGTGTAAATATCTTAGCTAGAATATTGTACACAACTATTTTCTTTGAAAAATTTTTAAGCCCTAACCAGTTTGGCTCAGTGGATAGAGCGTCGGCCTGCGGACTGAAAGGTCCTAGGTTTGATTCCAGACAAGGGCATGTACCTTGGTTGCGGGCACATCCTCAGTGGGAGGTGTGCAGGAGGCAGCTGATTGATGTTTCTCTCTCATCGATGTTTCTAACTCTCTATCCCTCTCCCTTCCTCTCTGTAAAATATCAATAAACTATATGAGAAAAAGAAAATATTTTAACCATGGGGAAAATAATAATTTATATTATTATTATTTATATTATTAATAATTTATATTATTATTATAATCTCATATCCTTGACTGAGATTCACCAATTCCAGCATTTATTTTATATAGATGTTTAGATACTGGCACACAGTTATTGTCAACCATTTGAAAACAAGTTGGCTGCTGGCTGGGGCCTTCCTTCATTCCATGCCACCCCCTGATGGTCAGTGCACATCATAGCAAGCGAGTGATTGAACTTCCGGTTGGTCGAACTCCCAAGGGGACACTTTGCATGTTAGGCTTTTATATGTATAGATGTTTAGATACTGGCACACAGTTATTGTCAACCATTTGAAAACAAGTTGCACCTATAATGACACTTCCCCACATCTGCTTAAAACAAGGACAGTCTCCTACACAACTCCAATATCAGTGTCACATCCAAGACAAATTACCATCGAATTAATAATGCCATCCTAACATTCAGCCCACATTCACATTTTCCAAAAAATACCCTTTCTGGCTTTTTTGACTGTTATTTGTTTGTGTGTGTGTTTTTCCAAGACCACATGCTGTGTTGTTTTCAGCTCTCTGTCATCCTTAATCAAGAATAACCCACTGCTTTTTATTTTTTACATAACATCAATTTTTTTTACTATCCCAGATGTTTTATGATTTAGATTTCTTATGTGCCACCTATTCTGCCTAGCTAATCTCTATAACACTTAGTAATTTGTAATTAACATGCATGTGTGCATATAACTTATATTTGATGCTCCCAGCACCGCCATAAAGCCCTATTATGAATATTATAGAGATAATAATAACTGTCACTTTCTGGCTGTCCATCCACCAGGCCTGCTGCATGTTCCATTACATCCTCGCATCTTCAGGAAGCAGAGGTGTTATTCTTAACCCCATTTTACAGATGAGGAAAGTAGGGTTCATTGACTTGCCAAGGCCACACGCTAGTGAGTGGAATGCCAGGCGTCAGACCCAGGCAGACTGAACCCAGAACTCGGCTCTTAACCAGCTCACTCTCTCCCGACCCTCAGACCAGCAGCTGGCAAACTTTTCCTAATGACCCAGATGGTATTTTATGCTTTGTGGGCCACCTACAATCTCTGTTGCATTTTCTTCTTTGTTTTCACAACAAACACTTTAAAAATATAAACTCATTCTTCACTCTCAGATCAGTCTTCCAGATTTGATTGACAGGTCATAGTGGCCAACCCATGTCTTTCTTAGATGCATAACGTCTCAGCTCATGCCGGCTACTCCACCCAATGGTGGAGTCTTGATCCTAGTCCAGGGACACACTCAGGGAACAGTTTCCTGGGTGCACCTATACAACTGTCAAAGCACAGAGAAGATAATATATCTCTAAAGGCTTTTCCAGACATGAGCAGTTACTGAAAAGGGTTGAGCTTCTTGCCTTTTGCAATGAAAAGTGCATGTTAGAGTTGCATTCATGTTAACCATTGATCCATTTCGTTAGTTTTCCTTTTTAATATGTTTTTTTTTATTAATTTAGAGAGAGGAAGGGAGAGGGAGAGATAGAAACATCAATGATGAGAGAGAATCATTGATTAGCTGCCTCCTGCACATTGATTTGCCAATCCCCCTACTGGGGATCGAGCCCACAACCCAAGCATGTGCCCTGACCAGGAATCGAACTGTGACCTTTTGGTTTATGGGTCGATTCTCAATCACTGAGCCACACCGCCCAGGCCACCTGATTAATTTTAATGCCTGACTTGTTCAGTTGCTGTTTATATGGTAATGCAGTGCTTAAAAGGGCTGTCCTGTGGAAGTGATGCCTTGGGCTTTACAGCAACCCTCACTTGCATCCTGGGGCAGCCAGATGGCCCTTCTGATCCTGACTGGGCTGCGTGCATCAGCTGTTCCCTGATGTTGCTGTTGCCAACCAACAGTTCCACGTCGGCAGAGCTTTCACCTTAGTGTGGAGCAGATTTGTAGAATTGACTTTTATTATATTTTCCCTAGTTGTCTTATAAAAAACAAGGGGAAAAATGGAAGAGTAGACATGATGTTAGTGATAGGAAACGCCGGCCTCAAACGGTATGGTTGCAACTAAGATAGGCATCATTACACGTGGCAAGGGGGTAAATCTCACCTGTCGCTCACAGGCTTGTTGGACTGTAGCTGATGGCTTCCATGTTCAACGCCAATGCAGAAATGCTACAAAATTAGGTCTAAAACACAAGGTGAATGAGTGACTTTATTGTATGGAAGTCCTTGTTTTGGATTTTTGGTCATTGGAAAAGTGACTTTTTTGTCTGAGTGTGTGTGTGTGTCTGTGTGTGTGTGTGTGTCCACGCACACACCCCATTAGAAGCAATCTTGATCTTTATGCACAGACATCTTATCTCACTGGGGCAAATGTCCAGGACTTGAAGGAGGATTACTGAGGTGCTTCATCTGTGAGGAGGAGCCCTGTCAGGCTCCCCTTGACCTATAGCAGCTCTGAGATGGTAAGCAAAACATTTTAAAGTCAGTCTTTGTCCAAGAAGGGTCCGTGGGACCGTGCGCAGAAAACTAACTCAGCGTGGCCCACAAGGCCCTGCATGGAGTGCTCCTCTCTCGCCTGCCGTCTTGTCTTCACTCATCAGGATCTGAATTTGTCTCCCTTCTGGAAGGTCAGCTCCATGAGGGACACTGGGCTTTCCTGGTCAGTGCTGAATCTCGGTGCCTAGAGCAGTGCCTGCACATAGTAGGTACTCAGTAAGCACCTTGCGTTGGGTTGTGTGTGAATGAATGGGAGGTTATAGGACAGTGATGGCGAACCTATGACACGCGTGTCAGAGGTGACACGCGAACTCATTTTTTTGGTTGATTTTTCTTTATTAAATGGCATTTAAATATATAAAATAAATATCAAAAATATAAGTCTTTGTTTTACTATGGTTGCAAATATCAAAAAATTTCTATATGTGACATGGCACCAGAGTTAAGTTAGGGTTTTTCAAAATGCTGACACGCCGAGCTCAAAAGGTTTGCCATCACTGTTATAGGAAGTACAGATGGAGCCCCTTCTGACACAGCCCGTCCAGAGGCGGGAACTTCCTAGTTATTAGTCGTCATCCATGACTCTCAGCCCTCTGACCCTACCTGGCCCCAGCCTGAACTTCCATGGAGCCTAGATTTCTGAGAAAAGGCCCCTTCCTTCCCCCGTGGTCGGATGTGGCCTTGGATTTGAGCTTTTGCAATTGAAGTCAAGGTCACGAGGACCTATGGCTTCATCCCTTCATCCACTTCCCAAGGCAGAATATCCCAGGCATAATACCCAGCTAGAAAACACAACTCACTGTCCGTTATAGCCATCACTCACACGTAGTTATTGGGCTTGGAGGTTTGGGTGATCAACACAGAGCAGACATTCAGTGGGGACATATAAAGTCAATAAAAGACTAAATGGGCACAATGATTTCAGGTGGTGAAAAACGCCTTAAAGAAAATAAACCAAGGTGATCTGATAAAGTAATGGACAGAAAAGGGCTTCTCTGGAGACCTGAGTGATGGGAAAGGAGCAAGTAGAGGGAACAGCAAATGCAAAGGCCTCAGGCAGGAGCGGATTCAGCAGAGTAGAGTATCCATAACAAGGTCAGTGTCATTCGAGCAGAGTACACAAGGAGAGAGAATGGCCAGGAATGAGGTCTCGAGCAAGCAGAGTCAGCCTTGTAAGAACTCAGAAGTGCATTCTAATTGCAAAGGAAGCCACCGGTCTATTTAAAGCAGGAGATGACATGATCTGATTTGTGTTTGTGAGCGCTTACTCAGGCTGCTATGCAACCAGAGGGCTGTGGGCGGGGAAGAGCAGAAGCAGGACGGGGATCAGGAGGCGTGCAGGTGCCTTCCTTGTCCATTGTGGTGGTCCCAGGCTGTGCTCAGTGGACACGGAGAAGAACCGTTTGCTCTCTCTTTTGAAAAAAAATAAAACGTTTGGTGTTTGAGCTGGTCAGGAGATGCGAGCAGAAACAATAGTAAAGGAAGGTGTAAATAGCATGTATTTAACAACGTGTGCTAGCTACCTTTTTATTTTATTTTTTAGAAACTGTTCCCCTTCCTGCCCACCCTGCCCCCACCACCACCTACCTTATTTCTGTTTCTGTTAAGACAATATGCCTTTCATTCCTTCCGCAGATAGTGAGGGCCTACCCCGTGCCAGGCACTGTTCTTCTTTTTCTTTTTTAAGATATTTTTTATTGATTTCAGAGAGGAAGGGAAAGGAAGAGAGAGAAACATCAATGATTAGAGAGGATCATTGATCAGCTGCCTCCTACACGCCCCACACTGGGGGTCGAGCCGGCAACCCGGGCATGTGCCCTTCACTGGAATCAAACCTGGGACCCTTCAGTCCACAGGCTGACGTTCTATCCACTGAGCCAAACCAGCTAGGGCCCTGGCACCGTTTTTAATGCCACAGAGGACAAAGGAGTCTCACCCTCTCAGCACTTAATAACTTGTCATGAGAGTTAGTAAAGTGTCCCTTACAGCCCATTATTCTTCCCCCCATAATAACCTTTATTCTCTTAACACTGTATGTACTCGAGAGCTCACTCTTTAAAAAAAAAAAAAAAAAAGCTAAACAGAGCACCATCCCACCCCAAGAGTTAGGTCTGCTGCAAACTCTTCAAAGGAACGTCGCCCCCACGATCATGGAAACAGGGAAGTGACCACAGAAACGTAGCTGGTCATTTTGGAACTGTGATGACTAAGGGTGGAAATGACCGCGGCCTGGAGAGGAAATAACTGCAGAGGAAAGTGGGAGGCTGCGAACAGAGGCCGCGACCAGTGAGATTCTAGGCACCAGCCCGAGGTGCAGAAAGGGGAAGCGAACATTTTAGGAACCATTTCCAAATGCATTGCTCATGAGTCGCTTGTTGGCTGGATGGAAGAGGCTGTTGGTACACACGGTCAGAGTCCGGTGTCCTCCGGTCCTGGGACCTCTGCCTGGAGGCTCGCAGGCCCTTAGCCCTCCCCTCCTCCGCGCAGCCCACAGGGACCATGAGGAGTTCCTCACAGCGGAGCCCACGGCTCATCCGCAGCTCCCTCCTCCAGCTGTATGTTAGCCAACGTCACTGAGCTCCTCTCTTTACTGTTGCTGCTCCTGAGAGTCGAGAGCAGCTTTTGTTTAACTACTGGCCAAGGATCCGTCTTCCGAAGGAAAGGAAGCAGTGGCCCCTCTCTCTTGGTCATATTAGAAAGGAAGATGTGCCTTTGCAATGTTCTCTCAGGCTCAGAATTTAAACTCGCCTGGAAGGGCGCAGGAGTCTGTTACTAGCAGAGTATGTCTAGCTGCTTCTCTCCTGCACCCTGTTCCCAACGCGAGGGCTCAGCGACTGGAGGCGGCAGGGCCAGGGGCTCACAGGTGCTCTCTAACCTCCTGCTGCGTCCAGGTGAGGCACCACTGACAAGACAAATAAGCCCAGTGAGCTGGAATAAATTCACGCCCACAGAATGGAGCTTAATACCAGCGTGGCCCCTCGCTTGCCCGGTGCCCCTAAAAATGACCCCGGGGGAGAGAGGATTCTGTGCGCAAGCTGGGCCTTCATTCCTCTCTCTGCAATTCCTGAAGTGGCTTCAGATTCCTCCTACCCAATCAGATGGAAAAATCACACCCGACGGGGACACGCGGGATGACGTTAGGTGCGGTACCCGGACAGGTAGAACAGTTTTTAAGGTTAGTTGTGTATTTTACTACTTAAAAATCCTCACCTGAGGATGTGCTTCTCTATTGATTCTAGAGAGAGAGGAAGGGAAAGGGAGAGACCGAAACATGGAGGTGAGAGACATCTATGTTGCCTCTCGCACGCGCCCCAATGGGGGATCGAACCTGAAACCTGGGTATGTGTCCTGACTGGGAATCAAACCCACGACCCTTCGATGCATGGGACAACATTCCAACCCACTGAGCCACCCAGCCGGATGGTCAGTTATGTATTCTCATTCCCATTAGAAAAAGCCAGAACAACTCAGCAGACCTGCAGTTTCGTACAGAACACTGCTTCGGGGGCATGTGTTGTTTTTATTAGCTTAATTTAATATTTTAAGTTTAAAAAATGTACAGATGGCACATGGATGTAGTTAAAGATTCATGAAGTTGAAAAAACACAGTCTTAGCCATGGCCAGTTAGGCTCAGTGGATAGAGCGTCAGCCTGCAGACTGAAGGGTCCCGATTCCATTGCGGTCAAGGGTATATACCTCGGCTGCAGGCTTGATCCCTGGCCGTGGCCAGGACACGTGCGGGAGGCAACCAATTGATGTCTCTCTCTCACATGTACGTTTCTCTGTCTCTTCCCCTCCCTTCTACTCTCTCTAAAAATCAATGGAGACATATCCTCGGCTCAGTGAGGATTAACACCAAAAAAACAGTGTTAGACAAAGCTTTCTCCTAGGTGGCGTTGGTATAATTGTTTACGACCAATCCAGTAACACACAGCACTTTCTATTGTCTCCATGCCTTTCCTCTCCTTTCCCTTCAAAAAAAGAAAGAAGGAGGGAAAGGAAATGAGGGAGGAGAAGGGCCTACCTGAGACTTTCTTTAATCCCTCTGATGGCTTTCGAGAATGGAGAGACGAGAGTAAGAGGGAAACATAGAATGTCGGCAGCTGCAGCTGGATGGGACCCTGGACGCTGCCTCACTTTCAGAGGAGGAAACGGTTACTCGCCCTCCTCCCTCCATGAGTTTCTCACAAGCAAAGACCGAATCCTCAACCACTGGCCTCGCTCTCCTGCAGCACTGCCTGCACCTCCTCTTTCCAACCAAGTATCTTAAACAGCGACCCAGGCACTCGGCTGCGGCTGCGAGGAGTGGACCTGGGGGAGGCGGCAATGGGGAGACACTCTGGGATCCAGGGCACTGCTGGCTGCAGAAGACGGTTTGGTAGAACATGGGCCACCATGGGCCATATCCAGAAACCTCAATCAAGGCCCGGGCCATCTCTCCTGGCGTCACCTCAGTCCTGAGCTTAGATCAAGCACCTGGCTCACCCCGTCGCCCCAGCGCACATTGTCAGACACGCAGTGGGGTTAGCGAGCGACCATGGAATCTCTGAGGCCCTGACAGCGCATTTCCTCAAGCTCCCCACGAACCGGAGGAGGGTGTTCATTCCAACAAGATGATCTGGTCAAGACCCAAACCTGCTGGAAAACCGCAGTGTTGAGGCATCAGGGAAGAACACGGCTCACTGCCAGTGGGTGGCTTGGGAATTTTTCTGGCCACAGCCTCTTCCTCAAAGTTTCGCGAGTGGGCAGCGCTTTCTGTGGCTACGGAAGTCCCTCAATGCGGGGCCTTTCACCGGAACCACCAGCACGAATCCAGGAGGGGTCCCCATGCAAAGTGAGGGTGGAGAAATCAGTTAAGTGTTGTGCTTGTTCGCGGAATCCAGGGTCACCTGTAGAGGTGTTCACATTTTTCTTTTTCTCTCGGATCGCATCTCATTTCCAAGTTCTCCAGGTTTATTCACTTCTTTGTCCCCAGTGCCTGTAGATAAATTCGCCTCAGTGGCCATTTGCACCCGGATGGAGGGGAGGGGGCGGTCGGGAACGTCCAGGGAGTGTGTTATGAACTGACCCCGTCCCTCCCCGTGGCCGCTGGCTTCTGCCCAGACGCCCGTAAGGACAGCTGCGGAGGATCACACTTGAGCACAAGTGTTTTAGGCCTGGGCCTCCCGGCATTCCCGCACAGCGGCCGCAGAAGGTGCCCCTGCCAGAGTGACTCCGCCGGAGTTTCCCAGGTCATGGAGCAATCACCTTTACGAATAATTTCTTTAAAGGATGAAGGTGAATGTGAGTATCTGAGTTTCTCTCCTCTGGCATCCGCTTCCTGCTTGGGACTCTGAGTTAGCGGTGGGAAGGAGCCCATTATTTGGTATTTCTTGATTTTTCCCCTTAAGTTTAGGGAAGTAGTAGGTTAAGATGTTTCAAAATTATTTCACACCAGTGGCAATAATTGGAAGTTGTTAATGTTCCAGGTTCTGAAATGAAAAAGAGAGAATTTATATTATGTTTAAAAAGTTATATTCTACTCAGTTACGTTTTTCTCTTTTAGCTTAAATGTTACTTTACATATAAAAGTAATTGGGGAAAGGGCATTTCAGCTCCATTTCCTGCACACTCTGGAGCCTCTCGTTCTAAAATGTTTCAACTTTTCCAAAAGGAGAACTCGGTGTTCCCAGCGTCTCTGGCGTCTCTGGCAAATCAGGGTCGGCCACAAAACCACAGCAGTTTTCTCTCAGCGTAACAGCTCCAAGAGTAGCAGCTCTTCTTCTGTTGGAAGATGATACAAGAACTTATTAGCTGTCACCTCATTATAAAAACTCTGTGAGAATGAAGCGCAGATGGGGGGCGGGGGTAAGGAGGGGAGGACTGTGTCAAGGCCACAGCCCTGCACACAGATTCCCTCTGCCCATCAGCAAACCTCAGGGCCTGTTGTGACAATGAGACACACCATGCTGCTGTCTGAAGCGACGTGGCTCCTGTCACTTGTGGAATTCTACTTTTAAACGTTACTATGGAAAGCTGCAATCACAAGGAAAACAAGTCAAGGTCACGCTTCTTTCTTGGACACTGTGTCAGAGGGAGACGGTTTAGGAGGAGGGAAGGGAGAGGGAGGGGCAGAAGGAAGACGGTGAGATGGAGAGAGAGAAGATGAGCGATAGACGAGGCGAGAAGGGAGAGGAGGTGGCAGGTCGTGTGGTATTGCCATCTCACCCGCAGACCTCACAACACCCACATGCAAGGAAAGGAGCAACGGGTCACGCCCGCTGCCTCCCCCCATGTCACCCACGTGCGACATAGCTCTGGTGCCCTGTGCCTAATTTCCATGTTGGCAGCATGTCCCCGCAGAGGAGGCCCTCTTGTCTGGTCCGCTGTTTGTGCAGGACCCAGATCACTGTGCAGCTGGCCAAAGGGAGGCGGCGTGGCGGTGGGAAGGGCAGCACGCCTCCTGTTGGCCTGGACCTTCAGCCGATGTCCAGCTCCTGTGGTTCCCAGGGCGCCTGCAGGGAGCCCCTGCTGAATCTCCCTCCCGCGGCCCTCGGCCCTCGCTGCCGCCTTCTCTGTGTGCCTCAGGCGGGCCCTGCTCTGGAGGAGCTGGAGAGAGGAACACACAAGGTCAGCAGATTCTGAAAAGCCGTGCGCGAGAGCACTTCTCAGCATCTCCCGTGGCGGGATTGGCGGTGGGGCCAGGGGAGCTGTGTCCGCGGTGTGAGTTGCCCTGAAGTTCAAGGGGGTTTCCCAGGTGCGAGGTGCCTCTGAGTGCCAAGTGCTCTCGGCCAAGGTTAAGACTGGCCGGGATTCAGGTTCCCGTCTGTCGAGTCTGGGAGTGGGTTGGGCATAAGCGGCAGTGACCCCTCAGAGCTTCAGGTCACCAACGCGGAAGCCGTGTTCTTCCAACAGGAAAGCATCCTTATTGAAAACTAGATTTTTATATTGAAAAAGCAAAACACGTGCACGTGGTTTACACAATTTAAACTGCACCAGTGAACACAGACTGAAAGCATGTTTTCCTTTAATCCCAAATCTCTAGTGTCCTGGGCTCTGGTTCCCCGGCCAGAGGGGGAGAACAAGTGGCTTATGTAAACCATCCAGAAAGATGCTACATTCATAAAAGCACAAATGAAGGCATACAATACGCACAGTTTCTCATCTTGCTTTTTTTTAAGTGAATACTCTATTTTTACATTGTTCTAGGTCCGCTCATGAAAACCCTACCTTGTTCTTTTTTTCATGGCTGTATAGTATTCCATTATACAAATATATCATTTTTCATTTAGGTTATTTCCTGAATTTTGGTGCAGAATTAAATTCTGGTAAATAAACCCACAGCTGAACCAAGTGAGCTAAAATGTTTTTAGCCGCTTGCCATCCCTCTCTCCAGCGGCACACCCTGTCATGCACTCATCCGTTACCATCTGCAGTGGAGTCTAAACATTGATTTGTAGGCTAAAAGCCGACTCTGGAGTCAGAACGGCCCATGTTCCAATCCTGGTTCTGTCCCTTTCTCTCTGAGCAACCTCGGGTACTTACTCTCCCCCCACTCCCCTGTGCTAGCTTCCTCACCTCTTAAATAGGATATTAGTATCAGTACCTGCTTTAAGGGACAGTGAAACTCAAGTGAGATGATCAATGCTAATGATCGCAATCCCTGACTGAGTCTAAACTGCAAGGCCTCCTTATTAACAAGGCATCGGCTAAATAGTCAGCAACAAAACTACCACGGTGCCTGACTCAATATCCATCCGAAAGGCTAGAGAGGATGTAGTTGCTCTTGGATTAATTTATAGGAAAATAATCCAGCTGACATCGACAGTAGGTAGCTAAGAAGTCTTTAGTGTGTGGGGTTTGCAAAGCCCAGATCCTTCCCAGGTCTTTGCTGCGACTCCTTAGTAAGTGTCTACCGCGCTCTCCACTTTCCCCAGGTTACTTCACAGAACACTGCTACCCTTCGAAATCGTGTAGATTCTCTGTGTCTTCCTCTGAGCTGTCCTTCCTCTGTCTTCCTTCCCCTTTTTGGAAAATGTGGGTGGGAAAATGGAGATGGTGAGGGAATTTTTCTTATGTTCTTGGAACTTTTTTTTTTCTTTTTAAAACATGATGAGCTTTTAAAAAAAGGAAACATTCACAAGCCAGCACATTGCAGCATTCTGTGTGCTTTGATCTTTCCGAGCCTGCCCTTGTATTTTCATAACATGAAACGCGTCCCAGCACATTCCAGGGGAGAAGCCTGTCTTCACAGATGATCAGAGAGCTTTCTGGCTTCTGCACCGACTCCTGGGGTTCCCAGGCTGGGCCCAGCCGCCCTGGGAAGAAAAATACATGGCGATTAGTTCACTGATCTCAAAGCAAAGGCTGCCTGGGGGACTTGCGGGGTTCACAGTTCCAGGCAGCGGAGGATTTGAACTAGCTGCAGAGTGTGCGTTTAAGAAGTTGTGATTTGTCTATAGCTACTCTCCCTCGGCCCTCCTGGGGAATGTGAACACTTCTGCCGCCTTCCCCTGAGACGGACAAGAAATTCTTGCAAGTCAGTCATGGAATCTGTGAGAAGGAAGTTAAAATGCCTAACACGGACTTTTTCAAGGGATTTTAATAGAAGGAAAATGTCCGCCTGGTTAACATTGGGGTTCCATGATGTAGAGAGCAGGGACCCAGCACTCACTTGCGCGCAGGGCCCTCCACTCCCCACGGTCTCTTGTCTGGGGGGCTTGTCATTGACTGCTTCCTGCTGGGAGCTGTGACCACAGAAATGATAGCATTTGGTGACTGATGGGAACCATCTGAGGATGTCCATGCTCCTATCCCCGGCAGCAGCCTTTGATCTGAGGAGTGCAGGGTTGGAAGGGGAGCACTGTGAAAAGAGGGAGCAGTGGGCCTCGGCCTGGGGCTGATCTGACCCCGGGAGGGACAGAGGGAAGCAGCAGGAGAGGACAGACTGAGCCGCGGCCTGGGAGCAGCCTGTGGTCCTGGACACGACCCAGCAGTGGCTGCGGGTGGGTGAGCCACCGCGGAAGACAGAGTAGAGACCCTGTCCCTCTGCTTCCTCCTTGTCGGATCCCCTGTGAGTTTCTCCTCCTGTTTCACCCTGCCCATCTCACAAGACTCACCTCCAAGGTCACGTGCAACTTTCACCACCTCCTCCCAACAGCCACCCTGAATCCACCCTCAGCTGAGCCCTGGGCATGGCCCTCAACCGGGCCCTGACTCGCCCTGACTTCCCCCTGACCCCGTCCCAGCAGCCAGATATAAACAGCAGCCAACACAGAAATCGAGCCCCAGGTCCCCGTGAACGTCTCTGCAGCAGCCTGCTCATCTTTCAGTTCCTTTAACTCCCCGCTGCCCACTTCACACACACTCACACTCACTCCGCTCTTCCACATTTCCTCTCTCTCCCACCCTTGATCAAGTTCCTACTCACCCCCAGTTCCCACTTCCACGGCCCCATTCCCAGGTAACTCTCCCTAAGCCCTCGCTCATCATCACTTCCCAACTGCACCCACAGTTTCTCATAGCTTCTCGTGTTTTCCTTCATTGCTCTTATGAGAAGTAGAAGCCCTATACAGTTGGCATCCACTTATGTGCAGATTGTTTTCAATGAATAATGGACCAGTGTTTTCTCAAAAACAGTTTCTTTTCCGCAGCTTACTTTGTTATAAGAACACTGCATAATATACACAATATAAAAAATATGTGTTCATTGACTGTTAGAAACGCTTCTTCTGCTCAACAGTAGGCTATTAGTAGTTAAGTTTTGGGGGAGTTAAAAGTTATGTGTGGAATTTTAACGGGCCGGGCACCCTGACCCCTACATTGTTCAAGGGTGAACTGTATCTACAGTATTTCTGCTTTGCCAGTGTATTTATTTTTTATTGGAGTGAGTGTCCTCCACTGGAATGGGCATTGGGGGGAGATCAGGAACCGTCTTGTTCACCACCATATCTCCAGCACAGCAGTGGGTACAGAGTAGCTGCTCATATGATCTTGATGAATGAATGAATGCGTGAATGAATGGATGAATGGATCCCAGGATTCTCCAAGTATAGCTCATTACCCCCAGAGCTGATCGCTGATTCAGCAGAGGTGAGCACATTGCATCCGGCAGGTGTGTGAAGGCCTCCCCGGGGAGGTGAGCGTCCCCATGAGAACAGGGAGCCTCTTCTTTGCCTTTGTTTCCCTAAGCTCCCTCCCCTCTGCCTTCCACGTGTTTATTCATCTTCCTTTCTCCTCTCCCAGCTGTCGTATGAAGTGGGCATTTGGAGGAAATGCCCTTTTGGGGGGAAATTGGTTAAGAAGGTTTCTTCCATGGTACCCAGAATCTAACTAGCTGTGTGTCCACAGGGAATAAGAATATAAAAATATATCATTTTTCATCTCAAATATTTATACAAATGTTTCCAAATTAACACCTTATTGAAAAATACAGAGGCAATTGTGATTGTTAGGTTCCTTTGCTGAGGCTTGTCGATTGCGTCCATGTGTTGTCCATACAGAGGACAATGTTTGCTGCTCTTTTCTTGTTCATCCCACACTGCTGGCCTAGAGAATTACCAGCTCTCAGTCCCGTGAGGATGGGGAGGAGGAGTGTAGCCTTGTGGTGGTCAGGGATGGCCTCTGCAGGAGGCAGCTCCTGAGCTGAGATCCGGAGGAGGAGCTAGTCATGCAAAGATCTGAAGGAAATAGTTCTGGGCAGAAAGAGTAGCAGGAACAAAGGTCCTGGGGTGGACACAAGCTTACCAGTGTGTCTGAGCAAAGTAAGAAAGCAATGTGGCTGGAGGGAAATTAACAGGAGTAGCGGGCCAGGCAGGGCAATCAGGTGGGGAGTTTAGGTTTTGTTCTAAGCAATTGAAGGTTTTTAAACAAGAAGTCAACCGCTGTTATCTATATACTAGAGACCCACAACAGTAGGCCTTCCTTCCCCCGGCTGCCGGCACCAGCTTCCCTCTGGCACCTGGGACCCGAGCTTCCCTCGCAGCCCCAGCTTCGTCCGGAAGGTCGTCCAGAAGGACGTCCAGTCTAAGTAGCATATTATGCTTTTATTATTATAGATATAAAAGCCTAAGGGACCGTTACAACAGAACGACCGGAATGACTGGAACAACCGGTCACTATGATGCGCACTGACCACCAGGGGGCAGACGCTCAATGCAGGAGCTGCCCCCAGCCCACAGGCCCCAATTGCCAGTGGGGGCTGCTGGCCAACCTCCCGGTCCCTCCCCCCAGACAGCAGGTCCTGATCACCCAATCGGGGCCGGGCCCCATGTTGGGACAGGGAACCAGAAGTAGGTGGCAGCAGATGCAGGAGATGAGGGAAGGAGGAGGGGGGAGGCAGGGAGGTGGGGAACCTGATTGGCCCTGATTGCTGGCCAGGCCTAGGGATCCACCTGTGCACGAATTTCATGCACTGGGCCTCTAGTATATGTCATAAAATATCATCCTGGCTGGTGTCTGGAGCATGGATTATCAGAGGAAGGATGCAGTAATGTATGTGAGGAGAGCAGAGTCCAAGTCACCATAGACAAGTCATTTGATCCACAGTTTTCTCATCTGTAAAATGGAGCTAAGAAAACCCACCTCGGAGGCTTCTGAGGATTAACGGGTATAATGACTTCCATGTACCCAACACAAAACAGGTCCCCACTCAATCGAATCCACTGTTATCTCCTCTTTCTAGGTAACACCCCAGGACTTCTCACACGTGTTTAATTCTTTGCTTTGTAACATAAAGTTTGATGGTCTTTGTTATTAAAACTCTGAGACATTCAATGATTGCATTAGGTGTCCAGAGGCAGTCCCTGCCAGTTGTAGGAAAATACCATACCAGAAGGAATCACGTTACTGCAGCATATTCAGGGTTTTCCTTCGCTGGGAGTTTACATTCTCAAGGCGTGGGCTGCTCTTAAGACAGCAGGCCGAAGGTGCAAAGTCTACCGTGTCTCCAGAATAAGACTGTTGCTGCCCGTCTTAGACAGCTGTGGGTGCCCACAGGGTGGGTGACCGCACAAGCCCATTGTTCTCTGGAAAAGCACCCCTGCCTTTCACAACAGGCAAACCCACCAGCGAAGCCGATGCCAGGCCACAAGCTTCCGAGCACCTGCGCCTCACAGCCGCGGCTCTGCCTGAAGGCACACAGACGCCTGCGAGCGCATCTCAGAGCGTGGGCTGTGCTATGTACTCGTGGGAGTTAGGAAACTGTGCTTTTGTGTTCCCTTTCTACCCAATGTGGGCAATGTGTAATTTTCCAAAAGGTAAAATCGCAACTCTTGTGTAAATAGAAAAATGAACTCATGTCAAAGATTTTATTTAACTGATTAATGAGGGAACCAGACAAGTGTGAAAACCGGGTCAAAGAGCATCGAGGGTCTCGGTGTCTGTAGGCAGTTAATAAAGGAACTTTAGGATAGAGTTGCAGGGCTACGTACAAATTTGGTTAAAGTCTGACAAGGTAATAAACCATAATCTTCCAGGATATCTTCTCCTACCAAACACAAAGTATTTGCCTATTTCACTGGAAAAAATTGTAAAGTAGCATGTAACTTCACTTGTCTTGAACTCTAACCCATACTCTTTTGTTTTTAATATATTTTATTGATTTTTCACAGAGAGGAAGGGAGAGGGATAGAGAGTTAGAAACATTGATGAGAGAGAAACATGGATCAGCTGCCTCTTGCACACCCCCCACTGGGGATGTGCCTGCAACCAAGGTACATGCCCTTGACCGGAATCGAACCTGGGACCCTTCAGTCCACAGGCTGATGCTCTATCCACTGAGCCAAACTGGTTAGGGCTAACCCATACTCTTGATACGATTCGAAGGCCCTGTTCCCTCTAAATGCTTCGTCTCTGCTGGAGTCTCTAAGCGGAGCCCCACGCTCCCTTGAAACCTGTTCACAGCGCATTCCAGGGACAGGAGCTGAGTGTGGGGACTAGCCAGGCTGAGGCCCATCTTCTGGACACCGCAGTGGCCGTTGTCACTGAAGGCCACCTGGAGGGAGGGCCGAGTGTCACGGACAGCGTCCTGCTTCCCTCCTCTCCACAGAAATAAGAGCTGTCATCTGGTGCCATGTGTCACTTTCCCTCCAAAGACCTGACTTTGGGGCATCACATGACTCACCCTTATCCACCCATCAACGCACCAGGTAGCCAGCGAGCACCTACTGTGCGCTGGGACCTATATATCCTAATTCTCCTGTAATAAACATGCATTGATATATAAGGAATGATTATATTAACCCCACAGAAACAAACTACCTTCATTTAATTACAGCACAAAGTTCTAAGGAGAAGGGAGCTTAGCCATCGCTGCTGTGGCAACAAGGTGATTTTTTTTATTTTGTTAGGAGTGTGTAGCTTATGGAAAGATCCCGTCTCTGAGAATTAGGGAAACAGACTGGATTGCATCCTGGCTGTGTCACCATAGACAAGTCACTAACCCGCTGAGTCCTAGTTTCATCATTCATTCATTAATGAACTTTTTTTTAGCATCTCCCTATGCACCGGTCCAGGCTTGCCTCTGGGGACAAGAGCAGCAAATAAGCGAGATATGGGCCCAGCAGACATCGGACTTCCAGTCCAATTCAGGAGAAAAATGACAAAGAAGGATGTAATAATTATGACAGTAACAGGCAAGCTTTACTGCGCACTTCCTAAGTACTTGCACTTCAATGAGCTTTATACACATCAACCCATTTAATTCTCACAAGAATACCACAGGGTAAGATAGTTACTGTTATTCCCATTCTGCAGACAAGGAACCTGAGGCCCAAAGAGAGTAGCCAATTTGCTCAAGGACACACAGCTGGGAAGTCACTCAGCTATGTAACTGCCAGGATCAGAGTCACAAATGAAGCCAGGGCCATGAGGGCATATTAGGGAGACTGGACCTGGTCTCAGGGTGCAGGTCAGACTTCCCTGCGGATATGACATGTCACCTGAGACTCCAAGGATGAGTAGGAACGAATCAGGCAAAGAGCAGGGACCGGAGCCGCTGGGGACGAGGAAAGGAGATAAAATAGCAATTGTGAAGGGCTCCAACGTGCCTGACCGAGCAGTATTGGTGCAAGGGTGGATGGCAGCGGTAACAACAATGAATTCTTCCTCCCTTCTCACCCAGGCACTCTTGGCCAGGGCACTTTATAACAACGACCCGGACTGCTCCGATGAGCTGGCTTTCTGCAAAGGAGACATCCTGACCATTCTGGAACAACACGTGCCGGAGAGCGAGGGCTGGTGGAGGTGTTTGCTCCACGGGAGGCAAGGCCTGGCCCCTGCCAACCGCCTCCAAATCCTCTCAGGGGCCCCCGCAGACAGTCCCTGTCCCCCTTTCCTGAGACCCCTGGAGGAAGCTCTCGCCAGCTCCAAGGAGGCCTACCAGGTGCCCACCCTGCTGAGCCCCCCACCTCCAGGCCCTGTGTACGAGCCGATGAAGAGCTGGGTGACGGGGCCCCCGCCACACACAGTCCAAGTCTACGATGACCCGGACTCTCCTCCCCTCGCAAACATTGCCTATCAATACCTCCCATAATTTTCGCTCCAGACACCAGCCTTTACAATATATTGTGGGTATGTACTAGAGGCCCCCGCATCAAATTTGGGGGGGGGGGGGGGGTTAGAGAGCAACTAAAGGGCTTGTATTCATGCATATCAGCATAACCAATGGACACAGACACTGGGGCGGTGGGGGCTTGCCCCGGGCTGGGAAGGGATGGGGGAGGGGGTCAATTGGGGGAAAAGGAGACATATGTAAAACTTTAGACAATAAAAAAAAGGAAGGAAGGAAGGAAGGAAGGAAGGAAGGATGGAAGGAAGGAAGGAAGGAAGGAAGGAAGGAAGGGAGGAAGGGAGGAAGGGAGGAAGAGGTAGGGCTAGTGATGTGTGACACCCAGGGGCGGGACCACCCTTCAATCACTGGTGCCCATCAAAGCAAATGGGCCAATGGGATCCAGACCGTTGGTGTGATGAGGTGAACTTGGGTTTAGCCCCCACTTAGTGGCCTTCCCACCCTGCGATGCCCCAGCTCTCCAGGCACCCACACTCGGTGGGAAACTGAACGTTTAGTCCAGCTGTGCCACAAAGTGCTGTGGGCATGCGTGGTGGCCATTTTCACCCGAGGTGGGAATGGTAGGACAGCCAGTGATAAATGGAGGGGTTGGATTTCCATGGGTTCGAAGGCAGGAAATTACTCATCAGCTTTAAAATATATATTCCCTTCAACCCAGAAATTTTACTTCCAGAATTGCTACAGAAATCCACAAGAAGGCAAAGATATATCTGGATGGGGAGGCCATGCCACTGTAGCATTATTAGTCATAAGGAAAAATCGAAGCTGTTTGTTAATAGGAAGAGATTGTTCATAAATGTGGGCATACTCCTGCAACAAACTAGCATGCAGTTGTGAACAAAAGAGGAAGTAGTTTGTCCTGGCCGGTGCTCAGTGGTTAGAGCACCAGCCTACAGACCGAAGGGTCACAGGTTCAATTCCCAGTCAAGGACCCGTGCCTGGATTGCAGGGTTGCTCCTCAGCCCTGGTCGGGGGGTGCGGGAAGCAACCGATCAATGTCTCTCTCTCTTTCTCTTTTCTCTTCTCCCTCTCTCTCTCTTTCTCTTTCCCCCTCTCTCCTTCCTACTCTCTCTAAAAATCAATGGAAAAAATATCTTTGGTGAGGATTAACAACAACAACAAAAAAGATGAAGTAGTTCTCCGAGGTGTTAATATAGGGGAATGAAGAGCCATTCAAATAAAAACCAACCAAACAAAAACTAAAAATTAAATTCTGTGTGGTGTGTGTGTGTGTGTGTGTGTGTGGTGTGGTGTGTGTGTGGTGTGGTGTGTGTGTGTGTGTGTGTGTATGTGTGTGTGTGTGGTGTGGTGTGTGTGGTGTGTGCTCACACATTGGAAAAAATGCACGCCACCAGTGGTTACCCTTAGGAAGTGGGATTGGCCAAGGAGAAAGTGAAAGAGGGCCTTAAGCAGGGCCCTTTATTTTATTCACTCCTATGTCCCCAGCCCAGGACCGTGGCCGGCCTGGGGTGGGCACCTGTAAATATTTCACGAACTGAGAGATTAGGAAGTTGATGTGTGTTATAGCACAGGGTGTTCATTACACCTGAAATTCTTTTTAAATGGGAGTTTTTTTAAAAGACAAAAAGAAGCACCCAGTCAATGCAGAGTGGAAAAAAAATTAAAGAAGGGAAGGAATGAAAACAAAAGAGGAGAAAGATAATAATGCGCTGTTTTCCCCGAGCCCACGCCTTCATGAGGTGCTGAGAACACAGAACAGATCTGCAAGGTCTGCAGCCACGGCGGCGTTCCCTGCCACCGTGCCTTTGCTTTCAGCTCCAGTGACAGTCCGCCTGGCACAGCTCTGGGCAGAGGGCCTGACAAGGCCGGTGTCCGGGAACGTCCACTCCCCGTGGATGTGCTGGGGGCCCAGGATCGTCATGCTTGTGAGACAGGCCTCTGCACACCAGCTCCCAGCACCATCTGCAAACAGGGAGGTGCTGACTCCTTAAAAGGCTTTGAATACTTCAGATGTTCTGACTCCCTGGGCTGCCAGGCAGAGAAGCAGACAGCTGTCCCACAGAACAGCTGCCCCTTGGGCACCGGCTGCAAACCCCCAGGAAGCTGGCTGGGTCCTGCAGCAGCCTCTGGGGTGGACCCAGGTCCTCCCCGGGAACAGCTGGGGAACTCGGCCTGGACGGGGCCTGGCACGCCCACCTGCCTCAGGAAAAGCGCGGGGCCTGTGCTGAAGTTAACTTTTCTTTTCAAAGAGACAAAAGAAAGGGAAAAAACGAAAGCCATTTCCCCTTCCCAAAAGGAAAACAGCGGGGATGCCCACAGGTCACCAGGTGTCCCTAACACCCAACACGCTGCCCCGTGAACGTTGTGAATGGTTGGAGCGACCTGACACAACACAAGGCTTCCTAACCGTGGGCTTGCACTCCTAGCCTGACACCTGGTGGAACGGGGAGGGTGGGTGTGCTGTCTCAACAGGAAAGGGCAGGGCACGCGCTCTGAGCTTTGTCCTTAGCGCAGAGTGTCCGCGGAGAGAGCCCCGGCCCGTGTGGGCTGCAGAATCAGACAGAAACCACAGCTGCCGACGGGGAATTCAGAAACCAGGGGCTCCTCGCCAGGCCTCTTGAGGTGGACCCTGAAACCCCCAGGGGACTTTTCTACTTTCATTCCCGCTGAGGTTCCCTCCGCGGCTGCCTGTCCACCACCACCGCCCTCTTGTTATTGCCTCTGTGCTGGGGGGTCTTGGAGAGCCCGTGTGGGGCTCGGGATCCGGAGTCCTGGTTGACCTGCCCACCTGGGCCATCACAGCCGTCACAACGCCCCTCCCCGCTTCTCTCGCTCCCTCTGTGTCAGGGGAGCGGCAGACCGATCACTTCTAGGATCACCTCCAGTTGCACTGTTTGGTGATTCTAAGTAATTTTGCTGCTGCTTCTACACAAGAAGGAAGGAACAGAAGCCAGGGACAGATAACCAGTTAGGAGCCCCCCCACCCACAGAGCAGCCAGTATCTCCCGCTTGTGTAATCCGGTGGTTAGCCCTGCATCGGAGGCTGCCCAGGAACACGCCCTGAGCAGAAGCGGTCGTTGCTAGAACAAGGCCAGGGGACCCATCTCACAGACTCCCCTACATCTGGTCAGCTGTCTCCAGATTCAGGCTGGCCAACAATGAGCCAGATGGCGGAGACGCCTCTTTCTCTCCCGTCGGCCCGGCAGAGGAACTGCGTGTCAGCATCAGGCGTCTCGATGGCTGGAAGGGGCCTCTGTGGACCCTTCCATTAGAACAGCCCTTCATTTTACAAAGGAGGAAACTGATTCCTAGGGAGGGAAGAGGGCATCCAGGGCCACACGGCTGGTGGACACTGAGATTAAAGCGTCCCTGTTGGTCTGCATGTCTGTCTGCGTCCCTGCTGCTAACACCCAGGACGCGCGACCCCCGCACACCCTCGACCTGCATTTACCTGACTCTGCGGCAACACTGTCTACTCTTTGCGTTCATTTTTTAAAATTGAAGTTTAACCTACAAATCCTAAAGGTACAGCTCAGTTACCAGGATTCAGATCAAGAAACAGAACAAAACTAAAAGCAAAACAAAAAAGTAAGAGAACAGAGCCCCTCACGCCTTCTCCTGGCCACTTCCTCCTGGGAAACCACTGCCTTGAGCTTTGTTTTACTTTTTATTCCAACTTCCTTAATACCGTGCACTGGCCTGACTTGTTAGAGTCACCAAATAAAGAACGTATCTGATTTTGGTTTAAGTTCAGAGAAGGGAATCAAGTGAGAAGGGTCAGCTCTCCTGATGAAATCGCTCTCCGACCCACTAGTTCAGTGATGGCGAACCTATGACACGCGTGTCAGAGGTGACACTCGAACTCATTTTTTTGGTTGATTTTTCTTTGTTAAATGGCATTTAAATATATAAAATAGATATCAAAAATATAAGTCTTTGTTTTACTATGGTTGCAAATATCAAAAAATTTCTATATGTGACACGGCACCAGAGTTAAGTTAGGGTTTTTCAAAATGCTGACACGCCGAGCTCAAAAGGTTCGCCATCACTGCACTAGTTCCTGGAGCTCCCTCCTAAGCCTTTTGAGACCATGCTTCTCAGCTATGCTCCTTAATGACACCAGCGAACCCAGTTTCCCAAGAAACCCTGGGCATTGCTGAGCTGGCTCCTCCCACCCGAAAGCACGCAGGGAAGTCCTTTGCTGCTGCAGGTGATTCTGCAGCTCCTGCGACCATCAGCAGCCTAAACACAAGGGGGCTGGGGTCACAGGTAGCAGCAGTCAGAACCGCCCTGGACAGCTGGGGCGGGGGGCGGGGGGGACGTAGTGTGTTGGAGTACTCAGGGTGACCTTGCCTTTCCCTCGGCTCTTTTTCTCCCCAAGGCCATCGTCCCGATTCCCAGACCGGCCCAGGCCTCATTGCTCTCTCTATATGATGTGCCCGCCCAGAGCCGCGGCCCCTCTGCCTTGAAGGTGAGCCTTGACCCTGGCCCTGCTCCCCCAGGGGCCTCTCAGGGTCACAGGGATGACCTCCAGAGTGTCTGCCTGCTCCTGGCCCCACTCAGAATCCAGCTTCCGCCAGGGAGCCAGACCTGCTCAGAATGTTATGACTGAGAGCTGAGCATCTTTAAAACTTCTGCTTCTCATTTGTAATAGACACTTATCTCTATGCACACACGCTTACCTGTGCATAGACATAGATGCATTTTAGGAATAATATTTTGAAAGGTATACAGGGTGGAACAAAAGTAGGTTTACAGTTGTGAATACACAAAAGAGTTTGTCCTTATATTATTATTTATTACTTTATTATTTTCCATATGAAAAACTGTATGCCAACTTTATTTTAAAAATATGTTTTTATTGATTTCTGAGAGAGGAAGAGAGAAGGAGAGATAGAAACATGAATGATGAGAAAAAAACATCCACTGGCTGCCTCCTGCACACCCCACACTGGGGATTGAGCCCACAACCCGGGCATGTGCCCTGACCAGGAATCGAACTGTGACCTCCTAGTTCATAGGTTGATGCTCAACCACTGAGCTATACTGGCTGGGTTGTAAACCTACTTTTTAAGAAAAATATATTTTATTGATTTTTTTACAGAGAGGAAGGGAGAGGGATAGAGAGTTAGAAACATCGATGAAAGAGAAACATCGATCAGCTGCCTCCTGCACACCTCCCACTGGGGATGTGCCCGCAACCAAGGTACATGCCCTTGACTGGAATCGAACTTGGGACCTTTCAGTCCGCAGGCCAACACTCTATCCACTGAGCCAAACTGGTCAGGGCTGTAAGCCTACTTTTGCCCCACTCTGTACATCAGAGTATTAACATCATCATTGGTTATATTAGCATTGATTACCTCTGGGGGATAAAATTTTAGATTTTTTTTTAAACTTATTTGTAACTGGTACGTCAAATTTGTAAGGCATGCCTCCTGTAATCAGAGGACAAGTCCACTCACGTCTCAGCCCATCCGAGCTCCTGGGGCTGCAGCGTGTAGCCCACTGCAGCACGTAAGCCCAGCACAGAGCTCCATGGCCCAGGCCCCACATCCTCAGCGGTTTGTGTTTGCGTTTGGAAGAAGCACGGGCGTGGGAGAGCTGTGATGGCTTAGGCTTCAGGAAGGAAAAACCCACGTGGTCCTGCTTTTGTGGTCTTTCCCAGGAGCCAGGGAAGCAGCAGTTATATGACATCCCCGCCAGCCCCCGGAAGGCAGAACGGGGTCCCCCGGCCGGCCAACCCAGCGTAAGTATGACTGCTGCTGAGATCCGATGCAGCAGACCTGCAGGCCTCCGGCCATGTGTTAGCTCGGTCAAGGCGTGCCATGCCAGCTCCTCGGGGCAGACCTCATTTCTCGGAGCCCCTCGCTGCCGTGGTTCGGGAGCAGGGCGGCCGTGTGGGGGGGATAAGTCCCCTCACCTCTGCAGCCTCCGTGTCCATTGCAGACTCCTGGCGAGCATGGAGACCCCTGGGAGGGACCCAGGGTGGTGCTGGGCAGAGTAGGAGCTCAGCCTGCCTTAGAGAAATGCTTCGTATTATCTTAGGCTGAAGAGCTGTGCTGTGTTTAAGTGGGTTTTGATTTGTATGTCGGGGAAACGCCTTAACCTGGATCTGTGTCATCCCTGTTGATCCTGGATCCTGTCACACGTCTGCAATCGATACGTGGACGCCCAAGGTGATCAGGGAAGGCCTTACAGGAGGGCTGGCATCTCAGCAGTGTCGTGCGGGATGCATAGGAGTTTGTTAGATGGAAAAGGAAGGGTTGGGAGGCATTTAGAGCAGGGGGACAGTTTGGGCAAAAGTAAATATCTCGGTATAAAGTGGCCATTCTGGGTCCGGGGAAAGGTGAGCAGCCTGGCAGCTGGACCTACAGGGAGGTGGGGCAGGTGAGGGGAGCGTGATGGCAGCGGGAAGGGAGGCTCTCAGGAGAGTGGAGCCAGGCTGTGAAGGGCCTGGAGAGACAATGGCGGGGGGAGGGGTGGTAAGGGGGCAGCCGCTGCAGCAGCTTGAGCAGGGAGTGGCCAGCAGCACAGGGCCCGGCGCTCCGGGGCCTCGGCAGCATGCACATTGCACATGTATCAAGTGAGGTGCCCCACCTCTTTTCTTTGCTACTAACCTGGGTAACTTTGCGGTTCTCCACAGAGGCAGAGTGCTCCCGTGACAGCAACAGTTGCCCTAGGCAGAGCCTGCTACAAAACATTGCCAAACCCCCAGAAATCAGAGTGGATTTATGACACTCCAGCGTCTCCAGCAAAAGCGGATGTGAGAAATGTCTGTGTTACCGGCTTTGTGGAAGAATCGGGGTCCCACGCCCTCCCCAGATCCATGTCCAGTTTCCACAGTCCTCCGAACAGCAGAGCGCGGTCCCTCACTCCACACCTGCGTGGAAATGTGCCCGTGCAGAACCCCGCCTGCCCCGGGCCAGCGCCCGGGGACGCCTGCCCTTCCGACGGGGGTGTCAGCTACAAGGTCCCTTTGAGCTTTCTGATTCCCCGAGTGGAGCAGCAGAACACCAAGCCCAACATCTATGACATCCCTATCCCTGTGCCCAGCGCCCCTCGGGCTGGAAAAGAGCCAGGGGATGCGGACGGGGCTTCAGGGGAGACCTCGGACCCTCACTGCGCATGCCTCTCCAGACAGGCCGCATGGCCCGCCCCTGAGCCGGACAGACTGTCCGTGAACAGCTCCGACAGCAGGGCCAGCATCACGTCTTCCTGCTCCTCCATGTCCACCGACTCCTCGTGCAGCTCCTCCTCGGAGGAGTCGGCGAAGGAGCTCTCCTTGGACCTGGCCTTGGCCAAGGGCACGGCGACGGCTCTCCAGCAGAAGGTGGCCAGCTCGGTGGCCGGCCTGATGCTCTTTGTCAGCAGGAACTGGAGGCTCAGAGACTCTCTGGAGGCCAACATCGACGCCATCCGCAGGGCCGCCGACCTCATCGAAGAGTCCCTGAGAGAATTTCTGGATTTCGCCCGCGGAGTCTGCGGGGCCGCCGGGAACCTCCCCAGCAGTAGCCTTCAGGCCAGAATTAGGGATCAGCTGCAGACGATCTCCAACTCCTACCACATCCTGCTGGAAACCAAGGAGAGCCTGGAGGGCTGCCAGTGGTCCCTGGACGTCCTTGTGACAGACAAAGCCCAGAGCAGCCTGGATGACCTGGAGAGGTTTGTCATGGTGGCAAGGATGGTTCCGGAAGACATCAAGAGGTTCACCTCCATCGTCATTGCCAACGGGAGGCTCCTCTTCAAGCAGAATGCTGAGAAGGAAGAGACCCCACCATGGGCCCCCAAGACAGAATTCAAGCTGGCGAAAGGCATCCAGCTTCCCCGGAGGGAAATGGAGTCCTACCAGCGGAGTGCGCCTTGTCCTCAGCAGAGGGAGAACGGGCCCTGCCCCGAGCTGCTCGGGAAAAGCTGGGCCAGTGTCTGTGAGAAGGTGAGTCCGGGTTCTGAGCAGGGCAGCCTGAAGGGCTCCCCACGTGGACCTGGCGTGGTCGCCGGAAAGTCAGGTGCTGAGAGTCTTCCAGGGATGGGATAGGCTTTGGGAGACAAATTCCTGAAAGTAAAATTCTAGATGAAACCTTAGAAAGAAGTCAGTTAAACATTTTAATGTTAAGGCGGAGAGGATGTCTTCTGGAAATTTGGGGATTTGGGTTTTACCTCTGACACTAAGATGAGAAAGGACTTTAAAAGCCTTTTGAAGTCCATTCTATGAGCAAATCTCTTAATTTCACCATCGAGGTTTTTTTGCATTTTTTTGAAAGTTATGAATCTAGTCATGGTCAGTGTGTTTCTTATGAATGGAAGAAGGGAGTGTAAACACTCTTCCAAATTGTGTGTGGTCTCAGCAGCCTCGAGACTCCAGTTGCTCTTAGAAAAACTCCACTGCCTGAGTTCAGATGCTATAGAAAGAACGTCTGGTTCAGGAGCTGCCAGTCCCTGCGGCTGTGTGGCCCGGGTAACCTGGTGCTTTGGGGCTCAGTCTTGGTATCTTGGTTTTCTGCTAAAATGCCTTGTGGTGTAAGAGCCGCAACACATTCTAGACAAGCTAGAAATTTGGATATTTTGCATTTCCCAAATAAATAAATATTTTTTAAAAGGGCCTTTGTGTCATTATGCTAGGCCATATCGTAGACACAATTCAGCCCATGGGCGGCCAGAGCGTCCTTGTTGAAAAAGGCTTCAGTTCACAGAACAAAAGCGTGAAGAGGAGTGCTCGATTTCAAAGTGGGCTGAAAGAGCTGGCCAGCCTTAAAACAACCATTCCAGGAGGTAATTCGGAGGGATTGTCTTTTTCAGAAGTTGCCTAACCTGGAAGAGAAAGTAAAACCCATCCTGGAACAAAGATTGGATGAAAACAAAGACTTAGAAACACAGGTAAGCGAGAATGACCACCCTCCCACACTTCCCATCAGCTGCTTTCTCCGGGAAACCTTTCCTGCTGTGAATCCTTCAACGTTGTAGCCATGACACTGGCAGGAGACTTGGGTTTTGTGATGGTTTTCCCTTGTTACGGTGGAAGGGCCCCTGGAGGTGGACCGGCGGAGCGCAGGGTGGGGACCGTGATCTTCAACCACTCCTGAGAGGACGCAGGGCTCTCCCCCCGCCATGGGCGGCGCCGCAGGGCAGAGTCCAGGGCTCACGCTCCCTTTGACATTCTCTCTTTCGGCTTCTGGTAACAGCTGAAAGGCTGTTTTGGTTCTTTCTAGATTGGTTTTTATTTATTTTTCTTCAACACTTTTTGACATTTGATGTTCTTTCTTTATTTTTAATCAAAGGTGTTATCATTGTGCTTTTTGTTTTGTTTTATTTTGTTTGTTTTTATTTATTTTTTATTGCTTAAAGTATTACAAAGAGTATTACATGTTTCCCTCCCCCCCCCTATTTTGTTTTGTTAATAACAAAATAAAAAATCACCCGAGGATATGTTTTCCATTGACTTTTAGAGAGAGTGGAAGGGTGGGAGGGAGGGGGAGAGAGAAAAAGAGAGACATTGATTGCTTGCCTCCTGTACCCACCCCGACCTGGGCCAGGGATCAAACCTGCAACCCAGGCATGTGCCCTTGACTGGGAATCGAACCTGTGGTCTTTCAGTGCACAGGCCAACGCTCTAACCAGTGAGCAACACTGGCCAGGGCCCATTGTGCTTTTTTTTTAATATATATTTTTTATTGATTTTTTACAGAGAGGAAGGGAGAGGGATAGAGAATTAGAAACATCGATGAGAGAAAAACATCGATCAGCTGCCTCCTGCACACCTCCTACTGGGGATGTGCCCGCAACCAAGGCACATGCCCTTGACCGGAATCAAACCTGGGACTCTTCAGTCCGCAGGCCGACGCTCTATCCACTGAGCCAAACCGGTCAGGGCCCATTGTGCTTATTTTTATTGATGACCTTTTCTTGGTGGCAAATGACCGCAGTTTTCCTTTTAACAGTTTAAAAAGTTCCCTTTAAATTAATATAAGTGGATCCATTTAAAGACAAAGATTAAGCGAATTGGTGTTAAGAGGAAGCCAGGAAGAGCTTAACTGGTGAAGGTTTTCTTTGAATCGCTGAAGCCTGGGACACAGTGAGCCAGCCTGACCTCACTGGCTGGGGCAGGGGCGGGGCGGGAGGAGGAGGGCAGCAGTGTCTAGCCATGTGGACACTGCTCAGAGGTAAACAAGGACCAGACCCCAGGCCTCCTGATCCACATTCCCAGAGCCTCCAACACCTCTCTTTGGGCCTGAAATCCTTGCTCTTTTCTTCAGCATGAAGTAAGCCTTAGACCAGGCCTCTCAGACTGGACAGTGTATCACAGGCTCCTCCCCCCACCCCCCCAACACACACACAGAGTGTCTGACTCAGGAGGTCTGGGTGGGACCCAGAATTCTTTTCTAACAAGTTCCCAGTGAAGCTGATGCAGCAGGTCCAGGGGCCACACGGGAAATGACTGCTTTAGACGGACAGTGCCTCTCAGGGTGGGGGGCACCACTGGCCGTTGTGTGGGTGGACACTCAGCACCCCCAGCGCTGCCTCTGCCTGCCTGCAGAGCTCCCTGGTCGGTGTGACAGATAACCGGGAAAATCCCCCAGTTCCAACGCCCCAGGATGAGAATCACGGCACATCCTTACTTACCTACAGTTAACACTGTCAAGCTAAGATGCTGGCCTTCCAGCGTGGAGATTGTTGCTCCTCATTCCAGCCTCTGCTGCATCCTCCTCTGCTCCCTGCCCCCAGAGACCTGCCTCAGCCAGCACCCCGATCTTTCCGTCCCTTTACCTGTCTATCTTGGTCCGTGTGTGCTGCTGTAACAAAGTCCTGTCGATGGAGTGGCTTATAAACAACAGACACGGATGTCTCGCCATGCTGAAGCTAGGAGTTTGAGATCAGGGCACCAGCGTGGTCAGGTTCTGGGACAGCTCCCTGCCAGGCTGCAGCCTGCCTTGGCGCTGTGCCCTCTGGATTCCTACAAGGGCCCTGATCCCACCCATGGGGCCCCACTGCATGGCTTCACCTAGTCCTCGTCACATCCCAAAGGCACGATCTCCTCGTCCCTTCATATTGGAGAGGGGAGTTGCAACATATGAATTTGGGGAGGACACAGTCAGACCATAGCACCGTGTGAGTGCTCCTGGGCTGTGCATTTTGAGGTCAGAGGTCGAGGAGAGTTTCAGGATGCAGTTTAACAGGAAGAATGAGTTTCAGACTTCACTGACTCCGGATTTTTATTTCGCTCATTGAAAGATTCTAGGCAGCCTTTTTCTTCAGGGAGCCTCACTCTCCTCACTCATCACCTAGCAATGGGGCTTTCGAATGCTCCCTGGAGTGGTCGCCACTAAGTTAGATGCTGAAATCTTTCCACAGTGGGTAGGCCTTAGGGGGACACTGGTTCCATAGTCTAGAAAATAAAATGCATGGAAGTGAAACTACAGATAAAACCTTATTAGCAAGCAAGAGAAATGTTTTTTTTAAATATATTTTTTATTGATTTCAGAGAGGAAGGGAGAGGGAGAGAGAGAGAAAGAGAAACATCAGTGATGACAGAGAATCATTGATTGGCTGCCTCCTGCACGCCCCACACGGGGGATCGAGCCTGCAATCTGTGCATGTGTTTTGACTGGGAATTGAACCGTGACCTCCTGGTTCATAGCTTTTGCTCAACCACTGAGCCACACCAGCCGGGCACAAGAGAAATATTTTCATGTTAAGGCAGGCATGTCAGCATAATTAGATTTCTTCTGAAAAATTTTGAGGGTCAGGTCCTACCTCTGATACTAGAGTTAGAAAGGAGTTTTTAAATCCTTTAAAATCTGTTCTTTGAGCCCTAACCGGTTTGGCTCAGTGGATAGAGCGTCAGCCTGCGGACTGAAGGGTCCTGGGTTCGATTCCGGTCAAGGGCATGTACCTTGGTTGCGGGCACATCCCCAGTAGGGGGTGTGCAGGAGGCAGCTGATCGATGTTTCTCTCTCATCGATGTTTCTAGCTCTCTATCCCTCTCCCTTCCTCTCTGTAAAAAATCAATAAAATATATTTTTTTTAAAAATCTGTTCTTTGAGGAAACATTTTAATCTCACCATCAAGTTTTCTTGCATTTTTTGAAAGTTGTAAATTTGGTCATTGCCAATGTGTTTCTTCTAATGGTTTGTTGAGAGAATTGAATAAGATTTTATATATTTGTATAAAATATGTGAGATTATATATAATGCAATTCATGAGGTTGTATATATCATAATTTTTATGTAACAGTGCTTTGAAAACATAAATATTAATTAGTTAGGCAAATGTTGCGCTATGGGGCTTCCCAGACAAAACGACCTTTTCTTATCAAAAGTCTACCCAACCGAGCAAAAGCTGGACAAGGGGCCAAGCACAGCCTGTCGGTGGAATCCGTCTCTTATCGGCTGCTCTCTCTCTTCCCTCCACCAGGACCTCAGCTCCCCTGTGCCCCCACCTCTGGGTCAGCAGGACCCGGGGAAGAAGGCCCTCCTCTCGGAACACTGCCGGCTCTATTTCGGGGCGCTCTTCAAGGCCATGGGCGTCCTCCACAGCAGCCTCCGCCCCGGCCAGCCCCCCGAGATCCTCGTGGCCCAGAGCAAGCTGGTCATCACGATCGGGCAGAAGCTGGTGGACACGCTGTGCAGGGAGACGCAGGACAGGGACGCGCGCAACGAGATCCTCCGCGGCAGCAGCCACCTGTGCAGCCTGCTCAAGGACCTGGCGCTGGCCACCAAGCGCGCCGTGCTGCAGCGCCCCAGCCCCGCTGCGCTGGCGCACCTCCGGGCCGAGGCCGACAAGCTGGAGCAACACGCGAGGCAATTCAGGGGGTCGTTGGACTGAGCCTCCCTCCCTCCTTCTCATGCGGAGAGCCAGCCCGAGGGGGGGAGGGGTACACCGATGGGCAGAAGAGCCACGTGCCCGAAGCCTAGGCAACCCCAGGACATTGCCTTGTCCCACAGACAGTCAGGGGAGAGAGACGGGTGTTGAGTAAGGACCTTGCTAAGTGTTCATGACGTAAGGTCGGTGTATGAAGTGACATTGTAGAAACTGATTTTTGTACCGGTTAAATGTGTGCCTGTTTTAAATTCATTCAGTATTTATTTATTGGACACCTACTAGATGTGCAATTGCAGGTGCTGCTCATGTAGCAGTAAATTAATCGGAAACCTCACCCTCAGGGAGCTTACAGAGAACACAGTGACAGAGAAAGACATATCCTGTATGTCAGGTGCTGGGGAGAAAAGAAAGGGTGGGGGGGGGGGAGACTAATTTCCAAATGAGTAACGGTCGCATCCGTTAGATAAGGTCATTGGTATTTCATTTTTGATGGAATTGGTTCTGTGAGATTGGTACACATTATGTATCTGTGTCTTACACCAAATATATATTTATATTTGCTATTTTGTCTTCACCGAGTTAAAGATGCATATTATACTTGCAACATAGCCTGTCCTGTTGGGTTCCCTGTTAATTTATTTTGTACACTGTGGAGTCTGTGTTGATAAATTCAGGATGCTCAATCAGCAAAGGTTTGTACCTCAACATTTACAGCATTACCATTTATAGTATCATGTAGATATAATCATGAAACATCCTTTGCACCAAGGCTTTCCTTGGAAAAGTCCTTGATCCGTGTTACTCGGATCCTGGTACCAAAGCAAAGTCTCCAGTGCTAGAGTGTGCAGAGGGATGGAGTTGAGGCCAAGTTATGGAGTTGAGGCCAAGTTCTGGTGCACAAGGCTAGCGTCCAGGCAGGAAGTGTGTGGGGACAGACAGGATACCCATCTCCAGGCACAGATCTGAACGTGGGGACAGACAGGATACCCATCTCCAGGCACAGATCTGAACGTGGCTTGGAGCTCCCTTGCATCAAACCACCTCCTCTTCTCCTAGCAGCTGGGTCTTTAGCTCATGTTGCTATGGTTACACCATCCCTACTTCACTTCAAGTGAAGGTCCATGTTTCTATACGCATCTCAGCCACAAAACAGCATCTCCAGGCTGGTAGTCACCTGAAGTGGAACCAGGTTCAGTTCCTGCCTGCTGCTCTGCGTTCAGTAGGTGCTTTTAAATTGTTGGCTGCGGGAAGCTGGTTATTTTTGCTGTTAGTCTTGGGGTTTCTGAAGAAGGAGCCAACTGGGAGAGGCTTGATACATCAGAACGGGGAGATCCACCTTCTCTGAGCTGCTGTGACCCGTATCATTTAGGATTCCTGCTGCAAGTGATCAAAACCTATATCCAATCCCTCTTAAGCAGTAAAGGAAATTTATTGACTGAAGTATCTTAAAATCACCCAGGTGCCAACTGGCTTCAAGACCGGCTGGTTTTAGCCCTGGCCAGTATGGCTCAGTTGGTCGTCTTGTGCACCAAAAGGTTGCTGGTTCAATTCCTGGTCAGGTCACTTGCCCGGGTTGCAGGCTCGACCCCTGGAGTGCATGCAGGAAGCAGCCGATCTCTCACATAGATGTTTCTCTTTCTCTCTCTCTCTCCCTTCCTTTTTCTCTAAAAAAAGATCAATGAAATGTTTTTAAATCAATACAAATATTTTTTTAAACCAAGACCATCTTGTTTTGGGTGAACAGTATCCACAAGGCCCGCTTTGTTAGTCCTGTTTTCTCTGAGTTAACGCTCATGATTGCAAGGTGGTTGCCCATGTTCTTGGTTTGTGGCATGTAATGCTCAAGTGGTCCTAGACCTGGAATTCTCCCCTACACACCACACACACACATATACACACACGCACACACATGTGTCCTGACAGAAAGGCAAAGAGGTGTCTCTGCCAAGAACTGTGAAATGTCTGAAATTCCCCCCAACCCCGCCCCTTCAAATGAATATTAGCCCACCCCAGTTTCATGGATGCAGACAGAAGACATGAGATTCTGGGGTCAGAGACTATGTCGGGGGTCCCCAAGACCACTCCCAGGTTCAAAGATTCATGAGGAGGATTTGCAGGACTCAGCGTATAGTCAGACTCCTGGCTATGATCTATCACAGTGAAAGGATGTGGGAAGGGAAAAGGCAGGGGGTGAGTGCAGAGGAAACCAGGCTGAAGCTGCCAGGAGTCCTCTCCCAGTGGCCACAGGGGACAGCCTTTCATTCCCCAGGTAACGAGTTGTGACAAAACAGGTGAAGTGCCACCGGCCGGGAAACTCATGAGAAACCGGCACCCAGGGTTTGTATTGGGGCCGATCATGTCAACAGCCTCTGTGAAGCATGTACCAAAGTTCCAGACCCTCAGAAGGAAAGCAGGTGTTCAGCACGAGTTACATTGTTTGTGCAATGAGTTTAGACACACTGGGCCATTCTTGTCAACCCTGGGGATGGTGGAAACCCTCCCCAAGTCCAAGTTCCTATCCAACAACCCAAGGCCAACCTTGCCAAGATGTCCTAATATCCTACGATCCTTCTGAGGATGGGGTCAGGCCTTCCAGGCACAGGGACAAAAGACTTTTCTCACAGCATCACAAGAGCTTATATTTCATATTTACATGCCTTCTACCCCCCGAAGTCCCCTGGGTGCATGTGATGCTGTGCACACAAAGAACCCTGAGCATAGGAAACCCCAATCTTCTACAACAGGATCTGCACAAACCTGGCCAAGCTTGGCCTCAGAGGAGACGGATTATTTGGGGCAGCAAACAAACCTGCCCTTCTGCTCCGGAGGAGACATGGTCTGTCTTCCAAGGGTCTTTGCTACAAATCCAGACCAAATGCCATCAGTGCCTCTGCTCAGAAGACGTGCAGAAACTCAGGAGACCCTGGAGGACTGTCCCAACAGGAGCTTCTAGCAGAGTCAGGAAAGCTGTCGGAAGGAGAGATGGGTGCAGGGAGCACCAGGAACAGTTTACTCCCGTAGGCAAAATGATCTTTTCCACATAATAATCTCAACAGCACAAATGTGAAGTGATTGCCATGTTCCAGACATTGTTTTAATGCTTTAGATGTTTTAACTCATTCAGTCCTTCAGAAGTGATCTAGGCCCTAATGGGTAGTGAACTGGTCCCTATTGGTTTCAGGACACTATATATGTTTGCATGTACACAAATAGATATAAACATATGTGGAGATATATCTACATTACATAGTTTTTTTTATGTGGCTTAAACAACAGATATTTATTTCTCACAGTTCTCTAAGATCCAGGTATGAGCAGCAATGGTTTCTCCTGAGCCTCTTTCCTTGGTTTGCACTCAGATGGCCAACCCTCATATCACACATCCCTCATATCTCTTCTTTTTTCTTCTTTTTTTTTAAATTAAATCTTTATTGTTCAGATTATTACATTAGTTACTCTTTTTTCCCACCATAACTCCCCTCCACCCAGTTCCCACCCCACCCACCGCCCTCACTCCCCACCCACTGTCCTAATCCATAGGTGCACGATTATTGTCCAATCACTTCCCTCACCCCCCACATCCCTTTCCCCCCACCCAAGAATAGTCAGTCCATTCCCTTTCTATGTCCCTGATTCTATTACAATCACCAGTTCATACTGTTCATCAGATTATTTATTCACTTGATTTTTAGATTCACTTGTTGATAGATGCGTATTTGTTGTTCATAATTTGTATCTTTACCTTTTTCTTCTTCCTCCTCTTCTTAAAGGATACCTTTCAGCATTTCATATAATACTGGTTTGGTGGTGATGAACTCCTTTAGCTTTTTCTTATCTGTGAAGCTCTTTATCTGGCCTTCACTTCTGAATGATAGTTTTGCTGGATAAAGTAGTCTTGGTTGTAGGTTCTTGGTATTCATCACTTTGAATATTTCTTGCCACTCCCTCTGGCCTGCAAAGTTTCTGTTGAGAAATCAGCTGACGGTCGTATGGGTACTCCCTTGTAGGTAACTGACTTTCTTTCTCTTGCTGCTTTTAGGATACTCTCTTTGTCTTTTGCTCTTGGCATTTTAATTATGATGTGTCTTGGTGTGGTCCTCTTTGGATTCCTTTTGTTTGGGGTTCTCTGCGCTTCCTGGACTTGGAAGTCTTTTTCTTTCACCAGGTAGGGGAAGTTTTCTGTCATTATTTCTTCAAATAGGTTTTCAATATCTTGCTCTCTCTCTTCTTCTGGCACCCCTATAATTCGGATGTGGGTACGCTTGAAGCTGTCCCAGAGGCTCCTTACACTATCTTCGTATTTTTGGATTCTTTTTTCATTTTGCTTTTCCGGTTGGGTGTTTTTTGCTTCTTCATATTTCAAATCTTTGACTTGATTCTTGCGATCCTCTGGTCTGCTGTTGGGAGTCTGTATAATATTCTTTATTTCAGTCAGTGTATGCTTAATTTCTAGTTGGTTCTTTATCACAACATCGAGGGTTTCACCAGTCTTCTTGAAGATCTCACTACATTTATCGGCGGTCTCACCAGTCTTCTTGAAGATCTCACTACATTTATTGGCGGCTTCTAGACAGTTCTTTAAAGACCTTAAAAGTGTGGTTTTGAACTCTATATCCAGCAGTTTGCTTTCCTCCGATTCTGTCGTTTGTGTCCTGTTTCTTTGTCTCGGCATTTTTTATGCTTCGCTGTGTCGATAGAGTGCCTTTCTGTGCTAAGTGTCCCAATTACCTGAGGTAGATACTCTTGGTGCATCCCCTTGTGGGCTTTGTGCACAGTCTTGTTGTAATTAAGCCTTGATTGTTGTAGTTATCACTGGGAGGAATTGACCTCCAGGCCAATTGGCTGTGAGAATCAGCTGTGTCTGCAGTGGGAGAACTTCTGTGCTGGAGACGCCCCTCTGGGGCTAGACTTGCTTCGATGGGGCTTTGGTGCTCACTGAGTCTGCCCTCTGAGTGTGTCTTTTATGGTTCCACGGAGCTGCAAACTGGATGGTCCCACTCTGACCTCTGGGCTTCCTGGCTCCTGGATCTCTAGGGAGGTGCTAATCTAGCCTTTGCCTGAGGCTATCCAGCAAAAGTCTCCCTGCAGGGCTTGGGCGGGGCGGGTCCCATGGGATCAACAGGGCGGGGTTAGCAATTATAGCTGCTCTCAGTCTTGCCCTCAGACACTCTGCTTCTCAGTGTCCCATTAATCGCTGCAAGCCCCTCGGAGAGAAAGCTGCCCTCAGGTTCTGACCGATGCCAGACAGTCCCGCTTCTCCCGTATGAGTCTGGGTCCCTAGAGACTCGCCCGGAACTGGAGCTCAGAGCCTGAGACTCCCTCCCGATTGAAAATGACAACCACGCCCTCAGCCGCCAGCCCGCTCCACACGCACCTCCGCACCTTAGTATTTCACCTCCACACTGCGCCTCCTCTGAGTCTCAGTATGCTTTTCTCTTTCCTTCTAGTTGTAGAATTTCCACTCAGCCAGCCTTCCTGTGGTTCTGGATGATGTCCATTCTGTCTTTTAGTTGTATTTTTGAAGTGGTTGTGCGAGGCAGCAATCTCCGGTGTTTACCTATGCCGCCATCTTGGTTTCTCAAGTTTTGTTTTTTTTTAGATGAGTTCAAACCAAGGACCTTTGTTGACTAAGTACAAAGCCGTTGGGTTTTAAATCATCAAAACTGAAAAATCAACTACAATAAAAACAATGAAAAAAAATCAAACACTTGGAGGCTAAATAGCATGCTATTAAACAATGATTTGGTTACCAAAGAGATCAAAGAAGAAATAAAAAGCATCCTGGAAACAAATGACAATGAAAACACAACAATCCAAAATCTATGGGACACAGTGAAAGCAGTCCTGAGAGGGAAGTGCATAGTTCTATAGGCCTACCTCAAAAAACAAGAAAAAAATAATAATAAATTATCTAATCCTACAACTTAAAGAATTAGAAAGAGAACAACAAGAAAAGCCCAGAGCAAGCAGAAGGAAGGAAATAATGATCAGAGTGGAAATAAATGACGTAGAGACCAAAAAAACAATACAAAAGATCAATAAAACCAAGAGCTTGTTCTTTGAAAGGATAAACAAGATTGGTGAACCTCTAGCTAGGCTTACCAAGAAACAAAGAGTGAGGACCCAAATAAACAAAATCAGAAATGAAAGAGGTGAAGTAGCAACTGACCCTACAGACATACAAAGGATTATAAAAAAAATACTATGAACAACTCAACTCCAACAAAATGGACAATCTAGACGAAATGGACATATTCCTAGAAAAATACAAGCTTCCAAAACTCAATCAGGAAGGATAAAAAATAAAAAACCTGAATAGGTCAATAACTACTGATGAAATTGAAACAATAATCAAAAACTTCCAGCAAACAAAACCCCTGGACTGGATGGCTTCACAGGGGAGTGAACATTCAAAGAACTAAAACCAATCCTTCTCAGACTATTCCAAAAAATTCAAGAGGAAGACACACTTCAAAGCTCTTTCTATGAAGCCAGCATTACCCTAATCCCAAAACCAGATAAAGATACTACAAAGAAAGAATTACAGGCCAATATCCCTGATGAACATAGATGCTAAAATCCTCAACAAAATTCTAGGAAATCAGATTCAGCATTACATTGGAAATATCATACACCATGACCAAGTGGGATTTATTCTGGGGATGCAAGGCTGGTACAATATCTGCAAATCAATAAACATGATACATCACATAAACAAACTGAGAGACAAAAATCACATAATCATATCAATTGATGCAGAAAAAGCATTTGACAAAATCCAACACCCTTTCCTGATAAAAACTTTCAACATAATAAGAGCCTTATATGACAAACCTACAGCCAACATCATACTCAATGGGCAAAAACTAAAACCATTTCCCCTAAGAACAGGAACAAGACAGGGATGCCCACTTTCACCACTCCTGTTTGACATAGTGCTAGCCACAGTGATCAGACAAGAAGAATAAATAAAAGGTACCCAAATTGGAAAAGAAGAAGTAAAACTGATATTATTTGCAGATGACATGATACTGTACATAGGAAACCCTAAAGACTCCATCAAAAAACTACTAGTCTTAATAAATGAATTCAGCAATGTAGCAGGATACAAAATTAACACCCAGAAATCTATGGGTTTCTTATACACCAACTAGAGGCCTGGTGCACAAATTCATGCACCAGTGGGGTCCCTCGGTCTTGCCTGCAGGATTGGGCTAAAACTGGCTCTCTGACATCCCCTCAGGGGTCCCGGATTGTGAGAGGGCACAGGTGAGGCCGAGGGACCCCACCAGTGCACGATCGGGGCCAGGGAGGGACACAGGAGGCTGGCCAGATGGGGAGGGACCATGGGAGGGCTCCAGGGTGTGTCCAACCTATCTCACTCAGTCCTGATCGGCTGGACCCCAGCAGCAAGCTAACCTACCAGTCAGAGCATCTGCCCTGTGGTGGTCAGTGAGTGCATGCACATCATAGGGAGCAGTTGAGCAGCCTTAGCATATTATTAGCATATTACACTTGATTGGTTGAATGGACAACCGGACACTTAGCATATTAAGCTTTTATTATATAGGATAATGAATTCACAGAAAGAGAAAGTAAAAAAATAATTTTTTGCAACAAAAAAATTAAGATACCTAGGAATAAACTTAACTGAGGTAAAAGACCTGTACTCAGAAAACTACAGGACATTGAAAAGAGAGATAGAGGAAGACATAAACAAATGGAAGAATATACTGTGTTCGTGGATTGGTAGAATCGACATCATTAAAATGTCCATACTACCCAAAGCAATCTATAGATTCAATGCAATCCCCATTAAAATACCAATGGCATATTTCACAGACCTAGAACAAATTCTCCAAAAATTCATATGGAATAAAGAGAAGACCCCAAATAGCCACAGTAATCCTGAGAAAGAAGAACAAAGTTGGAGGGATCACAATACCAGATATCAAGCTATATTACAAAGCCACTGTAATCAAAGCAGCCTGGTACTGGCACAAGAACAGACATATAGACCAATGGAACAGAACAGAGAACCCAGAAATCAGTCCAAGCCATTAAGCTCAATTAATATTTGACAAAGGAAGCAAGAGCATACAATGGAGTCAAAACAGTCTCTTCAATAAATGGTGTTGAGAAAATTAGACAGATACATGCAAAAAAATGAAACTAGACCACCAACTTACACCATACACAAAAATAAACTCAAAATGGATAAAGGACTTAAACATAAGATGAGAAACCATAAAAATTTTAGAAAAATCCATAGGCAGCAAAATATCAGACATATGTCGAGCAATAGCTTTACTGATAAAGCTCCTAGGACAATGGAAACTAAAGAGAAAATAAACAAATGGGACTACATCAAAATACAAAGTTCTGCACAGAAAAAGAAACCATCAACTGTAGGGAGTGGCTATAGGGTTAAGCCTCGGACTGACCTGTTGGCCAAACCACAAACAAGTCCCAGCTTAGAAGGCACAGCCCTCTTAGCATAATTAAACTTGACTTTATGGCTCCCTAGATCTTATCTGGGTAGCTAATGGGCTGAGGGGGGTGCAGCAAGTGTTGCCAAAACAAGCGAAACTCATAAGAACATTGTAACTATGGTGACCACTACCTTGTTTACCTCTGGCTATAAAATAAAGGCTCAGCTTGCCATCTGGATCTCTCTCTGTGGCCTCAGCCAGGCATAGGAAGATCCACCTAGACCCAGATTATTCTCTCTGTCTGTCTGTCTTTTCTACATCCTTCACCACCACCCCTCAGGCTCACCGAACCCTTGGCTGTGCTGGCATGGCACAATCAACAAAACAACGAGAGCCCACTGCATGGGAGAACATATTTACCAATGTTATCCCTGATAAGGGTTTTATCTCCAAAATTTACGGGGAACTCATATAATTTAACAAAAGGAAGATAAACAACCAATCAAAAATGGGCAAAGGACCTAAACAGACACACAGAAGGCCAAGAGACATGCTCAAAGTCACTAATCATCTGAGAGATGCAAATCAAAATGACAATGAGGTACCATCTCACACCTGTCAGAATGGCTATCATCAACAAATTAACAAATGGCAAGTGCTGGCGAGGATGTGGAGAGAAAGGAACCCTCCTGCACTGCTGGTGGGAATGCAGACTGGTACAGCCACTGTGGAGAACAGTATGGAGTTTCCTCAAAAAGTTAAAAATGGAACTCCCATTTGACCCAGTAATTCCACTTCTGGGAATATATCCCAAGAAACCAGAAACACCAATCAGAAAGGATATATGCACCCCTATGTTCATAGCAGCACAATTTACAATAGCTAAGATTTGGAAACAGCCTAAGTGCCCATCAGCAGATGAGTGGATTAAAAAACCGTGGTACATATACACAATGCAATACTACGCTGCTGTAAAAAAGAAGGAATTCTTACCATTTGCAACAGCATGGATGAACCTGGAGAGCATTATGCTAAGCGAAATAAGCCAGTCAGAGAAAGATAAGTACCACATGATTTTTCACTCATTTGTGGAATATAATGAACAACATAAACTGATGAACAAAAATAGAGGCAGAGTCATAGAAACATCGAACAGATCATCCATTCTAAGAGGGAAGGCGGGAGGGGAGGTGGGAGGTGCAGGTAAGAGATCAACCAAAGGACTTGTATGTATGCATATGATTATGACCAATGGACACAGACACTAGGGCAGCCGTGGGCAAACTACGGCCCGCGGGCCGGTTCGGGCTGTTTTATAATATTTAAAAATTAAAAAAAAAAAAAAGGGCCGCCCCCTTTTGGGGAAGGGAGTTTTCCTCTAAATTCATAAGGGGCCCCACAACCCCCTCCCCCTTTTTTTTTTTTCCGCCCCCCCCCCCCGATTAAAGAACCCCTTTGTTGCCCCGAAGAAAAAAAATTTCCCCCCCCCCTCCCCTAGGTTTTTGAGGGATTTTTTTGGGGCGGGGGGGGGGGGGGGGGGGCGGAGCAGCTGGGGAGAGGTCAATGGGGGAAAAGGGAGACATATGTAATACTTTAAACAATAAAGAATTTAAGTTTAAAAACACACACACAAAAAAAAATGAAAACTGCTGCTCTCAGCTAAATGTGTTTCCTTCCCTTTTTTGAAAGCCAGCAGCTATGGGATGAGTTTGCACTGATTAATTCAATAGGATACTTACTTCTGAAAAATTTAAAGTAGAATGAGATCACATTTTTTAGCTGTTAGCATCGTTTCGCTGAATTTTTGTCTTTCTTTACTGCCCAGAATTCTGTACTGTTTCCTCTCAAGGGAGGAGGAAATGGTGGGTGCTGTGCTGGTGGCGGTGGTGGTAGCAGCCTGACCTCAATTAAGTTACATTTCATCAGGAGGATGGAAGTGGTGAGGGGCCTCATTAAGAGATCTTCCATGTGACAAGCACGGGGGTGGGGGAGGGGCATGGGGGGGGCTGTTTCTGGTTTGTGGTAACTTTAAAAAACATCTTTTAAAAATGTGCGTCCTCGCCCTGACCGGTTTGGCTCAGTGAATAGAGCGTCAGTGGACTCAAGGGTCCCAGGTTCGATTCTGGTCAAGGGCATGTACCTTGGTTTCGGGCACATCCCCAGTGGGGAGTGTGCAGGAGGCAGCTGATCGATGTTTCTCTCTCATCGATGTTTCTAACTCTCTATCCCTCTCCCTTCCTCTCTGTAAAAAATCAATAAAATATATTTTTAAAAATAAATAAATAAAAATGTGCGTCCTTCCCAGGTCTCCAAAAGCTGCCTGTTTGCAAAGGCTGCCCGTTTGTGTCGACATTTGCTCAGGCGCTTGTTTCAATCCAGGGAAGCGTGTTCCTGGGAGGGAACAGAGAGGCAAGGGTCCGGAAGTGGAAGGGCACCGGAGAAGGCGGAAAAGGAGGACCGTCAATGTGGCTGGATGGGGCCAGGGACAGAAAGTGGCCGGAGGGGTGGCCAGGGCCAGTTCATGTAAACCTGTCCATTCCTGGAATCATTGTAGTATTTCCCTAACATTGCAAGTTAAGAGCGAATTTTGACCTGGCCAGCATGGCTCAGTGGTTGAGCATCGACCTATGAATTAGGAAGTCACGGTTCAATACCTGGGTTGCCGGCTCTATCCTCAGTGTGGGGCGTGCAGGAGGCAGCTGATCAATGATTCTCTCTCATCATGTTTCTCTCTCTCTCTCCCTCTCCTTTCCTCTCTGATATCAATAAAAAATATTTTTTAAAAAGAGTGAATTTTGTCTTGAATTATCTCGGTAATCACCTCAATTTTCCATTTCGTTTTCCTTTAAACCTCTTTGGGACATCCTCCTAAGAGGATGGTTGTGAAATTCTTAAAGAATCCTAACCCCTACTTGTTGTTTTCTTATGCTAACTCTTAAAATGAGTTACTCTGCATGTTAGCTTTTTCCAGACAGAATTGTAAACTGCAGCCATGGAGGAGCATATGGGCAGAGCCAACAGGAAATGAAACCCGCCACAGTTCAGAAGTCTGAAATAGTCGGGAAACTATTGTTAACCGGCCCTAGAAGCATTTCTTTCCCTTTTTTAAAAATTGATTTGAAAGATCAAGAGCGAGAGCAAGGAACATTGATTTGTTGATTCACTTACTTATGCATTCATTGATTGATTTTGTATGTGCCTTGGCTGGGGATGAACCTGTAACCTTGGTGTATGGGGCCGACACTGACCAACTGAGCTACCCGGCCAGAGTAGAAGCATGTTAAGCACTGGGTCCTTAGCCTGGGCCTCGGGAGCCTGGGAATGAAATACATACATGTATCAACTGTAGCAAAGTTTCCTAGGTACTCATGGGTATTTGGGGGCGAATAAGTCTGAAGTTTTCATCACAGTCTCCAACAGGTCCAGTGACCCCCAAAATGTTAAGAAATACTGGTTTGCTCAAGGATGATGCTTTTCTCTTTAATTTCATGGTTTCCTTCCTCTTCCCATCCTTCAAATCCACAGCTGCACTGGGGCAACGCTGTCACCCAGGATCCTTGTAAAGTAATAGCCATGATTAGTTCACTCAACAAAGGCAGCAGAGAGAAGGGCAGGTGACGGCACCAGCTTCCCAGCGTGGCTGGGGGGGCAGCATGGCTCCAATCAAGTGAAGCACAAAGCACAGTGCCTGGCGCACAGCTGCTCTCCACACCAAGCAGTTGCTATCGATGGTAATAAATCATGGAGACGTGTTCGCTGTGTATCGTCTGTGGCACAGAGTTGCCTAGAGACCAGTATTCTAAAAGGGGAAACCAGGGAGGAAGAGAAGAAACATTTAGCTGCCCCGCCTCGGTGCCCACGCAGGCAGCCCTGATGAGTGTCCCCAGCACTTCTGGGGCAGAGGTCAAGGAACGTGGCCTTGGTGGTTAGATGGAGCTCATTCGAGAAAGCCCCTCACCTGTGACTCCTACTCACCGCTGTGTGTCCCTGGCCCTGGGACACCTTATACACCCGAGTCTTGGGTGTGTCACTAGGAAAAAGGAAGGCATTTTAGCCCCTACCTCCTGAGATGGTTGTGAACACAGAAGGAAAGGGTGCCTCCCAATCGCCAGGGCATGGTCCTAGAAAGAGCAGCTGTTTTTATTTTTCTTCCCCAAATGAACTCGGTGAGGGGTTGAGTTAGTTGCCCCAAAAGATCACTGGTTTGAGAGTCTGTCTAAAGATCCTTGGGTTTATTCTCTTCTGTGTCTGATTTTCTGTCCTATTGGGGGCAACAAAAAATCTTGGAACCCATTCCCAGCTCTCACTTACTAGCTGTGTGACCTTAAACGAGTCATTTGATCTTTCCAGGCTTCTGTTCCCTCACCTGTAGACGGATTTGAACAGTACTTAATCAGTTTCAGGGGCAGCCTGAGTGTGTGGCTCCTTTCTGCATGATTCTGTACTTTCTTTTGATTTATGGAGGAAATGACTATTGAGTCTGCCAAAGATTCTTCTCGGTGCTGAGGATGCAACAGGGAATAAACAAAGTTCCTACCCTCGTGGACTTTACAATTCTTGCGATTAGCATAAAAACAAACCGCAAGCCAATGAGAGAGCAACTGATTAAAGGGTTTAGTTTATTTTCACTCCCATTAGTTGCAGTAACAGAACACCATCTGAGAGCCCTGGAAGTTTTCTGTTTCCAAGTGGGAAATAGTTTCAGCTTTTTGATGCTTCACCTTGGCTAACCTGGTAACATCCAATTGTAACTTCCACCCTCCTTGCCGTGGGTAGGCTTTCTCCTAATATTTATAACTAATGGACAAATAGAGACGGTCCAGAGCGTGAGAGCAGACAATCCAGAGCGTGAGAGCCGACAATCATGGATGTTAGCAGGGGTTTTGCAAGGGATTTGAGTTCTCCTTATAGATACAGTGCAGCCTGTCCCCTTG
>NW_005871203.1:1372115-1381377 GCF_000147115.1 Myotis lucifugus
GGCATTAAACATCAGTGTACCTTTCATAATCTTATCTGTCTGTTAACTCTACCTGCTTTTTAATAAGTATTTTTTCAGACTTCAGGAGGCTGTGAATGAAAAACATACATGTCCAAACTGTACACAAAGTGTGTATGTATATGTATATGTATATATGTATATATACACACACACATATATATACAATATGCATGAGACTATCAGAAAGTTCCAGGCTTTAGATAAAGGATCTTACTCCCCAGAATCACCTATAACATAATTTCACAGGATTTGCTGTGAGTGCTTAGGTCACAGTCGGTGCTCAACAAAGATGCCTTCTTTTTCTAAACAGATACATGTAAACTGAATAATAGATTACATTCATATGCATCACTAACTGCATTAATAAAAGCAGCCATTTCCCGCAAGGCGCTCACAGAGGCACACAGGCTAGAGAGAGACAGGAGCCAAGAGCAGGGTGCTCCTGAGTCTGCCGCGCCCCCGGGGCGAGGGCGAGCGATCACGAGGGTGCAGCAGAGATCCAGCGCCCACCAGAAAGAGGAAGGGGCGGGCCGCGGCGGGCGTGGGGGAAACACAGAGCATCCTACTTCGCCCAGCCAGCCTTAAGCAGCCCATGCTGCGGGGCCACGCCCAGCGCCTAGCGACGCTCTCCATGGCAACCGAGACTTGGCAACGGCCCACCCCGCTGCGTCAAGACAGGCGTGTTGCGTCATAGCGGCGCGCCGGAAGTGACTTAAGCAATCGCCAAAGACTCCGGAAGTTGGCTCTGTCCGGGACTGTTGTTGTCTCTGACACCCGTCTTGCGATGGGTTGCGACGGGGGAACAATCCCCAAGAGGCACGAACTGGTGAAGGGGCCCAAGAAGGTTGAGAAGGTCAGTGACGGGGGCCTGGTGGGGACTGGGGTTGGCGGGGCCCCCGGGGAGCGAGGAGAGGTGGGGGTGGGGCCAGCGGGTTCAGACGCAGCTGCGCTCATCCCTTGTGGAGAATTCAAAATTAAAACAGGATTAATAAGGGACCTTTATTGCGTGCTTGCTATTGCCACTCACCCGGAAGTACCCTTAATATGGGGTGTCTCTTGCAATTCTCACATCGGTCCGTACTGTCATCATCCTCACTTTGCAGACATGGAACTTGAGAGTGAAAAGGAGAAAGTTGCGACGCTAGTGACAGCGCCAGGGTTTGAAGCCTGTCTGCCGTCGTAACAGTGACGCGAATGGGTACTGTTTATCGGGCTTTGTATACACTAACTCATTTCTCAGGGCAGTCCTCCCAGAACGTCCCCTTATCCCCGTGAGGCAGGTCCTTCTTAAAACCATACCGCCCCCTGTACACCGCGTTCATGGCTGGTTGACGTCGGTCTCGGGGACAGTGAGCTTCCGGTGGCAGTCTGTTCCTTCTCCCGCTCTGTAAGTAGCACAGTTCCTAGCACACGAAAAACAATATATAGAATTCCTAATTCTCACAGGTAATTGATCAAATCATATGTCATTTCCATGCTACTGACAGGGGAATTGAGTCAGTAACATGACCAAGATTTCACATCCCGTGGGTAATGGAACCAAGATCCCCATTCATTTGCTCAGGATTTCAAAGTTAGGCCTAGTCATTGCGTTTTGATAGTAGAAGGCTCAGGCAGTGTTTGACTTGTGCTCCACTACAGTGCGAATTTTGATAAAAGCTATTTAAATTGCCAACGTGTAGCTTTGGATCCGGGGTATGGATAGAGTAACAGTTGCGGGAATGTGGGTTTGGTTTGGTTTGGTTTGGTTTGAAATAATAGACAGTGGTGATTAAAAGCATGGTCTCTGGAGCCAGCCCGCTCTTATCCCAGCTCCTTCATCTATTTGCTCTGTGACCTTTTGGTGCCTCACTTTCCTCAGGAACAAAGGTAAAAACACTGAATCATAGGGTTTTTATGAGGATTAAAAGATTAAGTTACAGAAACCGCTTAGCACAGCAGACACAGTTGTTGCTTCAAAAAATCAACTTTAAGGGAATGTTTTTATTTTTCTATTTCTCTTTTCTCCCAAATATGCCATCTTGTTACATTATTCAGGTTTGGCATTTTAGAAGGGGGAAAGAGTGGGACATTGGATATTATATAGGTAAAACTATCATTAAAAGGTTATGGTCTTACATCTGCATTTTCATACTGTGGTTAAGGATTTGATATGCCCCCTAGTGAACAGTCTGCAAAAAACACTTCGTTAAATTGGTGATTTTATGCAGAATTAAATAGTCTTTGTGCTAAATTTATAAATAATAATGCCTGTCTTCTCAGTTTTCCATCCTTATATTCTGCTAAAACTTTGGAGCCTTTCCCATTGTTAGAAATGAAACTGGACTGTTTGCTTTTTCTGGATGGCTTCCCTAACTTACTGTTAAGATGCAAATATTAATATTTATATGTAGCTTACATAGGCAATTTAATAATGCGAGGTAAACTGTTTTGTCATAGGTGTCATGTTTACAGGGGACTTTATTTCACATAGTATTGATTACTGTGACTTTTTAAATCCCAACTTTTGTGTCATTATCTTTATGAAAACCAAAAATCATCATAGTGTGATATTACTGAATAAGCCTTTATGTGGAGATCTGTGGATCGTGTCTTTCAGAGGTGAAAATTAATTTAAAAGATTTTTTTTCTCTTTGTAGGTTGACAAAGATGCTGAACTGGTGGCCCTATGGAACTATTGTGCTCTAAGTCAAGAAATACTAAGACGACCAATAGTTGCCTGTGAACTTGGCAGGTATGGTTCCTTAATTGAGATGAGTTTTTATTAAATGATTTTTAAAAGAATTTTAATGTGTAAATGCAGTTCTTGATTCATCAAATGTGAATTACCACAAGCAAATTTGTGAAACCTAGGTTTATCATTCCCTGTGAACATAATTCTGTACAAACTTGTTCAATTTGGTTTATTTTATCCATGGATTGAAAACTCGGAGATTAATAGCTGAGTTATAAACATAAACGCATGAAGGAGCCATGTGGGGAATGGTGGGAACTAGGGGAAACTGGAGAGTTCATGTCCCATCTACAGGGATAGCTGCTACTCAGGTCCAGCCAGTTGCAGTTCAAGAATGTGAGCCTAGTGGTTCTAGAACTTCTGATTTTATATTTTCATCCAGGAAAAGTTGAAAATATGTACTTTTATATTAAATTTCCCAAATTTTGAAATCCTTGTTAAGGTCACATTCAGCCCTCAGACTGCCAGTTTGAGCACTTGATTTTAAACTAGTTTCTTTCTTTGTATGCTCTGGAAATAGTTGAGAGAGGATTAAACTTACCTTTTGAGTAAGGCTGGGCATTTCTGTTATCAAATGTAAAATGACTTTGGATTGTACTCAATTTAGTCTTCGTCCTTTGTGTGAAGGTTAATTGTTGCCAGAATGTTTTGACTAATCTTTATTGTTGCAGACTTTATAACAAAGATGCTGTCATTGAGTTTCTCCTGGACAAATCTTCCGAAAAAGCTCTTGCGAAGGCAGCGTCTCACATTAAAAACATTAAGGTAACACAGGTGATTTTGAAGTGCTCCAAGGGTCTCTGTGGTTGAGGTTTATCTTATAGAATTCACATACATTATAGACTGAACTCAAATATTTGGGATTTCAATCCCACCCAACCAGCTAATAAAGGTGTGATTTTGGGTGGTCACTTAAAGCTTAAGCCGGAAGGTCCCAGACCTGTACTTTCTGCATTATAAATTTGTTATGATTTAATATGCATGGAAGAGCTTTGAAAACTCTCAATGTGCCCTAGCCGGATTGGCCCAGTGGATAGAGCATCAGCCTACGGACCAAAGGGTCCCGGGTTCAGTTCCAGTCAAGGGCACGTACCTTGGTGGAAGGCTCCTCCCCAGCCTGGGCCCTGGTTGGGGTGCATGCAGGAGGCAGCCAATCATTGTGTTTCTCTCTGTCTTTCCCTCTCTCTTTGACTCTTCCTAAAAATCAGTGGAAAAATATCTTCGGGTGAGGATTAACAAAAATAAAAATATTTTTTAAAAAACCTCTCAATGTGCTGTATAAACATTGGGATTCCTTATTTTTGTAGTTAAAACTCAGCTACTTGAATTTTTTATTTGAAAGACACTTTTATAGAATTAGAGAATTTTATAGGTAGACCACTGTTAAATTATTGTGGTTATCTCTTGCTGACTAGAAGTTCTGATTGGCAGTTAAAATTCTTTCATGAAAGTGGAAAAACAAGGTTTGTAGTAAAGAAAGTTTGTTGAGAGGACAACATCTTCAAATTTGGTCAGTGGGAGAAAAATTAGAAAAGTAGCGAAGCATTTGAGAACCATCAAGCTGTCAAACACTTCGGCTCACCCTCACTATAAATACCTCCTGAGGCACATGGCCAGTTAGTGAGGCTAAACCAGGACCAGAGCCCCTGACTCCTCATCTAAGACTTTGGGTATTTTCTTTTAGTCTCTTTGTTTTTAAATGTTTTATTATTATAGTAGGCTTTTTGTTTGAATTCTTGGAATGATTACAGGATACAGGATATGTTTATTTCAGGCAAATCAATAATTTTGAAATGTAGCTAATCATAGTGATACAGAAATAACCATGCTGATTTTTGTCATCTTTTGCCTTGAGAAGAGTATTCACTTCTAAAAGACCCATGATAACATAATTATCTCAAAAATGTGATTCTCATTGAAATTTATTTATACAGTTCTATACTAAACCAGTATTCAGTGTATGTGCTTGAACTTTTCATTTTAATTCTCAAAAAAACCCTCTTCAAAAGTCTGAACTGTAAAGACAAAGTGATTCAAATAAAGCAGTGCACACGTACAAGGTTGTCATTACTGTCAGCCAACAGTCCACAAATGCCCAGAGCAGAGAACTTGATGGGGCACATCTCTGCTGTAAACCAGGACGCCGACTGCGTGGTGGCTTTCCTGCTGAGGTGCTCTCTGCTCTCCAGAGTGTTGAAATCAGTGGTGCAGTTAAATGTGGAAAATGCTGCAAGTGCTAAAGTTTAACTGTCACTCCTTGTAAAGTTGAATTTTTTTGAAAACCTGAATGGCGGGGTCTTGGAATATGAGAGTATTCTCTGGCTAATATTTGCCTTGGATTCATTAGACCATGGCCTCAGATTTTATTGTCTCCCCAGCTATGGAGTAAACATGGTAGTCAGTGATACGGAATAGCCTCAGTGAGGATTGACGCGCAGGGAAAAAGAGTCCTTTCTGGATGAAATTACTATAAAGCTTTCTCTTCTTGGAGTAATTTTGCATGTCAGAAGTTACTTTTCCTTAAATAGTAAATGTTTGTGAAATAGAAATTAACTAACTTATTTGCTAGTGAATTTTAAAAATCATGTTTTCTTCACAATTTATGATTTAATTTTATAGCCATGTTAATTGATGGCCACAGGAAAGTAGGTAGGGAAAAGAGGTTTGAATGGGAAGGGACTAGAATAACAATTTCTCTGTTTCAGCTGTTCTCAACCTTTGGGTCGCGACCCCTTTGGCGGTCGAACGACCCTTTCACAGGGGTCGCCTAAGACCATCCTGTATATCAGATATTTACATTACAATTCATAACAGTAGCAACATTACAGTTAGGAAGTAGCAACGAGAATAATTTTATGGTTGGGTCACAACATGAGGAACTGTATTTAAAGGGCCAGAAGGTTGAGAACCACTGACTTAGGTGGTATTAAGGGAAGGGTGATCCACTTATCAAATGAATTCTTAAAATCTGTATGGTTTTTCACAGCATGTGACAGAACTAAGGCTTTCCGACAATCCCGCCTGGGAAGGGGATAAAGGAAACACAAAAGGAGACAAGCATGATGACCTCCAGCGCGCACGTTTCATCTGCCCGGTCGTGGGCTTGGAGATGAATGGCCGACACAGGTCAGTCTGCTGAAGTGACACTGGTGCTGTAGGGTTCGTGCCTCGGCCTGGTGATCACATAGACTCTGTAAGGTGCTCTTCGGTTTGGATGGTTCATGCCCTGTCAGCCAAGTCCACTGATGTGGCGTCCAAGTGCACTCACTTTGTTCTCGAGAGCAGGAGAACCTGCAGTAAAGAGGGATTTTAAACATTTCTCTCGTGATGCTTTTTTTAAAAAATATATTTTTATTGATTTCAGAGAGGAAGGGAGGGAGAGAGAGATAGAAACATCAATGATGAGAGAGAATCATTGCTCTGCTGCCTCCTTCACGCCCCCTACTGGGGAGTGACCCCGCAACCCAGGCATGTGCCCTTAACAGGAATTGAACCTGGGACTCTTCCGTCCGCAGGCTGACGCTCTATCCACTGAGCCAAACCAGCTAGGGCTCGTGATGCTTATGAGCCGTGGATTGGGTTATCTGATCTCTTCCTATGGGAAAGAAAGCAAAGGGCAGATGTTTCCTATCAAACATCCCATTTCCTTGTCATTGCTAAAAGTTACTCAGTGGGTACAGGGTTACAGAATATGTGGTTGGTCGGTCAGCTGAAGGCCCAGCTGATAATTACTTGATTTGAATTTGTAGCCCAAAATCCTCTAGCTAGAGTACCAGAAATCTTAAGGTTGAGATTTATATTGAAAATGTAAGTGCCTTGTGTATTTCTCCCTTAAAAAATATGAATGTTGAATGAGTTTGTAGGTGTCTTTGTATAGGGAGTCTCTAAGCCAAAGCTCTAAACTCTTTTCCCACCATTTAGAAATATTTTCAACAGCTGGTCGTCTAGACAGAATCTTCCATGTAACACATTACATGTTGAAAGGTAGTAATTTTTACTACTTTTATTCAGGAAAGGGGGAGAAAGCATCTCAAGTAAGTGAAAACTTTTACTGAGCTATAAACAACCACATTTCGTCTGGGGCTTTCTGGCACATTTGTATACATTCTTCTAACAGACGTATGTGCTGTGTGTGGCCAACTATGCCAGAGAGCATCACCACTGCTGAGGCGGAATAGCCTAGGATTCTGTTCTTCTTCAAGTAGTCTGAATTTAAATCTTTTCAGCCTCGCTCTCAGACTTCAGCATGTAGCGGTTGTTACTCAGCCTGCTGTGCTCATCATTTTACAGTGTAGACGTGCATCAGATCGTCAGGTTGTACACCTTAAATATGCACAATTCCTAGTCCTCAATTGCACCTAAATAAAGCTGGAAAATAATAAAATAAAAGCTAACGTTCACCATTTGGGTTAGGTAGGAACTATTCGGGAACCAGACTCATGTACCTAATCCCCCCTCCCCTCAGCCTCTGGCAACCACCTATCTGCTTCTGTCTCAATAGTTTTACCTGTTCTGGATATTCCATCTACAGTGGGGCCTTGACTTACGACTGTCCCAGCTAACGAGTTTTTCGAGATACAAGCCGTCGGCCGATTTTTTGCTTTGAGTTGCGAGCTAAAATTCGGGTTACGAGCCAGCTTCAGATACCCCACCACTAGTTGGCGCAGCGAACGTCACAGTGAACGCCACGACATCAGCCCAGCATCACGTGTCTCACTCGTTCACTTTAATGATTTGACATACAAGTAATTTGAGTTACGAGCTCCGTCCCGGAATGAATTAAACTAGTAAGTCAAGGCCCCACTGTATAATAATAAAAGCGTAATATGCAAATCAACTGAATAGCCGAACAGCGGAAAGACCGTCCAGGTGACCTTCCTGATGAAGCTGGTGCTGTGAGGGCCTACTCTTGCACGAATTTCGTGCATCGGGCCTCTAGTATAAATATAGAAGCATAGAGTGTGTAACCTTTTGTGTCTAGCTTCCCACTTCTTTTTAAGAAAGCCATGGTTCACCCCAAAAGAGGAACTTCGCAGAAGCAAACACAGCTCCAGGGTCTCGAGCAGGGATTACCGGGAGCTGTTGCTCCAGTTGTAGCTTCTCCCAGTTTTCCCTTCCTTTGCTCTTCCTCTCTCTCTCTTCCCAGGTAATTGGGCTTCCCCTGTTTGGCTCTGCCATCCAATTAATAGGGCTTCCACACAAGAAAGTTGATTTGTCTGTCTGTTTAGTAAAGTTCATATAATAAAGATTTAAATATATAGAAAAATATAAATGAATTAGTTGTATAATAAAAAGTTGAGCCTTTGTTTAAAGAAAAACAAATAATTTCCTCAATTACTAATAATTAGTAAGCATCTATGAAATAGGATTTTTTTTTGGTCCTAAACAACATGAATCGGGTTTTGTTAGGGCAGTCTGCAGCTGCTATAACCCCCAGGAAACTGGAGAACCTTCTGTTGTGGTGATTTTAGAGGAATATGTAAAGTAAAATGTGAAAGTGCTTTTTGCCCGTTTCCCCCAGTCCTCCAGAGCAGCCTTATTAGCTGTTTACTATTTAATGGCCCTGCAGACCCTCCCAACACCAACATGCCATGCTTCCCTCCACCTCTGCGACAGAAACATAAACAGTCGTGGAGTCAGATTACACAGTTTGTAACTTTTTTTTTCTACTTCTTGGATTTGAACTTGTTTCCATGGCCTTGCAGAGTCACCTTATTCTTTGTAGGAGCTGCATGAGTGTTCATAGCTTGTCCGCCACCCCCTACCCATGGCCATTCAGGTGGTTCCTCGGCTTCCCTGTCCCAGGCAGTGCTGTCTGTACTACACAGCTCCGTAAACACAAGGAGGTTCTGGAGCGAGACGCTTTACCGGACACTGTCAGGTCGTCCTCCTGTGTGTGGGCCGCATTGTACGCCCAGCCCACCAGTGCTGTTTCCTCACACTTGCCACACATTACCGTCACCCAATTCCATTTCGGCCTGAAAGGGAAAGCATTCTGTCAGTGTTCTGAAGAGCATTTCTTTAACTGATGAGTTTAAGCATCTGTTACGTGTGTTGGGCATTTATATTTCTTCTGTGAGCAACATGTTACTGGCCTTTGCCCATTTTTCTATTTTGTTTATTATTGCTTTTTTAAATATATTTTTTTTATTGATTTCAAAGAGGAAGGGAGAGGGAGAGAGAGAGAGAGAAACATCAATAATGAGAGAGAATCATTGATTGGCTGCCTCCTGCATGCCCCCTACTGGGGATCGAGCTCGCAACCCAGGCATGTGCCCTGACTGGGAATTGAACCGTGACCTCCTGGTTCATAGGTTGACGTTCAATCACTGAACTACACCAGCCAGGCTGTTATTGTTTTTCAGTACCTCTTTTAATATTCATAAACTCTGAATCACATATGTATTTAAAATATTTTTTCTGAGTTCCTATTCTGTTTTTTGTCTTTTTATGTTTGTAGTACTTTTAAAAATGTATTTATTTATTTTTATTTATAGGAGAGACTTT
>NW_005871203.1:1381477-1384162 GCF_000147115.1 Myotis lucifugus
ATATCAAATGGAGCCATTTTTCTTTGAGATTCTTGTCCTTTGTGTAAACTGAGCACACGTCATTGATAATATGGGTAATAATTTTTAAATTTTCATGTAAGACATTTTCCGTATTGAATTTTTCTCCAGGTTTTGCTTCCTGCGGGGTGTGGCTGCGTGTTTCTGAACGAGCCTTGAAGGAGATAAGAGCAGAAGTCTGTCACACAGTGAGTGTTGACATGTGTCGGTTCTTCTCAGTGGCTGAGGAATCAGATGGTGGGGGGTCCTCCCCTCCCACATGTGATTTCAGTATCCTCCACTTCTTTCTGAAGCATGGATCTAGTTAGTGTTTCTCTGTTTACAACCCTCCCGTAGCTTGTCACTGCTGGAAGTTGGGTCTGTGCTTCCATGTCCCTGCTGCCTGCCAGCTCAGAGCACACTGGGCCACTGCCTGAGTGCTCCTCTCTGTCCTGTGCCTTGTTCCCTCCTGCCCTTCCAGCCTGGAGGGTCCTTCCTGGGAACCTTAGTCCAGAGTGATCACCGTTCCCTGCGCTGTGTGATCCCACTGACCTCAGCTATGTGGTGGCTTCGCCACTGGACTGTGAGGTTTTCCTCTTCTTTTTTTTAAAATAGGACTTTATTTTTTTAGAGTACTTTTAGGGTCAGTAAAATTATGAGGAAAGTAAGTGATTTCCCATATTCCCTCTGCCCTGCCCATACACATGTGCATAGTCTTCCCTGTTACCAACATCCCCACCAGAGTGGCACATTCGTTAAAGTATGAACCTCCAGTGGCACGTTGGCATCCCCCAGAGTCCACAGTGTACATTAGGGGTCACTGGTGCTGTGTATTCTGTGGGTTTGGAAAGACGTATAATGACATGTGTCATCGTCATCGTAGTGCCACACAGTCTTTCCACTGCCCTGAGAATCCTCTGCCCTCCTGGTGTGTCTGAGGGCTGGTTCTCTCCAGGCACATCCAGTGCTCAGTAGGTGCTCAGACGAGTGAGCAAGCACTTGACCTGGGCACTTGCCTGCTCAGCTCACGTGAAGGAGATGCTGACAGCTTTGCTTCCGCCTGTTGCTGCTGTAGCTGGAACGTGTCTCTGGTGTTCTGCTGGCCCTTGGGAAGCCTGGCATTTAGTTTAGTGTCATGGATGCCAATGGCTCTGGGCTGTATTTTCACCCGTGTTAATCCTGTGAGGCCTCCCTGCGCTGTTTCTCCCTCCGGTAAACACCTCTCCTTCAGCAGCTTTCGTTGACAGCTGGTGAGGCCAGCACTCTTCGCTGGCTCTCATGGTGGATAAGACTGAGAGCCCCTGTTTGCATGGAACCCACCATCCAGTTTGAGAGATAGACACTCAAATGACTGAGCAAGGCAGAATCAATGGTGACAAATGCTAGAAAAGAAACACAGAGGGTGATGTCCCATAGGGAGAGAGGCCACCTTAGTGGGTCAGCAAAGGTACCTCGGGGTTTGATTGAAGAATTGAAGGGTGCAGAGGAGGCAGCCAAGCAAAGTTCAAAAGCTCAGAAGTGACAGAGGCCTTTGCTGGTTTAAGGAACAGAAAGTGTGGTGGAGGATGGGGACAGAGAGAAGTAGGTGAGATTGGAGGGTCGGGCAGGGGTCACGCCATGTAGGGCCCAGGCAGCCACACTGGAGCAGTGGGAAGCCACAAGGCAGCTTTAAGCTAGGCCAGATGGCCATTCTTCTTAAAATGATCCCTCTATTAAAGAAGCCAGATGTGGAGGAGGACACACTGGTGATTCTATAAATTTAGGATGCAAAGACAAGCAAAAGGTCATCGATAGGAAGAAGTCATTGTGGGGTGATTATGAATAAAGCCATCGGATAATTTAGAATCTGTCCCATTAAGCTTTTACAAGAAAAGTTCAGAAAGTACATTCAAGAATGTACTTGCTACATTTCCTGTATTAACAATGATGGATGGGTGTCCAAGGGAAACAAGGCCGTGGTGACAGCCCCTGTGCTCTTGGAGACAAGTCCTGCAGGAGCATATGTTCCTGAAAAGTCCTGTTCTGCCTTGTTGCTTGAGGCCAGGTACCAAGCTGATGGTGAAGATGCCATTGGAGGCCCGGGGCCAGAGAACTTCCTTTTGACAGAGCTGATGAGAATTGGCTTTATGGAGGAGGAGGAGGAGGAGGTTTTTGTTCTAGGCCTTGAAGGCCGGGCCTGTTTCTCCTCAGTCAGACTTGCCCAGAGAACGGGACAGGACCTGCCTGTGGTGGGAGGAGGGCGGTGTGGGGTGGTCCACTGACAGGACAGCAGGCAGCACCAGAAGAAGTAACTCCCGCTTCGTTGCTCCTTCCGGCGTCTGCTGGCTGGAGGAGAAAGTCTCTGTCTGTCCTAGTGTGTCCAGCGCCTCTGCCCCTCGAGCTCTCCACAGAGAGGACCTACGCTCAGAGCTGTGGCAGGCAGGCTCCAGTGGGACTGTTTTGTGGTCTCTACATTTTTATGCTTATTTTATATTTATCGCAAGGGATGCTGTTTCTTTCATTCTTATGACAGGAATATAAAGTTAACTTGTAAATTTAAGTAGAAACAATGGGTAGATTTAAAGAAAAAATGCTAAGATACTGATAGTAATGTGGCAGGGAAATGCCTGAAATTTGTGAAATGCTCTTGCAAATGATGTGGTAGTAGTGGGGCGGGATGGGGTGGAGAGTTGAGGTGTTTGAGAAGAG
>NW_005871203.1:1384580-1387458 GCF_000147115.1 Myotis lucifugus
CAAGTAGTGTGTGTGATGTTGTTTCAGTGTTGCATGCATTTGTGAGTACACTCAGGAAGTCTGCTTGAAAGAATGTAAATAGGAGAGGTGGAAAATTAAGCTGAAATGTATTACAGAAGCCAAATATCCTAAATCAGTAGTTCCTAAACCAGGCTTTCTCTGTAGAATCATACTGAAGTTTGTCAAGTTCTCATTCCCCATCTCAGACCCCGACACCAAAGCCTTTAGGTGGGTGTAGACTTCTTTTACTTAAGCGTTCTCAGAGTAATTCTAATGGGCTGCCAATGTGGGGGGACTCTGACCTAAAGCAATCAAACATTTTTCCTTCTACCATAATGGCGACCGTCTCCTGGATCAGGCAGTTTTCCTTTGCATTGGCTGACCCCACACATAATGTAACCATGTTGACAAGCATACATAACAGAGCTTTACGGAGAAGTTGACAGTATGTCATGGAAATGCAATATTACAAGGGAACTCTGAAATCCTTCTGTTGGTGCTTGGGAAATTTCACTGAACACCAGCAAACTTGAAAGTCCGTACCTTGAGCACTTCAAGGGAAGAGAAGGAAGCAGAGGAAAGGGGACCTGACTGTGTCAGGGTTGCACAAAGAGAGACCAGGTGAGGACGGGAGCTCTGGCTACATCTGTCTCCTGAGGGGCCTCCTGCAGGTAGACAGGATGCTGGCTCAACTCAGGAGTGTCTCAGGGAGGAAAGTGTCTTAAACATAAATCTGTTGCCAGAAGAGCAAGATAAGCACTTTTCTCTTATGTAATCTACATAGATACTGCCTTTGCTTAACTAGATGGAGTACTCTACCCTTTAGCTCCCTAGGGCAGCCATACAAGGCATCACAAACTGGGTGGCTTAACAGAAAGTATTGTGTCACAATTCTGGAGACTGGAAGTCTGTAGTCAGGGTGTAGGCAGGAAATTGTGTGTCTGCAGGGTGGTTCCTCTGAGGCTGGGAGGGAAGGAGCTGTCTCAGACCTCTCTCCCTGACTTCAGATGGCCGCCTGTCCCTGTGTCTCCTCTTGTGGCCTTTCCTCTATGGAGTCCCTCTCTATACCCATATCTCCCCCTTTTTTTTGAGGACACCAGCCATACTAGATTAGTATGACTAATGACATGTACAGTGACTTGCTTTCCAACGGTCACATTCTGACTTACTTCAACATTTCAGGTGATGGAGGGGGTAGTGGGGGGAGGCACAGTTCAACCAAAAAAACTATAGAGTTTACAAAAGCATAGAACATGGGACATTCACTGGCATACGTGGGTGGGAGTCACTCATTTACTCACGAAACGTATATTGGTTGTGGCTCACCCACCAGTGTTGGCTTGGGACCACCACTTCACCTTTCCGGGCTTGACATTCTAATATGTAAAATGAAGGAATTATAGTAAATTCTCAGACACTTTTTTTTAAAATAAATCTTTATTGTTCAGATTATTACAGTTGTTCCTCTTTTTCCCCCCCATAGCTCCCCTCCACCCAGTTCCCACCCCACCCTCCGCTCTCACCCCCCCACTGTCCTCATCCATAGGTGTACGATTTTTGTCCAGTCTCTTCTCACACCGCCCACAACCTTTTCCCCCCAAGAATTGTCAGTCCACTCCCTTTCTATGCCCCTGATTCTATTATATTCACCAGTTTACTCTGTTCATCAAATTTTTTATTCACTTGATTTTTAGATTCACTTGTTGATAGATATGTATTTGCTGTTAATAATTTTTATTTTTACCTTTTTCTTCTTCTTCCTCTTCTTAAAGAATACCTTCCTCTTCTTAAAGAATTATATTTCATATAATACTCGTTTGGTGGTGATGAACTCCTTTAGCTTTTCCTTATCTGTGAAGCTCTTTATCTGACCTTCAATTCTACATGATAGCTTTGCTGGATAAAGTAATCTTGGTTGTAGGTTCTTGCTATTCATCACTTTGAATATTTCTTGCTACTCCCTTCTGGCCTGCATAATTTCTGTTGAGAAATCAGCTGACAGTCGTATGGGTACTCCCTTGTAGGTAACTGACTGTTTTTCTCTTGCTGCTTTTAGGATTTTCTCTTTGTCTTTTGCTCTTGGCATTTTAATTATGATGTGTCTTGGTGTGGTCCTCTTTGAATTCCTTTTGTTTGGGGTTCTCTGCGAATCCTGGACTTGTAAGTCTATTTCTTTCACCAGTAGGGAAGTTTTCTGTCATTATTTTTTCAAATAGGTTTTCAATATCTTGCTCTCTCTCTTCTTCTGGCACCCCTATAATTCAGATGTTGGTACGCTTGAAGTTGTCCCAGAGGCTCCTTATCTTCATATTTTTGGATTCTTTTTTCATTTTGCTTTTCTGGTTGGGTATTTTTTGCTTCTTCATATTTCAAATCTTTGACTTGATTCTTGGGATCCTCTTGTCTGCTGTTGGATCTCTGTATATTATTCTTTATTTCAGTCAGTGTATGCTTAATTTCTAGTTGGTCCTTTTTCATATCCTCCAGGGTCTCACTAAATTTATCGGCGGTTTCTAGAAAATTCTCGAAAAACCTTATAACCGTGGTTTTGAACTCTATATCCTGTAGTTTGCTCTCCTCTATTTCTGTCATTTGTGACCTGTTTCTTTGTCTCCGCAATTTGGCTGCTTCCCTGTGTTGATAGAGTGACTTTGTGTGCTAGGTGTCCTATAGGGCCCAGTGGTTCAGCCTCCCCAATTACCTGAGGTGGATACTCTTGGTGCACCCCCTTGTGGTCTTTGTGCACAGTCTTGTTGTAGTTAAGCCTTGATTGTGTAGGTATCACTGGGAGGAGTTGACCTCCAGCCAATTGGCTGTGAGAATCAGCTGTGTCTATGGTGTGAGAATTTCTGTGCTGAGACACCCTTATGGAGCAAGA
>NW_005871203.1:1387803-1391152 GCF_000147115.1 Myotis lucifugus
TAGGTAATTTTAGATTTTATTCATATGCAAAAGCCTCTGTGCACAGCTTGGTTGGGGCGGGGTCTCAGGGGATCAACAGGGCGGAGCAAACAGCTATGGCTGATCCTCAGCCCTGCCCTAAAAGGCCCCAGGTCTCAGTGTCCTACTATAATCGGTAATCGCTGCAAGCACCTCTGAGAGAAAGCTGCCCTCAAGTTCCGAGGTTTGCCCGCTTCCAGACAGTCTATTTTCTCCCTGTATGAGTCTGGGTCCCCAGAGACTTCCCAGAACTGGAGTTCAGAGCAGTCAGGAGCGTGTAACTCCCTCCAGATTCAAAAAGACAGCAGTCTCCTCAGTTTGCCAGCCGTTTCCTCGTACACCTCCGTACCTATGCACTTTACTTCCGCAGCTCCTCTGAGTCTCAGTGTGCTTTTCTCTTTCCTTCTAGTTGTAGAATTTCCACTCAGACAGCCTTCCTGTGGTTCTGGATGATGTCCATTTTGTCTTTTAGTTGTCGACACTTTTTCTTTAGACCCAAATTCCAAACAATAACCCTTGTAAATGAGGAAATTAAGTGACAACTTTGTATACTGTCATCAGGAATCAATTCAAAGGCTCTAAAATTTATGAATACGAATGTCTCAGTCAGGGCTGGCTCACTGCTGAGACAACCAGTGGGTAACACAGTGAAAGACTGTGGTTGGCCAGCTCTCTTCTGAGGGAAACTTAAGGACTCCAGCTCCTGCTGTCCTGTAGCTTGGGCCTCCTCTGGTGTTTGGAGTGTTCTCCACTCAGTTGATTGATGGGCCTCAGAAGGGAGCATTTAGCTTAGGAGGTTTTAGTGGGGCAGTCCTGGCCCTGGTACTCATCACTTCTGTTCACATTCCATTGGCCAGAACTCAGTCATGTGGCCACACCTAACTACAAGGGAGTCTGGGAAATGTAGTCTGGCTGGATGCCCAGGAAGAGGAGGTGAAGACCAGCCATTCCTGCCAACTCTGCCAAAAGGAAGAACTATGGCACCGTTTCAGGAACTGTAGTGCATTGTGAAAAGGTGAATGAAGTGAGATAGTCACAGTATCAAAGCCTAAAAAAAAATTTCATTTTTTAGGTAATGTCTGAAATTCAGAGGAACCAGTGTCATAAGCCAGATGTCAGGAACCTCAGTGATATTCAGAGTGTGCGTTTTCTCTACTTTTCATTCTATAGTTCCCTCTGCATTTGCTGTTCAGTTAACTAGAAGAGACTGACGGGTTTGAAGTAGCTACCTCTGTGTTCTAAACCCATCGTGTGCACACCTGATGTCAGCAAACACGGTCCAAAGAGATGTAGTTGCTAGGTTTTTTGTGTTCACTATAAACAAATCACTAGCCAAAATATCAATTGTATTCCCCACTGTGTTCCTTCCTTCTTATAACAAGAAGAAACACACTGGAGTAATTACAGTTTGCAAAATAAATGATGTACTTGTTGCTCAGAGCATGATCCATGGTCCTGTGATATGGGCGTTGCCCGGGAGGTTTAGTTCACTCTTTTTTGAGAAAGGCATATTCCCAGGCCCCTCCATAGTCTTGCCAAATCATCTGTATTTTAGCAAGACACCTGGGGATTTTCTAGTTTGTAGAGGCATGACCAGGAACATTTGACTTGCTGGCTCTCTGGCTTCATTTCTTTAGTCTCTGTGATAGGTGAGTGGGGTGTGTGGGTGTTTTAAAGTCAGAAGAAAACAAAAATTTACACCCATACTGGTTGGGGGTTTTTTGTTTTGTTTTTGTTTTTTTAGTTATTTTCGGGATTGAGGGGTGTGGAGTGGAAAAGAGAGAAAGTGTTTGGGAAGAGGATATATTTTCAAAAGTGGTCAGTGAATTCTATTTTCCGCTCTGGTCTCCAGGTTATTTTATTTCAGCTTTCTGCTGTCTTCATGGTCTCTGTGAACATTAAGCCTCAGGGAATTGCATAATATCCAGCACAGGCAGCCTTAAACTTTCACCTCTAGGGAAACTAATAGTTAGCAGGAAGGTTCTGTTCCTAGAAGGCTGGAGAAGTTATCCACACATTAATTAATTAATTACCCATTAATACATCCCCTTTAAGATACAGTCCATAGCAATGTATTTCTTGTGATTTCTTTCTCATAGCTATAAAAGTGGCCTACAATTGATAGTAGAGCCTTGTCAAGAGCATTTTTCTAGATTCGTTTGAGTATCTTGTATCAAAGAATCATTTTCCCATCTTTCTTCTTTGGTTGAATATTTTCTTATTTCAAGTCAAGGAAACAAGTGATATGAAGAAGAAAGCAAACACTCCTTACAGCTCCCAGCCCAGTGGTTCAGCTCATGTGAAAATGACTGTGCTGTTGACGCCAGTGTGGTTCCACGGCAGCCTCGCCTGCCGCAGTACCTTCCATCTCCGCCACCTCTGCCAGCACGTCACCCCAGAGGATCTGTCGAGGACTCGAATTTGTGGGCAAGCAGAGCAGGCGATTGACTTGTCCTCAGCACATCTCCTGGCCCATATACACAGCGGTCCTGGACTTAGCGCCTGCAAAAGGAAACCCCAAAACTCAGCTGCCTTGTCCCGTGTCAGTTTACATTCATGCACAAAAGTGGCCCTACTTCTAAGGTCATCTGTGAGGCCTCCTGCTTCCCGGGAGGTCAGATAACTATGAAGTCCATGATTGCTTTGATGGGGACTTTTACACTGAATCTTGAATTTACGATGGAAGGAAAGTTTTTCTTCTTTTTGTTAGTGATCTGAAATGTTTGATGGCCCCTCTAAGGGAATACTGTAGGGTTTTAGCTAGTCATGAGCACAGGGGAGATGTAATGACACTCATTTGCCTGGTAAAATCTAAATGCTGATAGCAGCTGTTTTAAATTCCGTGAAGATGTAAGTTTTTTCTTGGTTGTGGGTAAGTGCATAAGAATTGCGCTGATTTTCATGAGTCATCGTTTCAGTCCTTTATTCGTTTTGCAGAGTAAGTGTTTGATGTAAACAGAATCCAGTGCTGCTTGGAGTCCTTAAAGATGAACCCAGGAGTCTGTTTTATGTGCCTGACCCTGCGCTCAGCTCTTCCTTCTCTCTCAATCCTCCTGCCAACTGGAGGGGAGGGGGTGGCAGAGAGGGGGTAGAGGAGGGTCTGTGATCTCCTCCAGTGCGCAGAGGAGTGAGCTCAGTTCCTATGCCAGGACCTTCTGTCCATTTTGGAGCCTGCATGTGAAGGCGAGCAGTGTGAGGACACAGTGCAAGTGTATCTCCCAGCTGGGAGCGTGGGTGTGAAGGTGAGCAGTGTGAGAACACAGTGCAAGTGCAACTCCCAGCTTGGAGCGTGGGTGTGAAGGTGAGCAATGTGAGGACACAGTGCAAGTGC
>NW_005871203.1:1391346-1396177 GCF_000147115.1 Myotis lucifugus
GCGTGGGTGTGAAGGCGAGCTGTGTGAGGACACAGTGCAAGTGCCTCTCCCAGCTGGGAGCGTGGGTGTGAAGGCGAGCAGTGTGAGGACACAGTGCAAGTGCATCTCCCAGCTGGGAGTGTGGGTGTGAAGGTGAGCAGTGTGAGGACACAGTGCAAGTGCATCTCCCAGCTGGGAGCGTGGGTGTGAAGGCGAGCTGTGGGAGGACACAGTGCAAGTGCACCTCCCAGCTGGGAGCGTGGGTGTGAAGGTGAGCAGTGTGAGGACACAGTGCAAGTGCACCTCCCAGCTGGGAGCATGGATGTGAAGGCAAGCGGTGTGAGAACAGGATTCAGTGAGGAGAGAAGCAGCAGCTCCTTGGCTGTAACTGGGTAACTAATTTGTAGACGTGGGTATGAACTGGGAAGGAATGCAGACAGATGGGATGTTTTCAGAGTTGTGTTCGCGCTGTTTTGGTAATTAAAAATAAACGAACTCTTTGCTGATAATGACAGGATGGCTGTCACTGTGCACAGAGCTAGGCTGCAGGCTCGCCCAGGGGAGTGGCACCGGGCGCACAGCTCTGTCACTTCCTTTGACTGGGAGCGACCTCATTTCTGAGCCGGGTTGCTCATCTGTAAAGTGTGAACCATAGTTTCTATTGAGAGTCGCTGTGAGGATGGACTGCAGGCCCAGAGCCAGGCTCCGGAAGGGCTCGTCACACCGTCCCTATCAGTCGGGCCGACTGAATGCCGCCATCAGTTTGCACACTGAAGCTGGCGATAGCCAGAATTTCCTGAACTGTTCACGCCTCGGGAGTGGTGGTTTTAAGACTTACAGCCACTGATTTTATTCAGGTGCCACTGTAATGATTCCGAATCATTACTGACTTTCTGTGCCCCTTGTGCACGTAGGGAATCACTTTTTCTGGAGAAGCGGAGCTCCCTTTCTGAGCACTTCCTGTCCTTCAGCCCCAGTGGGTGATGACAAGGAGCGCCTGCTTCTAAAGAAAGGCCAGGTGGTTTGTTAGCTGCTAACTGTCGCCTCCTTCCTGTGGGAATCCCTCCCTGATTGGGTCATCTCTATCTTTTTACAAAGACTGGAATTACTGCAGCGCCACTGACGTGGGACCTGTCGGGAGATGGGCGGTGTGTGGGCGGCAGCAGAAATGGCCTGTCTTTGAACTGCTCTGCTGTCAGAGTTTACATTTTTTATTTGTTTGCAGCCTGTCTCTTTTAGGTCTTTTAAACATCTCAAAAACTGGGCGACCTGGGGTAGTTTGCATCTTTGATCCACAGTATTCAAACCTGAGGACCACACCCAAATGCACTATTACAGTAGGTGATGTGTGTGCGGTGGCTCCTGCCGTGTTGGGAAGCTGCCCACTGTCCCCGGAGAAAGGGTGCCTTCCCACGCGGATTTGTTCTAATCTTCCCTAGTCTTCCTGTATTCTGTGTCCACCAGGCAGGATTCAGGGCCCCGTGAAGGTCAGGCTCCCCCTACTAGACTCTTTCACACTGTGCTGTGACTTGTTCATCATCTGTCTTTTTTCTCCCCAGACTGTCTGCTCTTCCCAAGCAGCCATCTTCACCCTGGGGGTCGGGTGGGTGGGGAGAGCGGGCGTGAATAGCTCCCGAGGAGCCAAGGTGTAGCTTTTCAACTCCGTAGGTATTTTCCCAAAACTGTGTGCCTGAGAACTCTCCTGTGGTCAGCCATCTCTTCCAAACTTCACAAGAAAGGGACACTGCTCTCCCCCACCCCAAATCTTGCTTGTGCTCCCCAAGTGGAAGGTCTGGCAGATAAGAGAGCTGTCTGTCGGCCCAGCCACATAAAGGAGCTGAGAGAGAGAACCTCAGTTAGGAATCAGCTGTGGCCGCCAGCGCTCTAACACACAGCGTACTGCTGGGCTGTCCTCACCTTCCAGGCGGTCAGGGTCACCCAGAAGTGTCGCTCGGAGCTGCGGATGTCTTTGGACCACTCAGCATGTCTCTGCACAGACATCGGTCAGTGCAAACTGCACAGACTTCCTTGTGAGTACATGGGAAGGCTTCCAGAATAAATTGTCGTGTTACAGGGTGGCTCCTTGAGTCCTTTGTTTGGAGACACAGATATTTCCTTCAGGGCGGATCGGGACGACTTTGCTTGTCTTGGATTTCATGTTTGCTGGTTGGCCTGCTCCAGGAGTGATGTTTTTGTCACTCCATTGCTTCCGTTGTAGTGTGTGACTTCTTTGTTGGTTTTGATTGGAAAATCCTGTCACAAAGATTAATGACATACTTCCATTGGAATTTGGAATGGACTAGATCGTCATACAGTTACTATCTGCCTGCAGTCTTATAAAGCCAGGGTGCGCCACCCTCTCTCTCCAGTGAAATGAGATATTTCAGAACAGTTCGCCAGGGTCTGCACGGCAGCCTTATACTTTGGGGCCTTTTCACCAGTGTGAATACAGGAAACATTTTGAGGTATGTAAACAGCTCTGAGAAGCTGCACAAACATGGCCAGCTCCTCCTCGCCCTGTGCTGTCCTTCGTTAGGTTGGTGCTGTACTGTAGCTTCAGTATGGAGAGAGGTGGGAAGGCTTGGGTTTGTTGTCTTGGTTTTCTTTGAAGCTGACGGCCAATGTGAAACATCCGGGTCCCACCACAGAGTGTTAGCCCCACTTCACGGACACATTCCACCCTTGTAACCCCAGAGCCCCTGGGATTGGGTATTTTCAGTCGTTTCAGTGATGAAAGAAGATACGTCTCATGTGCAGCGCACTGTCCTGCGGGGTGAAGCGTGGGCTAAGTGTGTTTCGCTCCCTGATAGAGACAGGCACGTGGGGGTGGGGTGCTGGCCTGCCGCCCTCCCCTCAGCTCTGTTAGTGCTGTGTTCACAGTTCCGGCTCAGGTTCACGCTGACATTTAGAAATCGGTGCGCAGTAGTAGCTCTTTGGTCATTGGCTCCTGTGAGCGTTTTGGGGTAGTCGGGCCAGCCTCGGGCTGAAGCCTGGGGCTCGCCGCTGCTTCACACGGCCTCTGGCAGGGTGGGAGGTTCCCACGGAGGCCACCTGCAGGGCCTGGCGGGTTTCCCTTTTTAAATCGCGTGAGCACTACTCGGTTTGCAAACATTTCCGAGCCCTGCTTCTTGGTGGTGGTGGTGTTTGTCTCTGTCTTGTGGAGTCAGCTTTGTGGCCATAGTGAAAGTGTGTTACACGTGTGACTCTGTCACCAAATTCATTTCCAAGAAAGTTAAGTGTTATTCTCCAGGTGGGAATGGGCAGCTCATAGAAAGTACAGTCCTCTGGGTTTTGGAACTACTGTTTCTCTCCACAAAAAATTCTATTTGGAATATTTACTTATTTTAAAGGCTGCAGAGAGTGGCCGTTCTCGTGTTACAGAGCAGATAGGATCTCTGTCCACAAGACCCGCGTCTCCATCTGTGCCCCGGCTCCTCCTGTGTCCCTGAAATCACAGGTGGTTTCCAGGGTGGTGTGTGTGTGAGGGAGAGCACGTCAAGCCTTGGTGCACGGTCATTTCTTACACCCCTGGCGTGTAGGCACGTCCGTAATCCCTCAGCCCTCCACGCAGCAGCCTCTGTGGGCCACGCGCGGGAAATTAACTGGCTTCCAAGCATGGACAATGGTTTGAAGACTAGACACTCAGTCCCCTGGAGACGGGTGGGGAGGCGCTGTAGACTCTCTCAGCAGCAATCACCACTGTTGCCTTAGGGTGGGGTTCCCACCCGTTCCTTTTTACGGTGCTAGAATCTTCAGTAGCAGAAATGCTGTCCAGGGATGGTCCTCAGAATGGAATTATTTCACATTGTAACTCTTTATTCAGAGTGAAGTGCACAACTCACCACCGCCCTCATTACTCAGCCAGGAAAGGGGGGCAGCTCGGAGCGGGAAGAAAGCCCACAGGAAGCCGAGTGCCAGGGAGGGCGAGTGCGGGCTGCTGGAACCAAGGGGCACCTGCCTCTGCTGTTCTCAGGAGGCTTCCTGCACCCAGCCCAGCCCCGGGGCCTTAGCTACCCCCCGACTCTGTTCCTGCGGGTCCCTTTTGTTCCCCTCCAAGGAGGACACCCCCAGCGGAAGGCTTTGCCCCCCCCCCATCTCCCTCAGCGTGGGGTGTCCCGGGCCTCCTCCCGCAGAACAGGCTGCCCCTCCCCCGCAGGCCTCCCTGCGTGATGGCCAGAAAAGGCTCCTTTCCTCCAGGCAGTCCTGGCTGGACGCTGTATTGGGTCCCGTCATCATTCTTTTTTAAAAATATATACTTTATTGATTTTAGAGAGGAAGGGAGAGGGAGAGAGAGATAGAAACATCAATGATGAGAATCATTGATCGACTGCCTCCTGCACGCCCCACGCTGGGGATCGAGCCTGCAACCTGGGCATGTGCCCTGAGCGGAATCGAACCTGGGACCCTTCAGTCCGCAGGCTGACGCTCTATCCACTGAGCAAACCAGCTAGGGCTGTCGTTGTTCTTATACCTTCTCTGTGGCACCGACCTCAGGATTTGTGGGTCAAAGGACGGTCTCTTCAGTCGTGAGACCCGCCCTAAAGCAGGAGCTGACCCCAGAGTGATGGGTTTCGGAGACAGAGCACAGTAATAGCCAGTGGTCGGAGCTGGCTAAGCCGAAGGTGCAGGTGGGACCGTGTGAATCTCCCCACGGCCCCAGAGGCTGTGGCTGGGCTGAGGGGGCGGAGGGGCGGCTGCCCCCTGGTCATGGACTCTGTCTGTCTTGCTCTCTCCAGTGTGGGGCCGCCTTCCAGGAGGATGACGTCATCGTGCTCAATGGCACCAAGGAGGACGTGGACACACTCAGGAGCAGGATGGAGGAGAAGAGGATGAGAAAGAGGGTGGGGAAGGT
>NW_005871203.1:1396277-1398456 GCF_000147115.1 Myotis lucifugus
GTCGCTTCTTGTATGTGCCCTGACTGAGGCTCAAACCTGCAACCTTGGCCTATCAGGATGATGCTCCAACCAACTGAGCTGCCTGGCCAGGGCACTGCCCTCCTCTTAGTGGGGTTTTTGGCCGTGGTCCTGCTCCCCTTCAAGTCTGACTCTTGAGCCCAGGCAAACCTACCAGCAGCTCTATGAGCCCCGGACGAGATCGCTCCTCACCTGGCGATACCTGGCCTGTGTCCTGTCTGAGGCCGGTTAGGGAGGTCTTCCTTTTCCTTTGCCATTTTTAGCCTTCCCAAATATATTCCTCTCTGGCCCAAATTAGCTACAGACCATCTCTACTTACAAAGTACCCTAGGTGATTAAAACAACAACAACTGAAAATCTCCTACCGTCTTAAGCACTTTGCACAGTGACATGACAGCTGTGATGCGGACGTTGTTAGCATCCCTGTCCGTTTTCACAGAGGAGGAAGCAGCTGGCTGTTACTTTGCCTGGAGCCAAACTGCTGGTGAGCTGCAACACTAGGATTTGAACCCGTGTCTGTCCGTCTCCAAAGTCTGTGTCTGTGGCCCAGCAGCGTGGCCCAGTGGTTGAGCATCCACCTGTGAACCAGGAGGTCATGGTTCTGTTCCCTGTCAGGGCACATGCCTGGGTTACGGGCTCAATCCCCAGTGTAGGGTGTGCAGGAGGCAGCCGATCAAAATTCTCTCTCATCATTGATGTTTCTTTCTCTCTCTCCCTTTCCCTTCCTCTCTGACATCAATTAAAAAAGAAAAAGTCTGTGTCTGTGTCTGTGTCACTGTCCTGTGACTACTCCGGGACAGTAGGGGTTACAGAGACATAAATGGGTGTCACTACCTGAACACAGTGAGAAACCAGTACACAGACTGTTTCATGCCAACACCAAGATGGAGAGGCCAAACAAGCCAGGCACGGTGGTCGGGGGGTCAGGAGAGCTTCCTGGAGGAGGTGGCTGCCATCTGAGCTCAGCCCTAGAGAAGGAGCAGGGGCGAGCCAGTGACCCACGCTGGGAAGGGCGTTCCGGGCAGAAGGAATCTCATGTGATGTGTCGAGAACTGAAGGCAGAGGGCACTGGTTCAGACTCTTAGCTGCAGCCCAAATATGACCAAACAGAATGAAAATTTCATCGTCTCAGATAACTGGGAAGTTCAACGTGGGGAGAGTGGTGCTGAGGACACAGGTCACCTCGTGCTGTCCTCGGGATCTGGTCTCTCTCCACGGCCGGCTTCCCTGTGCTTGCGAGATGCTCTGGGGAGCTTGGCGATCTTCCTTTAGCTTCCTTGTCGATGGTCTCACAGCCTGTGATTGGCTCTTTCTAGAGCATCTGCTCATCCTATCAATCGCTATGGCTATGGTAGAGCAGAATGCTGACTGGCTTAGGTGTCAGTCACATGACCCACCTTTGGCCAGGGTGGGTCAACTTGGGGCCCTGGACTTGGAGAAGGGAAGTGAGGGCCCTTGTGGGGATGTAAGGTGAAAGCCTGGAGCATGGGGTTCAGGCTCAGATATAGGTGGGACCAGGTCAGGGAGGGCCCCAAGGGAGACAAGCTTAGAGCTTAGATACAGCAGGGGGACATGAACCAACATCTCAGGGTGCGCACGTCACGTCCACGGGCCCCGGGCCCCAGGTCTCCGCGTGTCCCCTGAAAGGACACCTGCCAGGATCCCTGGTCCAAGTGGTGGTGGCTGGTGGTTTGATCTCTGAGTCGATTCTCTCGTCTTGACAATAATTACAGGGTAGGGATTCTCCGAGGAGGCTGCTCGTCCTGAGTTCCTTGTAATCCACCCAACATACTCAGAGGTCCACGCGCTTTTTCTGGAGTTGCCCAGAAGTAGTAAACATTTTGGGCTTTGCGGGCCATCTGGTCTCTGCCACAACGACTCAATTCTGCTTTAGTAGTGACAGCAGCCATATCATTTGCATATTGCCAGTGGCTGCTTCTGAGATCACATAAACCGCAAAGCCCAAAATTTCTATCTGGCCCTTTACAGAAAAGGTTTGCCAACCCCATCATGTACCAAGAACATCTCTCTCGTGAGCCCTTAAAACCCTTCCTTACCACCATTTTCAGTGACTGCAGTTGGCTTCTCTCCCACCAGCGTTTCCAAAGCTGCTCCACGGAGGGCACTCATTTCCCTGGCAAATGTCCGTGAAACTGAGTTT
>NW_005871203.1:1398556-1407716 GCF_000147115.1 Myotis lucifugus
CTTTTTGATATTAGGGAGTGGGTTTTGCTCCGTTTCTTTATTGGATCTTTTTTGAATGGAAGGAAAAAAAGACTTTTTGCGGTGGGTTGGGGTGGGGTGGGTGGGAGCAGGGCCTGTCAGGGACAAGCGTTGTTGGGAGGGTGACAGCACCACAGGCTGAGCCATCACAATTGTTGCTCTCACTGATTTTAGAAGAGACCTATCAACCCTCTGTATCGGTGGTTTTTCATCAGGGGATTCAACCAACCAGGAATCAAAATTATTTAGGGGTGGGGGGTGATCCCAGAAAGTTCCAAAAAGCAAAACTTAAATTTGCCGCACGCTGAGCGCTGTGCTGGATCCACAGGAATGACGTGATGTGTAGGCACACTCTTCCGTAGCCTCTGTGCTCATGTAGGTCACGCGTAAATGCTCTTTATGTAAATGCCATTTTGTATAAAGGACTTGAGTATCCTTGGATTTGGGGCCCTGTGGGGGTCCTGGAATCAGGGTTCATAACTTGTGAAATCAAGGAAAATCGCCATCACCCCAGCACATCCGAAGAGCCCGCTGCCCAGATCTGAGTGTCCAGGAGTCGCCTGGACACCTGGGCCCCCGGGAGCCTGTGGCCACCCCCGGCCCCCAGGTGCAGCCCCTCCAACAGCACCTGGGGCACCTGGAGCTGCCCCCTAGCCTTCCCCGCCCTCGGGGCCCCAGAAGGCACCCGAGCTCCGGAGGTGTCTGCGTGGTGGCGGACACTTGACTTCAGTGAGTTGTCGCGTCTGTCCCAGGCTTCCCGGGAGGCCTGTGCCCTCTCCAAGGGGTGCTCACCGGCGCTCTGGTTACTGCTGCCAGACACCGGACACTTCCTCAGACACTCCAGCAGGAGGCGGCTGGCACTCCTCCCGACCCAGTGCTGTCCTTTCACATGAGCTCTGCGTGAGCCCAGGGCTCAGAGCTCAGCAGCTGCCTCTCTCTGTTTTGAAGGGCTCGCTCTTGTCCTCGGGTTTTTACGTCATATACGAGTGTTACAGGTCACATGCACGTGTGCATTATAAGTTCAGGGCTCCTGCCCGAGAAAGTTCCTTTTCCCACGTTGTCTAGTGAGGGGAACCTTCTGGATGGTTAGGCTGTGTGTCTGTAGCGCCATCTTTTGGCTACTTAGGAAAATGGCATTTTTAAAGGAAATTCTCTGAATGAACAAGGTCCTATTTCTCCTGTGATTGAGTCGGTTCCAGCACAGCCATGCGGTTTTAGAGTGGTTCGTTGCATTTTAAAAATTAGGAGCAACAGAATCCTAGTGCCTGAGCATCTTAATGGCAGTAATCCCGAGGCGGGAGGACCGGCCCAGCGTCCTTCAGCACAGCCTCAGCCCTCGTGGAGCAGCGAGCAAACAGGAAGGCGGTGCGAGCGCCCGGAGAAGCCCACTGGGTGCTGGTGCGGGCGGATCGTTCAGTTAGCTGCTCCTTTGTGGACAGCAGTCACCATTCACGTTGACTTACCACTGAACACTGTCAAAATGTTGTGAATGTGATTTCTGGAAGGTGAACGTAAGCAGCTCTCTATAGATATGCTCTTGAGTGAGGCAGAGTACATGACGGGACACGCGCAGTGGGTCCAGGTCTGGAATAAATGGCGCCTGGGGTTGTCTTCAAATGAGCCCCGCCGTGAGTGCACCGCTCGGCCTGGCGTGAGGCTCTCGGGTGGCGGGCGGCCGCTGAGGCACTGGAGGGAATGAGGTACATCTCCACTTCCTCTCCCTACAGAAAACAAAGAAGGCCAAGGCGGCAGAGTCTGTCTCACACCCGGCGGCCAGTGAAGGTAGGTGCTGCTCGCAAAGCAGGTGGAGGGGCGGTCTTCGCGCCCTGGGTGGTCTGCTTCTCTTACTTTGCTTCTCTTACAGAGTCCGCAGGGCCGTCCGGAATGAACACAGGAAAGCCTGAGGCCGCCAGCCTTGACTCCCGGGAGAAGAAAGTCGGCCCGGCTCCCAGAAGCACAGGTGGGTCCCACGGAGCCGCAGCGGCTGCTCAGAAAGCTGGGCCCTGGGGTCACGTCACAGCTTTATTGGCCTGAACTCAAAAACCAAGGTTCATCCCAAGTCCTGTCTCAGTCATGCGCTGAGCTCTCTCGGGGACTAGAAACACTTCCAGACCCCAGAGCAGGAGCCTGTCGGGACGGACGGGTCTGGGCACAAGTGCTAATGTTCCCTTGACCTGTGGAGAGTGCGCTTGGTGCCAGGCTCACGAGGCTGCCCGACCTGGGCCGGGAATCCCAGAGACGGGGTAGAGGGCTGGGGCTCAGCGTGGGGCGGGGGCTGGGTGTGTGTGCACCCCACCCGCCTCTCGGCCAAGTTCTGAAAGCCATTCAACAAATAGTCCAGAATTCAGCGCATTTCTCCTGAAACCTGCTACCTTTAACTAAAAAGCAAAACACTATTTATTTCACAGAAAGGAAAACACAGACTGGTTAGGTACGAGAATGTCTGACCTCGTGTTGTGAGTAGCAGCCACAGTGGTTATGGGTTTCGACCCCTGCTCTCCACGTAGTAGCCCCCGGCGGGGGAGCTCTCTCAGCCTCCCACTGCCTCTGATTCAACCGTCAAACGGCCATCCCACGCCCTCGTGAGGAGGGGTCAGTGTGGGCACGAGGCAAGAAGTTGAGTAGTTATTGTGATTTTAAACGCCGTAGCTCCGTCTGTCTCTAGGAGGCGGTGACTGAGATGATAAAGGGAGGAGGAGGGAAATTCCCGGGAGGAGCAGGCTTACTTTTCTCCCTTCGAGAACATGCTGTTTGGAATGATCTTTAGTTCCGGCCGTAAAGCGTCTGGCTTTTCCTTTTCCCAACAGCTAATGGGAGCTCTTCTGGGAAAGCCGGGAAGCCTCCCTGCGGCGCCACGAAGAGGTCCATCGCCCACAGCGAGGAGTCCGAGGCTTACAAGTCCCTCTTCACGACCCACAGCTCTGCCAAGCGCTCCAAGGAGGAGTCGGCCCACTGGGTCACCCACACGTCCTACTGCTTCTGAGCCCAGGCCGCGCCCCGCGCAGGCTCTGACCGGCTCCTGGAGACCGCGTGTGGGCGCTGGCTGTGCAGGGGGCCTGCACCGTGTCACCAAGGTGTCCCCCAGACCTTGGTGCCCGTGTGGCCACTCCTGCCTCTGAGGCACGTAGGTGACTCGCACCCAGTGGCCGCGCCACCCTCTCCCGGCCTGACCCCCAAGCCGTGCTGGCTGCACTTCCCAGGCTCGAAACCATTAAAGATTCCAGATGCCTCGTGTGTGTGCTTGGCTCATTTTGACTAAAATCCGAGGTTTTGCTGCCAGCAGTGAATTAAATAGAAGGGAGGAGCTGCGGCCGCACTCTGCCCGCAGGTGTTTGCAGGAGCACTGAGAGGCCGGACCCTGGCCGAGAACTGGGGGAGGGGCGTCCCTAGTTTATCACTTCTTTGAAGATAGAAGAGATCAAGTTGGGCACCTGGCATTTGATACAAAAGTAGAGCAAGTCTGCCTTTCCTCTCCTCGGTCTGTATTTCTGTTCTTCTGTCTCCCACTCATGTTTTGTAAGAAAGTTGAGCGTCAGGACTAACTCCATGGTGTTGTCAATTCCTGTCTTTAAATACTATACATAAACGTTTCCAAGTAACAAAACTCACGTGGGACAAAACTTCCTCAGTGTTTGTGTGGTTTGAGGTCATCTCTAAATCAAGGCTGTTTGTCCCTTCCTGCAGTCCCCCTGACCACCAAATGTTAGAGCTATAACATGGGGTACACCCCTGGGGGCACCTCAATACTCCGCAGGTGTGGCCCAGAGCATAGGGATGCCTCTCCCACAGGAGCCGCATGAGGAGGGACTAGGGACAGACGAGGTGGCAAGCATGAGCCCCTGAGGGTCACAGCACACCCTCCAGCCGCAGCCATAGAGACCAGGCCAGCTGCTTCCCCGCTGCCGGGTGTCGCCTGCAGGAAGGCCCACCCCTACAGACAGCACCTGCCCCTGGGGAGCGTGAGCGGCACAGCCCTGCTCTCGACCCTCTGGTGCCAGACCGTCTTAACAGAACCTTTGCCGCTGCCCAGAGCTCAGCACAGCTTGAAGTTCCCAGTGGACCTTTGATCATACTCAGCAGAAGGTTGGTTTCTGGGGAATAAGTAAGCCAGATGACCAGGGGACAGGGACAAGCCTTGTGTTCTGTTAACGGCTTTCCTGTTTCGTGTCATTCACTGCCCAGCGAGCCCCAGCTGTACTCCCGGCATCGGCCTCGCTGCCTTCAGACTGTGTGCTCACCTCGGCCTTCACCCCTGTCCAGGTGCCAGTTCCCTCCTGATCAGCCTTCAAACTCGACCCAAATGCCTTTTTCAGGAAAGCCTACCTGTGTCACCTGACCCTGCTCTATTAACACTCCCTACTCCAATCACCGTTTAATAAATTACACCCTTATTAGCCCAAGGCCTGCACCCGGGTGAAAGTAGTGAGTGAGGCGGTGGGGACTGGTGGGGGCTGGAGAGAGCGTGACCACCTAGAAGGCATTCCTACTGGGACCAGTGTTTTCAGATCTAACATTTTCAAAAGGAGCCAGAAATCCAAGTTTTAAAAAGACCCTCCCCCCAACCCCAACATTAAATCCTGCAAATAATTATTTTTAGAAACAATGTAAGCCAATGGTTCCTAATGTTTAATTTTTGTTTTTAGTCCTCACCTGAGGATATGTTTTTATTGATTTGAGAGAGAGAGAGAGAGAGAAACATCAATGTGTGACAGAAACATCCATCAGTTGCCTCCAGTACGCACCCCGACCGGGGATCGAACCCACAACCTAGGTATGTGCCCTGACCAGGAATTAAACCCACAACCTTTGGTTATGGGACGACCTCCAACCACTGAGGCCCCGGCCAGGGCGCCTCTGGTTTAATGTCTTTCTCACTGGGCTCAGCTCCACAGGGCACATGCCCCGCATTTGACACGGCATCTGAACTCAACAAACGAAACAAAGGCAGGCAGGCCTCGGCCAGCACAGCACCAGGGCGTCAGAAAGGCTAGCAAGGACATGGCAAGCACCATCCACCCTCTCTTGTTGACGGCCTGCTGGGAATGCCTCCAGCTCCCTACATCCTCCTCCCGGACCCTGGCCTCCCTGGCCTCCCTGCCGCCATCACAATGGCCGGAGCCGCTCCTGGCCGGGGCCTCTGTGACATCAACCCTGCTCAGCCCCAGCACTCAGTCCAGGTGCGAGGGCAGACAGACCCACCATGAGCAGCCTCCTCCCCCACCCCTGCTCACCATGCGGACCCTGAAATGGACCTTGTTCCTGCCCATATGCCTATCTTGCGGCTACGCCTTTATGTTTTCTTCTCTGAGGGAGAATGTCAAAGCACCCCCCGGAAAGGTGCCTTGCGGAGGGCACTTCCGAATTAGGCAGAACCTACCAGAGCACGCCCCAGGCTGGCTCGTCAGCAAGTGGCTCTGGTTCTTTTTTATTGTTATACTGTATGTAATTCTCAAGTTTCGAAGAGACCGTGAGAAGAGTAAGGTAAGGACGGCTCCATTCTTTATCCCAGGTTGCTGCCCCCTCAGAAATCTCCGACTCTGAGACATGGGGGTGGTCCAGGCAGGACAGTAGAGTAGAAGGGATTTTCATGCAAAGTAACCACCGCGGTCCTGGGAGACGCTGGCCAGTCCCTTCCTGATGGAGCCCAGACCCACCACGGCTGGGACTACATTGGAGACCAGCTTCTGGTTACTGGGTGAAGGAAACCTTGGCTTGATATTTAGCCTGTTCAGTGAGTTTGTTCAATGAGGATAGATTCAAGAACTTGGTGTGTTTGGGGTCAAAATTATTCACAGAGCCAGATTCGCTGCCCGAGGTTTAATTTCCCTAGCGGTTGACTTCTTACAAGTTGCTGAGTCGAATGCAGTTGATAGCATTATCCCCAGTAAAGGTAGAGAACTTTGTAAAGGGATAGCCCCTGCCTGCACCAGCCAATCATCTCCATGAAGGGGAAAGAGACAGAAAATGGCAGCTTATTCTCTACCAGACGGACCCCCACACCTCCCTGGGCTGTGTCCAGACCGACCAGAGGGGCTGGCAAGCCTCTCTGTAGAGGCCCAGACACTAGATGTTTTCAGCGTTGCAGTGAGTGACTCAACTCTGCCACTTTAGTCCGAAAGCAGCCCTAGGCCAGTGGTCGGCAAACTCATTAGTCAACAGAGCCAAATATCAACAGCACAACGATTGAAATTTCTTTTGAGAGCCAAACTTTTTAAACTTAAACTATATAGGTAGGTACATTGTTATTAACTTAATTAGGGTACTCCTAAGGCTTAGGAAGAGCCACACTCAAGGGGCCAAAGAGTCGCATGTGGCTCGCGAGCCGCAGTTTGCCCACCATGGCCAGACAGTATGTGTGTGAATGAGCAGGGCTGTGTTCCAATAAAACTTTATTTACGATAACAGATGGTGGGCAATAGTTTGCCAGTCCCTGGACTAGAGCAACGCTAGAACCTTCTTCTGTTAGGTGAGCCCACCTCTCCCGGACCTGTGTCCAAGTCCCCAAAGCCGACGGTGTTATTCACCCCGCACATCTTTGTTGACAGGAGAAGACCCCTCCTGGCCCTCGAGGCTCTTCGGTTCGTGCTGCACCGAAGAAGAACCAGTGTGCTAACCCCAGCAAAGACTACGCACTGCACACCTTAAGCCAGCTTGAGATGGACCTCGTGCAGTTCATGTCCAAGGTGCGGAATCTGAAAGTCGCCGTGGCAACTGCCGGTGACTACAAGGCGCAGAACTTTGAGAGGCCTGCAGACCCACATAACAATGTTACCATCTACGAAATATGGGGTGAAGAAGACTACGAATAACTGGATTTGTGTGTCAAAGTAGGACAGGAAAGTCGAGGGTAGACACACCATATGCAAACTAATAAAACTGTTCTGAAGAAAAATCTCAAATCTGAGATGTTTTCCCCTCTTTGCTTAAACCTGAAAAAATAAATGTGAGGCCAGTAGCCATAGCCGTGGCCATGAAGGTTTTGTTTTTTGGCCTTTCTTGCTTCCTCCAGGGTTGTGGTGGTGAGACGCTTGGCCAAGGGGCCAGGGCCAGAGAACAAGGTTTAGGAAATTTGGGGTGTTAATATTATTTCCATACTTGCTGTCTTTATATTAGCTATTTGTGCAAATGATGGAACTGATTATCTTAAAATTGATTACATTATAAAGAACAATTCTAATTATGGGTGTAATAAAATGATTGAATTAGGTGTGTGTGTGTGTGTGTGTGTGTGTGTGTGTGTGTGTGTGTGGCGGGTGATGGTTTCTAGAATCACTTGATTTTCTTACCCCCAAAAGTCTTATTCATTTCAGCTCATGATGCATTGACTGTCTTCTACCAATTAGCAGTTACATATGTCCAATTGAATTAAGAAAATGGAGAATTGGCCGAAACCGGTTTGGCTCAGTGGATAGAGCGTCGGCTTGCGGACTGAAAGGTCCCAGGTTCGATTCCAGTCAAGGGCATGTACCTGGGTTGCGGGCACACCCCCAGTAGGAGATGTGCAGGAGGCAGCTGATCGATGTTCCTCTCTCATCGATGTTTCTAACTCTCTATCTCTCTCCCTTCCTCTCTGTAAAAAATCAATAAAATATATTTAAAAAAAAAAAGAAAATGGAGAATTGATTCATACTAACCAGGGCTCTGTCAATTACTTGCTATGAATGTTCTTTATAGTACCTATTAAAATATGGATGTTTTGGCATGTTACTGTGGCTAATGGGAAGTACATGTGCTTAATACGGCTGTTAAGTTGGCTTGTGACCCCTTCTGCAGGCCACCCTGACTGTTTATAGATGCGCCGGGCAGGGCTAGAGGAGCAGCTGAGGACCCAGGGCAGTTCCCTTCCTTCCACCTTCCTTCCCCCTACAGAAGGCGAAGTCCCGCCCTGGCTGGTGTGGCTTGGTCGGGCGGCCTCCCATGCACCCAAAGGTCCCCAGGCCCATTCCTGGTCAGGGCATGTTCCCAGGTTGTGGGTTTGGTCCCTGGTTGGCAGCCATTTAAAGGTGTTTCTCATCAATGTTTTTCTCTCTCTCTCCCCGTCTCTCTTTCTCTCTCTCTCTAATAATCAATAAAAACATATTTTACCCAAAAAAAGTTTATTCCCACTGTTTGAACAACGTCTTCAGCATCTGTCCCATGTGAGTGTAGGAGTTAGGCCTCTAATGAAAGCTGCCTGTCTGCTCCCTTGTGTCAATGTTACTCATCTTTGAAAAGTGGTCTCTGAACACTTGACCTCGATTACAGGATAGGGGAGAACGGAAGGAGCTGAGATTATTTCTGGGTTCTTACTGTTTTCAAGCGAATGAGACTCCTGTGAGTTATTTTCACAGGACACTCTGAAGAAACTCAGATAAGCACACAATACTTTGGTTTTAGCCTGTGAATTCAACATGGGACAGATTTTAGATTAGAATAGAAACCACCTAAAAAGCCAGTGGTGCCCGGCTGGCGTGGCTCAGTGGTTAAGTGTTGACCTGTAAACCAGGAGGTCATGGTTCGATTCCCTTCAGGGCACATGCCTGGGTTGCAGGCTCAATCCCCAGTGTGGGGCATGCAGGAGGCAGCCGATCAATGATTCTCTCTCATCATTGATGTTTCTATGTCTCTCCCTCTCCCTTCCTCCCTGGAATCAATAAAAATATCTTTTAATAAAAAATAAGAAGAATTAAAAGCCAGTGGTCACCAAAAAAGCATGGCTCACAGGCCAAAGCCAGCCTGCGGGTTGCTTTTTTAGGGCCCTGAAGGTAAAAATGGTTTTTATAGTTTTTATTGGTTGGGGGGAAAAAATTAAAGAATGAGTAATATTTCAGGACATGAAATTCAAATTTGAGTGGTCATAGATGCTCATTAGCACACGCCACTCCCATCATCCACACATCACCCGTGCTGCTTTTGCACTAAGTGATGGACGCAATTATTGCACAGAAATCGCATGACCCGGAAGCTGAAAATATTTACTAACCAGCCCTTTACAGGAGAAGCTTGCCACCCCCTCGCACATGCTACCCTCATGTATTATGTTCGCAACCAGGGAAAGCACCGGCCTGCAGACTGAAGGGTCCTGGGTTCGATTCTGGACAAGGGCTCATACCTCAGTTGCTGGCTTGATCCCCAGCCCCGGTTGGGGCACGTGCAGGAGGCA
>NW_005871203.1:1407816-1440922 GCF_000147115.1 Myotis lucifugus
ACCTAGAGATTGGGCCTGCCCTCTGCCACCCAGGAGCAGGCCTAAGCCAGCAGGTCATTATCTCCCGAGCGGTCCCAGACTGTGAGAGGGCACAGGCCAGGCTGAGAGACCTCCTCCCCCCCCCCCCGAGTGCACAAATTTTTGTGCACTGGGCCTCTAGTATAATGATAACAGCAAAAACAAAAACCAGACTGATAGTTCCTGAAATTCTATGGGTAAGAGCAGGAGGGGATAGGAGTGGTGAGCCACAGGGAATGTAGGCAATTATCATAAAGCAGTGTTGTCTTAGAAAGCACTTTCTTTTTATGCGTATGTGGGTGGCTTGATATGGGGGTGCTGATGGAGATGGAGAGGTGGAGAGGTGACCCCAAATAACAATAACCGAATAGTATACAGCACAGTGGTGGTGCATTCTGTGTACTTTTGAGCATGAACTCATTTCAACCTCATAACAATCCTAGGAGGTAGGTCCTTCACTAAGATCGACAGCTAGCAAGATTCGTGTAACCACTATACCACCCTGAATCTAATGTTAGCTCAGCCCACTCTTTCCCCTGAAGGTCCACCCAACACAAGAGGCAATTCTAGAGTTGTTGGGAAGCATTCAAGCTCCTGACCTTGGTTCTTAAAAGATGGAAGTTGTAATACTTATTGCCGATGTGGAGTTCAAGGGGCACTGTGCCAGGATTCAGGCATTGCTGAGCCCAGCTGAGGCCGAGGGGCCACGCCGGGAGCACCACCGGAGCCTCAGCCTGCACAGAGTATGGAAGGATGGGACAGTCACTCTGGAAGCTTCTCCCCTTGAAACACCTTGACATTACGGAATCTTCCTCTTTCTTCCTTCCCTGTCTTCTTTAGACACCTGAGTCAGTGCTGTCTTTGCATAAGCACCTAACTGAGCAGGGCAGGCGTGTGAGCAGGGCTGGCATTGGGCAGGATTAAGGGAGGATTAAGGCCCTTTGTCAATTTCTCATCTCCTCTCTGCAGAAACAAGACCTGAAGTCTTGCTAAAGAATTCCCTTGGTAACAACTTTCTCCGGGCTCTTTTGGATCGCCTCTGGCTGGGTGGAGCTCCCGCTGTGTGCAGCCTCCACCAGGAAGTGAGCCAGGCTGCCAATGTGAGCTTTGAGCCAGGGCATTTGCATGGGTGGGGTCTCCATTCCAGGCCAAGACGACTCACCTCTTGGGCCAGTTGCCTCAGACCTTGGAGACAAGCCACATCTTGCCAAGAGACTTCTGTTCCCCATCCCAGTGCCCAAGGGTGCGGTCCTGCTGTCGCCGCAGCCCGCTCCTCCCCTTGTGTTCCCTTCTGCTCTTCATTTCCCCTGGTTTAAGGAGACACAAACCTGCTTTCACAGAGGCCCGTCTCCACTGTTTTACCTTCTCAAGGACTTCAAGTCCTGAATGACTCTCTTCTGAGTCTCCCTTTCTCCCCACCGTCGCTTCTCATCAGCCCACAGGACTGCTCCCATGTTGGAACAAGAACAGACACCCTCTGACTCCTGTGGGGGACACCAGCGCCCTCCCTCCTACCCGCCTTTCTCCGCCTCCCTTCAGAGACAAACTTCTCCGTTGCCTGCGCTCCCATTCTCTAGCCCACTTCAGTCTGGCTTCGGTGCCCCCCTGAATTGGCTCTTGCCAAGGTCATGGTCATGGACATGACATGTTCAAGTCTTCATGTGATGGGGCTTCTTAGCTGTACTTGATACAGCTGACCACTCTCCTCGCTCTCCTTCTGTGACATGCTCATGGTCTTGTTGCCTCGTCCCTGCCTCTCCTGTCTTCATCCTTGCTCTTCTTCCTCCTGCCTCTAGACCAGGGGTGGGCAAACTTTTTGACTCGAGGGCCACAATGGGTTCTTAATCTGGACCGGAGGGCCGGAACAAAAGCATGGATGGAGTGTTTGTGTGAACTAATATAAATTCAAAGTAAACATCATTACATAAAAGGGTACAGTCTTTTTTTTTTTAGTTTTATTCATTTCAAACGGGCCAGATCCGGCCCGCGGGCCGTAGTTTGCCCACGGCTGCTCTAGACAGTCGGGCCCAGCATGGTACCTTTCGTAGCTGGATGCTCACAGGGTGGTCTCCTTCATCACCGTGGTTTCAAATACCATCCAGTGGCTGAGGACCCTCCCGTTTAGGCCTCCAGTCTTGTGGTCACCTCACAGTTCCATTGCTGCACGACACCCTCATTAGAATGTCGCTTGGGCATTCCATACTTAACGTGTGCATAACGAAACCTTACATTGTCTCCCTATCTACGTCCTCCCCAGTCTTCAGCTATGGAAATGGCAGTCACTGCCCCTCAACCCAGACCCCCAGGTTCTCACCCTCAGTCCCTTCATTCTCCTCCTTTGACCCTCCCACCCAGGTAGCCACCCATGGTCAACTCTGCTCCCAGATGTCCTCAGATCTCAGTCTCCTCTTCCTTTTTGTTCTTTAAAAAAAAAAAAATATTGAATTTATCAGGGTGATGTTTGTTAACAAAGATCTCACTTTCTTCATCATCACTTTTATACCCTAGGCTAGGCCACCGTCAACTCCCACCTGGGCGCTGTGACAACCTCCTAAGTAATCACTAGCCCTTGTTTCTCATATTGCTGCTGTTGAGATTTTTCTAGAAGGAAAACTGAATCAGATCTCTTGCTGAAAACCATCTCATGCTCTCCACTGCTCCCAAGAAGTCTAACGCATTTCACTCGGTTACACAGCCCTTCAGCCCTGGCTGCTCCCCGCCTCTCCAGATTGCAGTGCCGCCCCCACGGGTTAGTGAGCACCTACTCGGGCTCCAGTCACTGACAGACTCTTGGGTCCCAGAACGTTCTTTCCCTTCCAGGCCTTTGCACTTGCTGCTCCCTCTTGGGGAGCCTTCCCCACCCCTACTCCCCAGTTCTGGTTGGCTACTGCTAATCCTTCTATCCTTGACTTAGCTTAGATGTCACTTCCTCCAGAAAGCCTTCCCTGACTCATTCTCCCAAAACAAAACAAAACAAAATCAAATCAGATCAAAAAAGCTGAGTCATAGCTCCTGTCTTCCCCGAGGAGGGATTAGGAAAGCCGTGTGTGCATGGCAGGCACGTCCTCTTTTTTTTTTGCCGTCTTCGTTACAGATAAACAGACGTGTTGAGGACAGCATCCAAATAGAGATACTTCACTGGGTTTTATAGAAACCATTCTTTTTTCTTCCTAATGGGTGGTCCATTATTCCAATGACAGATTAAAGAATTGGTTACTGCCTTTCACATATTAAAACACCACCTTCTGGAATTTTAAACACACCCTTGGCTAATGTTGTTTTATTTATATTATTATTATTTTGGATGGCTTGAGGGCTCTAGTGGGTAGGAGGCTGGCTATAGTGTTTTTAGAAATGTATTGATTTTAGAGAGAGAGAGGAAGGTAGAGAGAAAGAGAGAAGCATCAATTTGTTGTTCCGCTTATTTATGCATTCACTGGTTGATTCTTAAATGTGCCTGACCAGGGATTGAACTCACAACCTTGGCAAATTGGGACAATACTCTAACTTCGCTACCCCGCCAGAGCACTATAGCATATTTTTGACACCCTGTGGCATCACTATCGGTTGTATCCGAGTGTAGGGGCTGGATCAATATTGATGAAAGAAGGCATGAATGAAATTACTCTCAAACCAGAGTCTACGTTTCATGTTCTAGTCTCCAGGGGTTAATTTTATCAGCACACATAGACCAGGCACAGCTTCACTCTGTGAATCATGGACCGTAGGTTGACCAGATGGCAGAGTTCCTAGAGCACCCAGTGCTCCTCTTCTGAGCCTCTCAGTGGGTCCAGCTGAGCCCTTGCCCACGGGCAGTGGTCACCGAGTAGGCAGGCTGCCCTCAGGATGGAAGAAAGTAGGGGTCAGTAAGGTGAGAAGTTCTTAAAACACCCCACCTGCTTTGATTGCCTGTTTGTTTGTTAGTTTGTTAGTTTTAAAGATCACTGCAAACCTCTGGAGAACCAGATTGGGAACTGGAGAAAGTAAGGTGTCAGTGTCAACACACATTTGTGAGCCCCTACTCCCCCCTAATGGCAGGGCCCAGAGTCGGCTCGCCATCTTGTGGTCAAACCTGGGGACTACGTCCTTCCCACCTTGGTTTCCGGTGCTCCCGCAGCGGTGTTGTCCCACCAGAGTCTGAGGTCTAAAGGCCTAGTTCAAGTCCTGGTTTGATCACTCCCAGCCATGATCAAAGAGAACTCTGTTTACTTTTTTTTCTTTTTGCTAATCCTCATCCCAGGATATTTTTCCATTTATTTATTTTTAAATATATTTTTATTGATTTAGAAAGGAAGGAAGAGGGAGAGAGAGATAGAAACATCAATGATGAGAGATATTCATGAACCGGCTGCCTCCTGCACACCCCTTACTGGGGACTGAGCCCACAACCTGGGCATGTGCCCTTGGCTGGAATTGAATCCTGGACCCTTCAGTCTGCAGGCCGGTGCTCTATCCACTGAGCCAAACCAGCTAGGGCTCCATTAATTTTTAAAGAGAGTGGAAGGAAGAGGGAGAGACAGAGAGAGAAACATCAATGTGAGAGAGACATCAATTGGTTGCCTCAACTCTCAACTGAGGTACCTGTCCTTGACCAGAATCAAACCCAGGACCCTTTAGTCCACTGGCTCTATTCACTGGCAGGACTTCATTTTCTTCTCTGAATTGTGGACAGAGCAATGCTCTCGTCTCTCCGGATAAAGACCCGATGAGAAATGAGCCTGTGGCAGTCACTGGCTTGCCAGGTCTCCTGAGTGTGGCTGATGAGTATTGTTTTCTGAAGTTGATATAAGAGCACTTTTCTTCAGTGTTACCTTAAAACAAGGAAGTGAGGTGCCTGGATGGTTTGGATGTTTAGCACTGGAAGGGCTTTGGGGGTCATCAGGTGGGACCTCCTATTTTCAGAGAAGAAGCTGGAACTCAGGGAGAGAAGAAACTAGGAGCCAGAGTTTTCAAGGCTCAGGTGGCAGAGTGCGACTTGCCGCCCCTCGTTCAGCAGGTTCAGCAGTGACGCCAGAGCTCTGCCCTCAGGGGAGGACTCTGCAGGGCAGAGGGTCTCAGGTGGGCACCCCACATGGGGTTCAGGAATGGCCCTTTGCAAGCCAAGTCCTTCAGGTGGATGGAGAGGCACCTAGAGAACCTGCGAGTGGGTCTCAGTGCCCCCGGCAGCTCCCAGGTGTGCCGAATTGCTGGCATTGCGTGGAGACCGTGCCCAACATCCTGCCACTCCACAGAAGCAGAAACTGAGATGCAGGGATAGAGGATGGGGCCTGCCCAGGCCACTCACCGCTGCCAGCAGCTGCTCCATCCCAGCAAACTGTGCAGCTGCCATCGCGGCCCTTTGTCTCATCAGGACTGAACACCTACTCTCCTCGGAGGACCGTGGGCCATGCCCTTGCTCATCATCCATTTCCTCTTCCCAGCAGCCTTGCAATGGCTTCTTTCCATTTCACAGACGAGGAGACAGAGGCACAGGGAGATGATGTGAGTGCACCAGGCTAGTGAGTGCTGGGTCTAGAGTTGAACCATCTCCACTCAACTCTAGCGACTGGTTCACGGCCACCACAGGGCCCAGCGCCACCAGAAGCTTTGGCCTCTGGGGAGGGGGAGCTACAAAGAGCTGGTGAGGAGGACGTGTTCTCCTAGGGGGCCTGTCTCCAGAGTTTACTTTGATTTACTCTGGGACCTGGAGCAAATCGATTATCCTCACTCATCGCTTTTTGAGAAATGGAATAAATGATACAAATGGCAGCCATATGCTCCTGCCCCAGGGCTGACACGCAGGGAGGCCCTCCTCTGTCCCACCCACACTCAGCTGCTGGCTCCTACCTACTTAGGATCCAAGGAAGGAGGCCTCTAGGGCTGGGAAGGAGTGACATTGAGGGCCTCTGGGGGTTTCTTCCTCCCCCTAACAGTACACCCGTGGGAAGAGGAGCAGGGACATCCCTTGTTGGAAATACCCCAATCCCTGAGGGACATGGCAACCACTCATTTAATGGGAAACAAAAGCCTGCCCAGGAGTCCTGGAGAGCCCGGAGGGCATGGCCGGGGGGCAGACGCCGTCTGAGGCTCCTTGGTCCTGAACCTCCCAACAGAGGCAGGTCTCAAACCACAAGCTGATCTTCCCTGACCTTCCAGCTGCCGGGTTACCTGCTGTCCACTCAGAGACTGTACCTTGGGTCATCTGCTCACTGTGTCCTCAACCCCATGGACAGGAAAGTCCCCATTTGATTTTGCCATTGTTTTATGTTTCCTCGGAAGTTTTCTAACTAAGCCTGGAGAACAGACAGTGGGCTGGGCCCGGAGGAAGTCTGCCAATGGGTGAAAAATGCGGATGGAGGGATGATAACTTTGGGTGCTTTCTTCCTGGTGCCCACTGTCTCTAGGTCCCTTGGAACCAGGGGTCATCTTTCACTTCCCACAGCACCTCCTGTCAGTCCATCTCCAGAGTCCAGCTGAAGGTGTTTGTAGGGCTCAGGTATTCACATGCTAGTTAGTGCCACCTCACAAACTATAAATCATATAAAAATGCATCCACTGCACACATTTAAAATATTTTATTGGGGTCCAGCTGGCATGGCTCAGTGGTTGAGCATCACCCTATGAACCAGGAGTTCACAATTCGATTCCTGGTCAGGACACATGCCCAGGTTGCGGGCTTGATTCCCCAGTGCGGGGCGTGAAGGAGGCAGCAGAGCAATGATTCTCTCTCATCATTGATGTTTCTATCTCTCTCTCCCTGTCCTTTCCTCTCTGAAATCAATAAAAATATATTTTAAAAAATAAAGTAAAACATTTCATTTGGTATAAATGAAAAAGGATTTTACAATTGAATTTTGCTAGGAACAAATTATTTACTTTGTCTTTGTGATCAGATTTTAGTATTTTTATATGCAACACATAATGAAAACCAAAACATTCTATATGCTTGGAAATTTAAAGACAAATTTCTAAATAATTCATGACTTGAAGAGGAAATCACAATATAAATGAGAAAATATAACTGAACAACAATGAAAACCCTACCTTGTTAAAAGGTAGTGCCTGAAGGGAAACATGTCTTTAAATGAACATATATAATGAGGAAAAGAGACTAAAATTAATGAGCTAAGTGTCCAATGCAACAAATTAGAGAAAGACATCAGAGTAAACTCAAAGAAATTGGGAGGAAGAGAATGATCTATAATAATAAAAGTGTAATATGCTAATTAGACCAGACAGCTGCACGACCTTCCGGACATCATTCCGATGTCCTTCCGGACGAAGCTACAGCAGTGGGAGCTGAGGCAGAGGTGGTTAGGGGCGATCAGGCAGCAGGCAAGTGAGTGGTTAGGGGTGATCAGGAAGGCAGGCAGGCGAGTGGTTAGGAGCCAGCAGTCCTGGATTGCAAGAGGGATGTCTGACTGCCAGTTTAGGACCAGCAGTTGGACATCTCCCGAGGAGTCCTGAATTGCAAGAGGGTGCAGGCCGGGCTGAGGGACTTCCTCCCACTCGCCTGCATGAATTTTGTGCACTGGGCCTCTAGTAAAATAATAAAAACTAATTAGAATCAACTCAGACATCAACAAACTAAAAATTGGTATTCAAAAATAAAAGCCAATAGATAAAACCCTGATTATCTTACTTACTAGAGGCCCAGTGCATGAAATTCATGCACTGGGGGTGGAGGGGGGTGTCCCTCAGCCCACCCTAGACCTTCTCACAGTCCGGGATCCCTCGGGTGATGTCTGACTGCCAGCTTAGGCCCACTGGGAAGCTGGCAGTCGGACATCCCTCTCACAGTCTGGGACCCCTCACTCCTTACTGCCTGCCTGCTCATTGCTCCTTACCACTTGGCTTGCTGCTCCTTAGTGCAGCTGCGGAGGTGGGAAAGGCTCCCGCCACCGCCACTGTGCTCACCAGCCATGAGCCATGAGCCTGGCTTCCGGCTGAGTGGCGCTCCCCCTGTGGGAGCGCACTGACTACCAGGGGGCAGCTCCTGCATTGAGCATCTGCCCCTTGGTGGTCAGTGCACATCATAGTGACCGGTCATTCTGGTCGTTCCACCTTAACGGTCGCTTAAGCTTTTATTATATAGATGGGGGGAAAAGAAAATATAAATTTTAGTAATGAAAAGAGGTACATACAGATACTGTAGAGGTTATAAAACAAGATAACCCTGCAAGCAGCTTTATACCAATAAGTTTGAAGAATTAGAAGAAACTGATGAATTTCTGAAAAAACATAACCTTTCAAAATCACTTATGAGGACTACAATAGACCTATCTCCATTTGATTGTATCAGCAGTTTAACATCCAGAGACTCCATAGGACCCTAGTGATTTCATAAGAAACTTCTACCAAAACTCTCAGATAATCCTTATATTGTCCTGGAGGATAAAAAAATGAAAAAAAGCTGCCCAGCTCATTTTATGAGGCTAGATTGGCCTTGGTATAATACCGAGAAGAACCTGTGAGAAATTAAAACCATGGCCAGGAACATTTGCGATCTTGCTTCCCAGCATATGTCAGCAGTTTGGCTCAAATAAACTCATAGAAATTCTCCAAAACCAAAACCAAAACCAAAACCAAAAACCATGGCCAACAGCCAGGTCTTTGAGCATTTGCTCACCGTTGACTCTGGGCATAGCGCCATCTCCTTGACTAATAAACTCATTCTTGGCTACAACAGCAAAAAAAAAAACCATGGCCAATATAACTTATGAACATAGATTCAAAAACCATACATGAAGAAATCTAATGAACAAAAGAAAATGAGAAACAAAATAGATCTAGAAACATGGAAGCATGCAACAGACTAAGGATTCTCAGAGGGAAGGGGTGGGGGTGGGAAGAGATCTACCAAAGAACTTATATAACCCATGGATGCAGACAATAGTGTAGTGAAGGCCTGGGGAGGGGGCGGGAGTGGGGAGGAGAGGTGGTCAATAGGGAAATAAGGGGGGACATCTGTAATACTGTCAATAATAAAGATAATTTTTTTTTAAATCTTACATCAAGTGTCACCAAGTCCAATGAAACTAAATATGTAGAGTATCCATGAGGATGGAGCCCTTGTGTGGAGGCCCTTGGACATGGTGGAGTAACAGCCAGCAGTTGATGTTCACCTAAGGAGGATGTGTGAGAACGGTAGCCTAGTGATTTGGGTTTGCTGTACACGAAGGATCAAGAAAATATGTAGCTATATTGAGAATAACATGATCCATGTTTCTTACCATTAGAGAAAGGAGATCCAAATATGAAAGGAGGGGCCCTGGCCAGGTAACTCAGAGTGTCAGTCCCATACACTAAGGTTGCAAGTTCGATCCCTAGTCAGGGCACATAGGAGAAGCAACCAATGAATGCATGAATAAGTTGAACAACAGCCTGGCCAGATGCTTCCATTGTTTGGAGCCTCGTCCCATACACCAAAAGGTTGCAAGTTCAATTCCCGGTCAGGACACATACCTAGGTTGTGGGTTTGATCCCTGGTTGGGGTATATGCAGGAAGCAACCAATTGATGTTTCTCTCTCTCATCAATATTTCTCTCTCTCTCTCTCTCTCTCTCTCTCTCTCTCTCTCTTCCTCTCTCTAAAAACCAAGTTAAAAAAATGAAACTGAATTAGCATTGGAAGGGTTGATATGAATACATGTTTTTCAATGTAAATATAGAAATAAATATGCAAATAAATATGCAAATACACACACAATTTTCTATCTTGTTACGAAGATGGCCTGGGAACAGCCATCCCAGTAGCAATGAGCACAACTAGCACCCAGATCTTGGTGTCTAAATTTCTAAATACCACTCTGCACTAAAAGAAACCAGGACTGCATAGAGTCCTGTATGGTTCTGGGGCTAGGGCAGAAAAGAACAAGATGTTCCTGGAACTTCTTTTTATGCAACAAAGTAAGAAAGGTCTTCAAGACTAATACAATAATACAAAAGCCACTAAACTCAGTTTGAATAGACTCCCACTTCCAAATCTGGGACACCTTGAACTTCAAAATAAGGAATGACAGAAATGAATTACAACCCGCTGAGTCAAATAGGAGTCCTTGAGTTCATGCTGACATAAGTAAGAGGAGGAGAGAGCTCTTCTTTACACTGCAATGCAATGATTTTCAACCTTTTCCACCTCCTGGCACACATAAACTACTAAAGTTCTGTGGCACACCAAAATATATATATTTTTTGCCAATCTGACAAAAGAAAAAGGTATAACTGGCTTGGTGACCCATCCCCATCTGAGAAGCAGCAATGATGCCTAGACCAATCGGGAGTCCGCATCTGAGAGGGAATAGTGAGAGTCGGAGACTGGGGCTTCAGCTGCCTCAGGACCTTCCAGATCTGAGGCCGGGGGCTGGGGGGGGGAAGGGGTCAGACCCTCCTAAGGAAGATCTGATGGAAATGCTGGTCGCTCCTCAGGAGGAACCAGGAACCCAGGAACAGCATGTTTGGCCCACAGTGTCCTGGCCTTCACAGCCTCCTGCAACCCATCTTCCCAGGTTCTAGGTTTAGAAATCGTACCTAGAAACAGGGCTGCATGCGTGCGTGCGTGCGTACGTGCGTGCCTGTGCGTGCCTGCGTGTGTGTGTGTGTGTGTGTGTGTGTGTGAGAGAGAGAGAGAGAGAGAGAGAGAGAGAGATGCAGTGTAACTTACTTGAGAATCTCCTGTCCAGACCTACTTTATAGAATTTCCTTCTTTTTCTATTAAGACATGGAACTTGGGTTTCAAACCCCTTGCCTTACCCACCCTTCCTACCCCTCCCCCCCACGAACTTTCTTGTTGTTCCTGTTGCTAACTGGAAATGTCATTCCTGCCTTTCTCCTTCTCCGAGGTATTTTATGCAATCTGTGGAGCAATGCAAAAGGAGGAGGAAGGGGAGGGGAAGAAGGGAGGGAGGGGCAGGAGCTGGGGAGGGGGGGCAGGAGCTGGGGGGAAGGGGCAGGAGCTGCGGGGGGGGGGGGGGGTAAAAACTTGGGGGGGAAGGAAAACTAACCACCCCAGACCCTCTCTTCCTCTCTGCCTGGCCTGTGTCCTTCTGCACCTTGCTTCATGCTCATGCAAAACATAGACCATATATAGATACAGCCACTTAGACAAACATGCAATGTACTTCATGGAAATCACTTTTTCAGTATATGCAACCGGTTGTGTGAATTAATACATGAACTGTCAGGCCCTGGCTGGGTAGCTCAGTTGGTTAGGGCATCGTCCCAATAGGCCAGGGTTGCGGGTTTGATCCCTGCAACTTAAACAACAGCGACTTAAAACAACACAGATGTATTCTCTTACAGCTCTGGAAGGCAGAGTCTGAAATGGGTGGGCAGGGCTGTGTTACTTCTGAAGCTTCCGAGGAAAACCCATTTTCTTGCCATGTCCAGCTTCTGGGGGCCCGCACTCCTTGGCTCGGGGCCCCTTCCTCCATCTGCAGAGCTGCCGCTGCCACCAGACTCTGGCCCTCTCGCCTTTCTCTGACATGGACCCTTACGATCCATGACATTGGACCCACCTGGCTAATCCAGGGTAATTGCCCTGCCTCAGGCTTCACTTACTCACACCTGCAAGCCCCTTGCACCACGTCAGGTCACATGCACAGGCTCCCGGGGTTTGGGCGCAGACATCTTTTGGAGGCCATTCCTAGATCTACCACACTTGGTGATTTCCAGTTTGTAGAGTTACAAACATCATTTCTGAATGCCTTCCCAGGCCTTAATTCCGTTGATTTGACGCCCCCAGAAAAACCTGTTGATCCATCGAAGCTGGATTTATTGGGCCTCCCTCGGGAAAGGTCATTAGGGGGACGAGGGAATGCTGCTGTAGGGTTTTAGGGCCCTGCCCGGTGATTTAAAAGCAGGTCATGTCAGGCCAGGAACTGGTTAGGAACTGGTCAGGACTGGGCAGTTTCTGACCTAAGAGCTCTGGAATGGTGGGCCCAGGGAGTGAGGTTTTGAAGTGAGAGCTGATGCATAATCTTATCTTCCAGAGGCAGGTATTTCCTGGAACAGCAGAGGTGACTTTTGCCAGATCCCGGGACTGTATTGCTTAACAGGGGGATTATGTTGGTCTGAGTTCTCACAGTTACAATAATAATAGTTCCCCCCTTTTTTAGTGCCTCCCACAGGCCAGACAAGTTGAATACATTTTGGCAGTTCCAACAACCCTAAAGGCAAGTATTTCAACCCAACCTCAGTAGTATAGCCTAATAATTCCCCTCTTCCATTTAGGAGTCAAAAGTTCCCCCATATGCCCTAGCTGGTTTGGCTCAGTGGATAGAGCATCGGACTGTGGACCGAAGGGTCCCAGGTTTGATTCTGGTCAAGGGCACATGCCTGGGTTGCAGGCTCGATCCCCAGTTGCGGGTGTGCAGGAGGCAGCCAATCAATGATTCTCTCTCATCATTGATGTTTCTCTCTCTCCCTCTCCCTTCCTCTCTGAAATCAATAAAAATATATTTTAAAAGAAGTTCCCCCATCAAAATCCTGGCTCCCCCACCTACTTCCTGGGTGAAGGCAGGCAGATAAACTCAGGAGCAGGGCCTGTTTCTTCAGCTGTAAGCTCAGGACAACTCTTCATACCCCGAGGTGGAGGCGGGTGGAGAGAGGATCCGTTTGCACACAGCAGACCTGGTCCTCGCCTGCCCTCTCGGAGTCTTTATTAACTGCGCCCTTTTATTATTCTCAAAGGGGTCCTTCTGTAGATGATACATTGTACAGGTGCAGTGTAATGCAGTGAAACTGCAGTGACAGTTTCTCCTCTGTGGGGGACGGGGAGGCTCAGAGGGCTAGGTGGCCGGCTCAGGCTGAGCTCCAGGTTAAAGTGCTCAGCAGGCCCAGTGCTATTCCTCCTGCCTGGAGTGGTCCCCCCCCCCCACCCCACCCCCACACAGTGCTACACTTTGTAACTATATGTTTGTGTGATTTTAAAAATTCAGCCCTTGTCCCATTAGACCAGGGGTCCCACGAGACTCCAAACGAGGTCAGTCTCAGTCATGGCTGGACAGCAGTGCCTCGGACAGTGGGGAGGTCAGGGTCGTTTACACACATGCTTAGCCTGCCCCTGTGTACGGGTTCAGGAAAGGGGGTGTCTGTGTGCAAGGCAGCTTTTCCGAGACTCAGCCTCAAAGGTGCCACCCCAAAGTCTGGGAGGGTCCCTCGCCCCAGCCCGCAGGCGCGCAGTCAGGGACAGACAGTATCTGCTTCCACCCTCATCACGGGCCCCTGGAGACGCCTAGGACTTGGGGAGAAATGGCATTCTTCATTGTCTCCCCCTTCGGCAGCTGGGGACACAGGAAGTGAGATGGACTGTGCGCAGGCAGGGGGCGCTCAGATGTGGTTTATACGGTGGGCGAGGCCTGACCACAAATGTCCCCAACAAACTGGATTTTCTCCTGTAATTACCATACTTCGGGCTTGGCCTTTACAAGGTTATCACCATCCAATCAGGTTGGATTTCTTGGCCCCGATAAAATAGCGCCTGCTGTTAATGCAACAGATTGCAGTGGTTCTCAACCTTCTAGCCCTTTAAATACAGTTCCTCATGTTGTGACCCAACCATAAAATTATTTTCGTTGCTACTTCATAACTGTAATGTTGCTACTGTTATGAATCATAATGTAAATATCTGATATGCAGGATGGTCTTACTCTTAGGCAACCCCTGTGAAAGGGTTGTTCGACCGCTAAAGGGGTCTCGACCCACAGGTTGAGACCCGCTGGATTAAGGAATGCTTTCTGCGTTGGTCTTCCTGACAGGGGTGTCCCATGAGGAACTAAACCCACAGATAGTATATATTTAGAGGACGGTCACGGATGGTCCCGGTATTAAAACTTCTGCCCTGATAGAAAAGTTTAAGACAATCAGAGCAGATCCCATGACTCAGCAGTTTCAATTCCTGGAACCTCATCCTCTGAGACACACGGGGCCAACAGGTGCACGAGCTTTTATCTCGCTTTTATCTCGCTCGGGAACAGCAGGAAGAACTGGAATAACCTAAGGGTCCATTAAGGGGGGAGGGGCCATGACGCACACACATCAGGGTATCATACAAAGGAATGCCTCCCTTCTCAGAAAGTAAGGAGACAGTTGAAGATGACATCAGGGACCGGGCAGGAGACAGCAAAACAAGCGTTGCTGTTTGGCCAGAGCTCCCTGCAAGGTCTGAAACCAGGTTGAGGAACCGAAGGAGGCCAGTTTCCCAGCCTCGCCACTGCTGACTCCGGAGGGGGACCCGGTAACTCTTGGTCATAGGCGGGTCACCTGTGCTCCCTGGGATGTTGGGCAGCATGGCCTAGACTCCCCTCTTGGTGTCTGCAGCAAGCCCTTTCCCTAGATGAGACAACCAGAATGTCTCTGGACACTGCCTGCTATTTGTCCCCTGGAGGCAGAATCGCCCCACCCCCTCCCCTACCTGAGCCATGGCCTAGGGCTGTGGTGGCAAACTGCGGCTCACGAGCCACATGCGGCTCTTTGGCCCCTTGAGTGTGGCTCTTCCTAAGCCTTAGGAGTACCCTAATTAAGTTAATAACAATGTACCTACCTATATAGTTTAAGTTTAAAAAATTTGGCTCTCAAAAGAAATTTCAATCGTTGTACGGTTGATATTTGGTTCTGTTGACTAATGAGTTTGCCGACCACTGGCCTAGGGTGACCGGTGACCAGGTCTCCTCTCCGGAGCTGAGGAAATGACTAACACCACCCCCTTTCATTCTCAAAAATGCCTTGTGCCTTGTCTGATGAAGTATACGATTACCCTTCTCTCCAGAAAAGAGCACCTATGCTGCGGCATCACTGTCCAGGCAGCTGGCTGGCATCCGGGTCCCGTGGACCGTGAAGATACTCACACAGGTAGCAGCACCATGAGCCTCAATCCGGTGCATTAGCTAATTGCCACCGTCCCTGAAATCCGGGCACCCACCCACCTGACTGCCACAGTCCACTTGTATTTTCTGACTTTTCCTGAGGCCAAAGTAGGGGCGCTGAGGACATGGGCACGGTGCAGTAGGTTATTTGAATGAAGTTCTCCTGAGAGGGTATCAGCCAGTTTCCAAATTTTTCAACTTTACCATCTTTTTTTTTTTTTGAAATCTGAGTTCTAGAGAGTGGGGACTTCCCTTGTAATCCTGTGAATAAATACAGAGTGGCGGGATTGAGTTTGGGGACTGAGGTAATTCCTGGGGATAGGGCTGACCAACGGCAGGGCCCCACCTCCTGGGCTCCTATCTGTGGTAGGCAGTGGAGGTGTTAACATTGACCAACATGAAATAAATAAGAAAATGAGAAATCAGGGATGCACCGCAAATTGTGACAGCTCACATCCCTAGTGGGAGGTCCTCCTGGCCACCTCTGGCTCTAGCTGGCAACTGTCCCCACCCTCTCACCTGCCTGATTAGTCCTCTCCGTGGCCCCGCGTCTTCTGAGGCTGTGTCTATCTGACTCGCTGATGTGTTAGGTCCTTTCAGGAGGACGGAAATGTGAGTGCACGTTGTGTACTGTTGTATCCCTGATGCCTGGACTAGCTCTGGCAGTAACACGTGCGCCATGAATGCTCGTGGCATGAGGATGCGGAGAGACAGCTGGGGCGGAGGTGGGGGGTCACAGGGTGGAGGACAGTGGGGAGCGGGTGGCTCGGGAGGCCAGTTTGAGAAGGTGACACGGGTAACCCAAGCTCATAGGAGACGGACCACTAACCTGGGCTTCTCCCATGCTGATGCCCTGAAGCTCGGGGGCACTGAGCACACCACGAAGTGACCTTTTAGGGTCAGGGCTCCCACCAAGGGCTTTGCTTCTCACTTGCCCTCCCCGACCAAGAGCTTGAGAATGTCATTTCTGTTAGATGTGTGGAAACTGAGGCATGGCGAGGTTATGTAGCTTGCTAGCGAGGGATGAAGATGTGATTTGAATGCCAGGCGGTGGGACCCCATGGTCCCCACCCCCACCCCCATACACACGTGGACAGTCCCAGGCAGGAGGGCTGACTGCCTCCATCCAGGTCCAGCTCAGCATCTCACCGGCTCTGACACTGACCAAGCCCCTGGCCTGGCCGAGGGGAGTGTGCAAGGACGCCCAGGGAATGGGCGAAGGGAGCATGAGGCGTGGCATTCAGGTCAGTGGAAGCAGCCAGTCTGGCAGGTCCTCCTCTCCGGTGAAAGGGTCAGGACCACCCAGAAGCTCCATGGAATTGCTGGCACCCCAGGCTGCCTTTGAAATGCTGGCCCTCCGCCAGCCCCTTGTTCCCTAATCCCCCTGTGAACCCTGACCCAGACCTCTGGGAAGTGGGATTAGGTAGGGAGTGAGAAATCGCACCCTTTATTTGTTGTTTCAACTTTGTTTACCATAACCATATATATTTTTTGTAATAATTCTAATTCTTCCAATTTTTGACCTAAAAGTACAATCATCTGGTACTAGCAAAAGGAAAAGCAGACAGCTCAAGGGGGCTCTGGGAAATGCAGAGAAAGAATTATTCAAAATAATATTAATCAAAGACATTTTTTAAGTGACACCACATTTAAAGGGAAAGGCTGGTACATTTCACTGCATAAGAATTGCAAATGTGAAATGTTTCAGGCATGAAGCCAGAAAGGGGCACATTAAACACCATGACCTCCTGTGTGCTCAGCCCCCAGCTCATAAGAGGACAGAGGAGAGGAGAGCCCTGGCCGGGCAGCTTATTGGTTAGAGCGTCGTCCAGCTATGCCAAGGCTGCAGGTCCTATCCCTGACAGGGCACATACAAGAAACAACCAATGAACGCATAAATAAGTGGAACAACAGAATCTCTCTCTCTCTCTCTCTCTCTCTCTCTCTCTCTCTCTTCCTTTCTCTCTCAAATCAATCAATAATATATATATATGTAAATATATATATGTTTATTTTTTATTATTATCTTTAAGAGGACACAGGAGAAGCCCTGGGTGCATCTCCACCAATGAATACCCGCCCCCTCCATCCTCCCCACAGATAAACAGTCTTAAATTTGAAGTTTTTCTTTCCTTTCATATTTTTGTTCTTTTATTTCCTGTGGAGTTATTATTTTTTTATTTTTATTTTTATGTTTTTTAAAGGACCAGAGCCAGGCTTTGAACATAGATCTCCCAAGCGCTTTGCTCTGGGTCTTTTTTTTATTTTATTGATTTTTTTACAGAGAGGAAGGGAGAGAGATAGAGAGTCATAAACATCGGTGAGAGAGAAACATCGATCAGCCGTGTCCTGCATATCTCCTACTGGGGATATGCCCGCAACCCAGGTACATGCCCTTGGCCGGAATCGAACCCGGGACCCTGCAGTCTGCAGGCCGACGCTCTATCCACTGAGCCAAACCGGTTTCGGCCCTGTGGAGTTATTGATACCTCTTTTGCAGGTTCTTAAATCGATATAAATATATTATATTGATATACCATTTTTTAAATTGAGGTAAATTCATATAACATAAAATTCACCATTTTTAAATCTTTTTTTAAATTCACCATTTTAAAGTGTACGATTCAGTGGCATTGAGTACATTCACAATGCGGTACAACCATTGCTTCTATTTAGCTCCAAAACATGTTCATCACCTGGAAGGGGAACCCTGGACCCATTAGGCAGTCAGTCTGTGCATTTGCCTATTCTGGGTATTTCATATACATGGGATCATATAGTATGTGCTCTTTTGTAACTGGCCTTTTTCACTTAATATGAGGGTTTTGAGGTGCATCTGCATTGCAGCCAGGAGCCACCCTTCCTTTTTCGTGGCTGAGTACTATTCCACTGCATGGCTGGACCACATTTGTTTATTTATCTGCTGAGGGACACTTGGGTTGTTTCCATTATAACCATCCAGGGTGTGTGTGAAAAGTTCTGAAAACTTCTTAGCAATGACTTTCTTTAACAATATCTGTACTGGCACACGTGGCTTCCCACAGAAACATGTGAATCCTTTAAGGGGTTTAGGACATCCCACTCTAACATAGGCTGCTTTGCCATATTCGTTATTTTGAGCTGAAGGCACCTGAGAGACAGGTACAGGAAGGGCTGCCTGACCTCCCGTCTCAGGCCATAAAATTTCTTATGAGAAAGAACATTCCCTGCATCAGGAAGAGAATGTTCCAGAAACTGGAAGCAGACGCTGAAATAAATCAGCACAAACAAACCTGCTGACGTCGCCTTTATCTCCCACTAGCCCTTCCCCATGGCTCCTCATCGCTTCTCCACAGGTGCTCACGCTAACCCTGTGTCTCGTCATTTCTTCACCAAGGTATCATTTCTGTGTCTGTTAGGGTCACTTTTGGGGTCTGCACTCTCTTACAAAGGCCCCATGTACCTGGGAAACTTAACAGAACTTGCACGCTTTTCTCCTGCTCACCTGTCTTAGGTTAATTCGTAGGCCCAGGCCGAGATCTAGGAGGGTGAGGAGAACTTTCCCTCCCCATGGCCTCCGAGCAGCCCACAGGGTGGCACATCAGTGCCCTGCCCTCACCAAGCTCCCTACAGGAATCCTTCCACTCACTGGTCACACCAGCTCTGGCACGGTAGTCGCGCCACTTGGCGGGTGAGGCGACCGAGGCACCAATCTGGAAAGTCCTGACTAAGAGGCAGCCTCAGCCACTGGCTCCTTGCTCATCGTTTTTCTCCTCAAAACTGCACTGAAACTAAAGACTTGGTCTTAATTTGTGTGTAGGCTTATCTTTCATATATTTTTTAATCACAGAGATTTGGGGAGAGCAGATGCGGCCTCGACCCTGTCCTCAGCATGACCTGCTCCTGAGGTGGGTGGGCACTGGCCAACGGAGGGCACCTGCAGTGCCGGTGACACGCTCCTGTGCCAGCCAGCACCCATCTCTCTGTCCTTCCCTGCTGGTGTCTTTTTATTTTATTTTAATATATTTTTATTTCAGAGAGGAAAGGAGAGGGAGAGAGAGATAGAAACATCAATGACTCGAGAAACTCATTGATCGGCTGCCTCCTGCACACCCCACACTGGGGATTGAGCTCGCAATCCAGGCATGTGCCCTTGACCAGAATCGAACCTGGGACCCTTCCATCCATAGGCTGACACTTTATCCACTGAGCCAAACCGGCTAGGGCCCTAGTGGTGTCTTTAACTCACTCCATCTATCTATTTCCAGAAACTGGAGGTGGGCTTTATGGGCTTAATTAGATTTTTTTTTTTTTTTGTCAAAAACTCTTCATAGGTAAGATTGATAGATACAGCAAATCAATATATAGGGTACCCTACATTTGAATGTCAGATAAATAACGCACTCTTTTAGTATAAGTTATGCCCCATGTAGTATTTGTATAACCTACTTCTACTAAGAATGATATTAATCGTTTATCCAAAGTTCAAACTTAACCACATTTTATCTGGCCACCCTGTTAAAACCATAGGGCTGCTGTCTGTCTATTTCACGGGGTCTCTCTGTGGACCAGTTACTGACCCCCGGGTTACCATGGTGACTTCCAGATCTCTCCACGACCAGGTTTGGAACCCAACACATCAGGCCCTGGAAATGCAAAATCCAAACTGACCTTTGTCCGCAAGGAGCCAACGGCCTGGTGTCTCTGGCTCCTTCCGTTCGCCTCTCCACCCTGCGCATACTTGGAGCTCACCTGGTGCTCGCCGACTTTCAGTCGCAGGCCCGCATGAAGAGCTGACAGACAGATCACAGACGCTGGGACCCACGGACTCCGAGCTGACATCTCCAGGCAGGTTGCTCTTGCGAAAGCTCAACCTCCCTGGGTCTTATCTGCCCATTTCATAGATGAGGAAACCAATACCTGGCTCATTGGGTTGTTTTGAAGATGAAAACAGTCAATCATTCAACAAACATGTTTAGGCTCCTTGATTCTATCAGTAGGTGCAGAAAAGGTATTTGATAAAATTCCATACACACTCAAGTTTAAACAAATCAACAATCTCTTCTATAAGAGCAACTGAAACTGACAAAGAGTATCCACCACCAACATGCAGTCAACTTCATTCTTGATGGTGAAACTGTTTCACTAAATCTAGGAATGAGACCGAAACTCACACTGTTGCTACTTTTATTCAACGTGACACTGGAGTTCCTGGCCAGTGACCAGAGACTGTCTTTTCTTGTCCTAACACATGGATTTATTTGGATCACGGGCACATTTTGTTTTTATAATGAAAAAAACACCAGTTATTTTATTAAAAACTAGAGGCCCAGTACATAAAATTCATGCCTGGGAGGGGGACCCTCAGCCTGGCTTGCACCCTCTTGCAATCTGGGATCCCTCAGACATCCCTCTCGCAATCTGGAACCGCTGGCTCCTAACCACTCGCCTGCTTGCCAGACTGATCACCCCTAAGGACTTGCCTGCCTGCCTGATTGCCCCTAACTGCCTCTGCCTGCCTGTCTGATCACCTCTAACAGCTCGCCTGCCTGTCTGATCACCTCTAACTTCCCGCCTGCCTGTCTGATTGCCCCTAACTGCTTGCCTGCCTGGCTGATCACCCCTAACTGCCTCTGCCTCAGCCCCTGCTGCTGCAGCTTCATCTGGAAGATCTTCGGCTGTCTGGTCTAATTAGCATATTATGCTTTTATTATTATAGCTAAGACCAAACACACAAGCAAAGGCACAAAAGCCCAACAGAAACAGCCTTAATAAAAGCCTCAGAGCTCCCCACTTACCATTTCTAAGCCAAGCCCATCCCTGCTGAGAAAAAGGAAGGAAAAAGCATAAGGATTAAAAAGAAAGAAATGAAAAATGCAATAGTAGTATGACTGACTACATCCAAAATCCAGGAGATTGAGCAAACTATTACAAGTGAAGGAGTTCAGTAAGATTACCAGTGAAAAAATTTATATATATATATATATATATATATATATATATATATATATATATATATATATTAATCCTCACCTAAGGACATGTTCATTGATATTTTTTTTGAAACAGAGAAAAACACAACAATGTGAGAAAGAAACATTGATTGGTTGCCTCCCATACGCACCCCAACCTGGGATCAAACCCGAAACCTAGCTATGTGCCTGACCGGTAATTGAACCCAAGATCTGCCAGTGTATGAGAGGAGCTCCAACCAACTGAGCCACACTGATCAGGGCAAAAAGATTAATATTTAAAAATCAAAAGATATAATAATCAATAGAGTTTCTATACATAATGATATAAGAACTAGACATATAGTTAAAATAAAGACATACTATACAATAGCAACAAAAATGATTAGGAATAAATCTAATAAAAGATGCAAAAAATGTGGGGGAGAAGTTTATAATGATGTATTAAAAAACTAGTAGGACTTTTTACATGAAGGTCAATTTTCCTCAAATTAATCTCTCAATTTAATGGAAGCCAATAAAAAAACAAACAACCTAATACATTGATTGAAAAATTTGGTAATGGTGATTTTAGCATTCATCTGTTCTCTCTCTCTTTTTTTTTTAAATATATTTTATTGATTTTTTACAGAGAGGAAGGGAGAGAGATAGAGAGTTAGAAACATCGATGAGAGAGAAACATCGATCAGCTGTCTCCTGCACATCTCCTACTGGGGATGTGCCCACAACCCAGGTACATGCCCTTGACCGGAATTGAACCCGGGACCTTTCAGTCCACAGGCTGACGCTTTATCCACTGAGCCAAACCGGTTTCGGCACATTCATCTGTTCTCTATGGATTTTAGACTCCAGAGTCTGGGTTCTAGACTTTGGAAGTTTGTTATTTTGATCAAGAAGTGCCAAAAAAAAAGTTTTACAAAAGAGAACTTCCTTAAGAGATTTCCATCCTTCCCTGACACTGTGCTAAGTGAAGCAGTGTGGTGTCAGGCTAGTGGCCTAGAATAGAGCTCAGAGTAGACCCACACTTCTGTGGAAACGTGTATGCGGTAGGGAAGAAATGGATCAATTGACAAATGGTTCTGCAAACTGGCTCTATCGCAAGAAGACAAATTAGATTCCTGTTATTAGTCTTTCACAAAATAAATTTCAGATGGATTAAAGAGCTAACCAAAAACTTCTTGAATACAGGAAATAACACCATGCTATCAGGGTAGGGAAGATTCTTGAATCAAGATAAAATAACTAAAACCATAAAAGAAAAATGTTGCATTTATTGCATTAAAAAAAAGTTTCCTGCCCTGGCCAGGTAGCTCGTTAGAGCATCATCCCAATACACCAAGGTTGTGGGTTCAATCCCCAGTCAGGGCACATACAAGAAGTAACAACGAATACATAAATAAGTAGAAAAACAAATCAATGTCTCTCTCTCTCTCTCTCAAAATCAATAAATAAAAAATTTAAAAAGAAAAGTTTCCTATGGCAAAAAAAAAGTGCTCTAAGTGAAAAGACCACCTATCAATTGGGATAAAACACAGACAATAGAAAGTAGAAAAAACAGACAAAAGATATGAACAGACAGTTCACAGAAAAGAAAACCAAGTGACCTATAAAGTAATGAAGGTGCTCAATCTTGCTAACGATGAGGGGAAATGCAAATTAAAACCTGATTCTGTTTTCCACTCATCAGATTGGCACAAATTAATGAGTCTGAAGACCTCAACTGCTGGTGAGGAGGTGGGGAAGTGGAAATTCTTACTGAGATTGTAAATGATACAAATACATTCATTAGATCAATTCAGAATATGGCTGTGCTGTAAGATATGACAACGGCCGTGAGGAGACTATTTCAGACAGGCTGATCGAGAAAGGAATGTTTGTGAGATGATGGCCCCCCTGACCCCCAATTCTAGCAACAGTGTCTGGCACAGGACAGTTGCCCAGTAAGTAAGTCCTCATTAAATTTACCCAAACTCTGCTCATGTTCCTCCAGCCTCGCTCAGTCTTGTGTGGATATGTCCTGCATTGTCTTTCAATGAATCAGTGGCTATGACATTAGCTTCTGAAAGGTTAAAGGTACACAGAGGAAAACTTTAAACAATGCAGACAGAAAGTGACAGGGAAGGGGCAGGGAGCTGCTGGACTAGGCAGTGGGACTGTGTGTGGCCAAATTGATGGCCAAGAAATGGTGGGTTGGATACTCATGGGGGGTAGGGATGGGGAGAAGAGGGATGAAGGGGGTAGCGCATGGGGGCTGTCCAAAGAAGCCTCTTTAGTTGGGGAGGGACTGAGGCAGGAGGATTAGTGTTCACTAAGGAGGGTGCCAAGGAGACAGGAAAAGAGGGTGCAGGGTTAGGATGTCCTAGGTTTGCTTGGACTCAGAACCCAGGAGCTCATCCCTATTTGAAGCTCTGAAGAAGGACATGGTATCTTCCTTTGTACTAAGTTGTACTGAAACATGGTTGGTGAACAGAGCCATATTGACCCAGTTCTGAAGACCTTCCAGCCACAAGAATGCTAGAGTGAGTGGGCCATTGGTTTTGCACATTAATAAAAGACAGTCATGTGCCACATAAATGTTTGGTCAAAGCCCAGCAGCATATAAGATGGTGGTCCTGCCCAGCGGCTTGGCTCAGTGGTTGAGAGTCAATATATGAACCAGGAGGTCACGGTTCGATTGCCAGTCAGGACACATGCCTGGGTTGCAGGCTCGATCCCCAGTGTGGGGAGTACAGGAGGCAGCCAATCGGTGATTCTCTTTCATCATTGATGTTTCTATCTCTCTCTCCCTTTCCCTTCCTCTCTGAAATCAATTAAATACACACACACACACATATTTAAAAGATGGTGGTCCCATAAGATTGTAATGGAGCTGAAAAATTCCTATCGCCTTGTGACATCCTAGCTGTCATAATGCCACTGCAACACATGACTCACATGTTTGTGGTGATCTAGTTATGTATATAGTACATAGTCCTTGATGAAGATAATAAATACGTTGTTGGTTCATGTATTTGCTATACTATACCTTTTATTATTATTCGCGTGTACTCTTTCTACTCATTAAAAAGAAAAAGCTTGCTGTATAACCATAGGCCCTGTACGCCAACAGCAGCCTCATATATCTCATTTACCGTGTCTCTTGATTGCATCATTGTCTCTCGGGCTTGATTTAATCTCGTGTTGTTTTGAGCAGTGACATGCCGTACAGGCTGGTAGCCCAGGAGCAGTGGGCTGTGCTGTACAGCCTCGGTGTGTCATGGGCTAGACCACCGAGGCTTGTGTAAGTGCACCCTGTGATGTTCGCTCAACAATGAAATTGCTTCGTGACGCATTTCTCAGGCCTTATCCCTGTCGCATGACTGTACTTGAAAAACTGTAAAGTTATGAAAAATTAGGAAGTGAATGGCTTGGGAAATGGAGAAGCCGACTCTTTATTTTCTGCCCTCCTGTTCTATTCTCTTGTTTTTCTGGGCCACACATATGTTTTGTTTTTATGATTAAAAACGACTTGTTTTGTTATGCATCAGTGCAAATATATTAGCATAGGCACTTCGGACCTATTTTAGCAGAAACTTCACGTCTAAGTCTCCCACTGCCCACTTGCCTACCCACCCCCACCTCTTGCTTCCTACACCCCAGTTGTACTCAGCCAGGGTCAAGTTCCCACTGTCTGACCTAGGCTCCTGGGGGGCTTCTTTCCTTACAGGCTCCCCGGGGCCTGACCTTGAGGTGTGCAGGAGACGCCCCCCCCCCCCCCCCCCCCCCCCGAAACCCCTAGCACATAGAAAATGTTCATTGAGGAATTACAGGCATACCTCGTTCTACTGCACTTCACAGATGTTGCATTTTTACAAAATAAAGGAAAGATCCTCTGACAGCAAAAATAATTCAACTCATTTTTTGGTGATACCCGCTTTATCGTGGTGGCCTGGCACCCAACCTGCAGCCCCTGCGAGGTACACCAGTGTTAGCTGTTAGCAATGTTCATGGAGCACCTACTGCCGATTCGTCTCATGATGACTAATTCATAGGAGCCTGTGTATGCCATCTCCTGCTGAGCGCTGGCTGAAGGGGAGGAGGCCTGCAGACCTTATATTTCAGACAGAGCAGGGATCCTGAGCTTGACCTTGCAAAGGCGTCTAGGGAGGGTTGCTGGGACCCACCACACCACCCACGCTGCTTCCATTCCGGAGTTCCAGGGTGGGACCGATCATTTGCATTTCTAACGTCTTCTCAGCTGCTGCCGAGGCCGCCTGTGGGGGATCTTGCTTTGAGAACCACTGTTCTAGAGTTTAGGAAGATGGCCAATTAGGGCAAATGGGCGAACTCCCAGCAGGAAAGGGGAAGGACTTTTGAGGGGGCACAGCCTGCTTTTTGGCTCTTTCCTGGGCCGAGGCAGCCCTCTGTTATTCCCACAGGGGGTCTGCCTTTTCAGTCTCCCACCTGAGGAGCCTGCCTGCTGAGGACAGGACTTGGGCCAGCATCTGGCTTTTCCTCTTACACTTGGTTCTCCAGGGTCCTGCTTCCGAGCCACACCGTGGGCTCTCCTGGGCCTCAGTGACCGCATCTGTAGAATGGGTAGGAAACTGAACTCCCAACATGGTCAGGGGGAGGCAGGAATGAAAGGTAGCTGTGAAGAATATAGCACAGGGCTGGGCCCTCACAACTCCGTCAGCATCGCTACTGCTGCAGGTTTGCATTTTCCTGAGCAGAGCACCTGTGTCAGCACAGGGGGACCTCGAGGGTAGATCTCCTGGAGGGGGAACGCAGTAGCAGAAGGACTCGAACAGTGAGCTGGCATTTATATTGAGTCTGGGACCTGCATAGGGCCCATGGATCCTATGTCAGTAATAAGGAAACCCCAATTTCTCCAGCCTCTGTTGGCCTGAGGTGGCCACTTGCTGTAATGTTTTCCTTCCTACACTGGGAGGGATTTTAATATCTGAAATATCTCACTTGAAAATTTTAGGTAGTAATTTTGTCAACGTTTTTTCTTCATCGCTTGGTGTGAAAGTCATGTACATTATGCCTTTTTTTATTTATCACTTTATACCTTTAGCTCTTTGTTATAAGTGCACTCTTTCAGGCACAAGAAGTTACGTTTCCCCCTCAAGGTCACTTATTGAATCATATGTTCTTTCTTCACTGATGTGAGATTGTACCTTTCACCATTTGCTAAGTCCCCATGTATATGCACATAGGGGTAGGGTATTAAAAGCTTTATTTAGCCCCATTATGTTTTCTGATTGCCTCTGTACCAACAACAGATGATTTAATACAAAATTAAATTGGTATTTTTATAAAAATAACACATTTATGGTAACCAATGCTGGAACAGCGCAGATAGGTGTAATTTGCCACCATCACCAATCCCACCTCCCAGAAAGAAAGGTCTGGGTTAGGGTTTGTGGCAGGCTTAGGGATGGGAGCCCGGGATTAGGGAAGGGGTGTCCGCATTTCAAAGGCAGCCATGCCAGGCTGTGGCTGGCAGCGGGTTTCGGTCATCTGGCCAGCCGTGGTGGTCCCGATTCATTCCCTGGAAGTGATCTGTGACTGATACTACTTTTCAGACGACAAACATGTGCTGAGTGGTTGGTTAGTTGTCTTGTTCAACGTCGTGCAGCCAGTGGGCAGGTGAAATTCTTCAGGTTAGCGCCGCATAGCAGGACGTGGGCTGTTTCTTAATAGCTTCCCTCCTACATCACACGTGCTCCGTGTATTTGACTGAGGCTGTCTCCCCCAATAGACTGGAAGCTCCGTGTGGCAGACACGAGGGCTGTTTAGTCACTGCTCTATGCCCAATGCCTATAATCATGGGAGGCACATAGTAGGTGGTCAACAGATATTTGTGGATTAACAGGGTTATGCTTATTCTATTGCTTGGTGCCTAAAATTACTAAGACATGCTAATAACTACACTGAGAGAGCTTTTATGTACTGAGACACAGGCTCCATATGGTTCGTAGAGAATCTTCTAAGTGTGTTACAAATTCCGGCAACATGGTTGAGTGTCAGTGACAGACATGCCTGTCTCCACCATTCATCTGTGGAGGTGCCACAATCCTGGGTCTAGAGTAGCAGTGAGTCTGTGAGTAACAGAGCATTCATCATTTTGGCTGCTTGTATCTAAACTTCAGTAACAAGCCACCTTTCACACAGTCAGCTAGCGCCTGGATTGGAGAGAAACCATCACGCACTGGGCTCCTCAGACGTGGCTCAGGTGCCATGTGGTTTGCCTACCGGGCTCCTGGCTGGGCCACCCAGGCTTTTCCTTAATCACCATGCTTCTAGGATGGAGGCGTCTCAGAGATTCACTGCCACCCAATAAAAGTTCTAGATTCTCCTGGAATATTTTCTCAGCTGCTAGGATAACCAACCCTTCAACTCCTGGTCCTCCTCCACGGCTCCTCTACCTCAGAAGAAAATTATTGATTGTACTTATTGGATAATTTAAATCCCATAAAAGGGACTAGTCTAAAGATATTTTTTAAATGAGACATGGCAATAGAGTGCAATGCAGAATAGCCAAGAATATTGCTAGCGATAGATTTGTGTGAAATGGCAAAAAGCTGTGTGCAGAGATGTATTTACTTGACTGTACAGAACAGGGACTCCAAGGATCTAACCATCACAACTGCGGTGGCTGCTGGGCAGAGCGAGGGTCCCATTCATCCTAGCAGCAAGGCCACCGCACAGGAAGGAGCCTGGCAGGAGTACCTGGGTTACCAAAGAGAAAAACCCCTGGGTTACCCCAGGAAGGAAGTTACCTTTTTGGGAAAAGCTACAGCTATGTGTTCTGTAGGTGTACATTTCCACATATTTCCACAATATGTTATAACCAGAATTTGAAAAATACATTAAAACAGACAACAAACAGAAATTTATAAAATAGGAAAAATGCAGAGCCCTGTCCCCACCCACTCAGCTGCCCTCCTCCCTCCAGGCAGCACCACACACTGCGTGCCTGGGATCTGTCATTGTTCCTTTGTCAGACACATTCATGATAAGAAACAAGGTTAATAGCAGTTTTCTGCAGTAAAGTTGGGTGGTTAGGCATGGCCATTGGAGGAGAAAGGAATTAAACCATATCTTCCACTAATAGAAAATAATATCGAATGTCAACTGGCATGGGAAAAAAACAGACATATCTCCCCCTAAAAAATAAAAAGGAAGGAAGGAGCCCACAAAATGGACACCTTTCTGAAAGCTGATCTCCTATGCATTGTGGACATTACATAGACACAACTGTTGACTGCCAGTCTCTTAAATAACAATGATGTTAATTAGAATAATACTAGCAGCCATTGTGTGCTTGACCCAGCTTCCACTCTAGCTTAATGACCTTCTCTCTTGAAAATCAGGCTCCCATTGTATTTCCACTTTATTTGTTATTATTATTACAGAACCTTTCAAACACACCCAGAAGGAGCGAATGGTGCAAGGGTCCACCCTTCTCCCTGGACCCAGCACCAGGTCAACAGCAACCCCTTGCTGTCACCTGTGCTTCCCCCATCCCTCTGTCCACTTTCAGGCCCAACATGTTAAAAGGAACCCTAGGCTTTGCGTCAGTCCCACAGAAACACTTCAGTGTGTATCTCTACCTTAGCCGATAAAGACTCTTTTTGCTTGTTTGTTATTCTGACCGTCTAAACCACAACATTACTATCACTCCCAACAGAAGTTAATAATAATGTCTCACCATGTAATAACCGGTGCCTTTTCAATTCTGTGTTTGTGTGAATTTAAGTCAGACCAGAGGAAGAGCGGGCAAGCTTTGAAAAGTTGGCAAAGGCCAAAAGGCATTTAAGGAGTCTCTGGGGGAGCTTGTTAGAGATTCAAGACCCCCGTCGAGGCCCACAGAAACCAAACTGCCAGTTTAATGAAGCTGTGGGTGACTCACGTTTGAGGCTCCCTATCTACTGCATAGGCCACAGTGGCGTGCACTCGGGACTTACCCACTTTTCTTCGCTCTGGGTCTTGTAGGCTACGAGGGGCAGCTCCTTGGAGTCCTCTCTCCAACAGTGAGAGCCCGCCATTCTGCAGGCGTCACCAGGCCCCTGGGGACAGGCAAGGCCCTGTCCTTCTGAGGCCCTCCCTGCAGGGGAAGGACGAGGGCAATGAGAGGAGTTCCATGTGGGAACAAGGCTGAAAGCTTCCCTGATCCATCTGGTCCTGGCGGAGGAAAGTCTGTTGAGCCATCAGGCAGATCAGAGAATCGTCCCAGACCCATCATGCCTGTCAGGGAATCTAAGAAATGAGAAAGGCAGCACTTCAACCTGGGAGGGTTTTTTAAATAAATGCTGTTGGGGCCCTGGCTGGGTAGCTCAGTTGGCTAGAGCATCATTCTGATATGACAAGGCTGCGGGTTTGATCCCTGGTCAGGGCCCATACAAGAAGCAACCAATGAATGAATAAATAAGTGGAACAACAGATCCATGTTTCTCTCCCCTCCTCCCTTTCTTTTTCTAAAAATAAATAAATGAATGAATAAATGAATAAATACTGTTGGGAAATCAGCTGGAAGTCTGTCCATGTGGCAACTGTGACCTGAGTCTCCCCCCTCCGGCCTCAAGCACATGCAAACACACATTTCAATTCCAGGTGGGTTCAAGACCCGAACCTGAAAACGAATTCTGTAAGATCGCTTGACACAGACAGGTGAAGAGATAGTGCAGCACAAACATGGGAGGATAGCAAGAACAGGCAGTTCACGGGGGAAGAAATCCAAGGGGCCAAAAAGTGTGGGAGAAGTGGCAGATCACATATTGTCTCCACCATCAGACAATGAAGACTCTAAAAAAGAGATGTAGCTGCAGAGAATAATGTAGAACAGCCAAGAATATTGGTACATGGTAAATTCTGCAAGATGGCAAAGAATAATATTTTCTTTTATTTATTTTATTTTTTAAATATATTTTATTGATTTTTTTACAGAGAGGAAGGGAGAGGGATAGAGAGTTAGAAACATCGATGAGAGAGAAACATAGATCAGCTGCCTCCTGCACACTCCCTACTGGGGATGTGCCTGCAACCAAGGTACATGCCCTTGACTGGAATCGAACCTGGGACCCTTGAGTCTGTAGGCTGATGCTCTATCCACTGAGCCAAACTAGTTAGGGCTAATATCTTCTTTTAAAACATTTATAAAAGTTGTGTGCAAAACTATGGACTTAAATATACAGAAAAAGGACTCCAAGGATACTTACCAGACTTACTTGCGGTTAGTTTTGGGGAGAACCTAGGGCGTTCTTACTCATTATACTGTACTAATGCCACCATCCCTTGCAGGTGAGTGGTCCCTGGTTTGTAAGCACTAGGTAACAGGAGGCATTTTCGTGAACTGAATGGCTGAGCTCCTGACTCCACCTTCACTTCCAATTCCAGGCTGGGCTCCAGCTCATGACGCCCCAGGGCCTTGAACTCCTTCCCCTTCCCTCTGCTTCCTCTAAAGACCTACTCTCTGTCCTTCAGGGCACTCATGATTCCAGCGTCACCTCCTCTAGGAACCTGTGGCTCCCCCAGACGAGGCCAGGCCGCCTTGTACCCACGACACCCTGTTTCTTCATAGCTTCGCCTCTGTAAGTGTTGGGGTAGTTGTTTGCCCAGGTTTGTCAGCCACCAGTGGTGGCGGGTTTGGGCCTTTTTGATTGACTCTGAGCTCCCAGCACAGGGCCAGGCACAGGTGAGGCCTCCATAAATACCTGTGGAATGAATGGTGCAAAAGAGACAAGTCAGGGCAGAGACAGGGAGTCTCAGGGGGGAGGGCCGCTGGGGACCCGGGGGACTGGGAAGGCCAGTCTGAGAAGGTGACCTGTGTGACCAACAGGCCGTCCAGGAGGGGACCAGTTAGTCAGGCCTTCCCAGGTGCCCAGAGAAACATGTGGACACTGAACATACCACAAAGCGGCCTTTAAGGTCAGGCTCCCAGGAAGGGCTTTGCAGACTCTGTTCCTCACTTCCCTTCCCCCAGCCCAAGAGGGTGAGAATGTCATGTGTTTGAGATGTGTAGAAACTGAGGCATGTAACTTGCTAGTGACGGATGAAGATGGGATTTGAACCCAGAGCCGTGGGACCACATGCCCCACACACTGGAACAGCTCTGTTCATCATGTGGGTCAACTACCTTAGTCCAGGTGGCACTCAGCGTTTGCAAGCTCTGACATTGACGGAGCCCCGACCTCCCTCCTTACTACCCTGAGCCCTTTTCCTCATGTGTAAGTGGGGGTATTAACAGGACCCATCTCACAGGGCCACTGTGAGGCTCCGTGAGGCCATACACAGGCAGTGCCCGGGGCAGACATGGTCAGTGCCACGCAAGGTTGGCCATCAGCACTCTGTCCTCTCTGCAGAGCCCGTACCAAGCCACACGGGCACCAAGGCAGTGGGTCTTTCACTGATGCTTATTATTGGTTAGGATGAACATCCAGGAGGCCTTTCCCTTCCCCAGGAGGCAGGGGAGTGTAGTGGTTAGTACCATACCCTGGATACAAGATGCCATGTTCTCCTTCCAACCAGTGTCCTGGACCTGGGGTCTGGGGCAGCCCTCTCTGAACACTGAAGTCCTTATTGGTGACATAGGCGTGGTCAGTGTTCCTGTCTCATGAAACCGGAAGGTGAAATTACATCAGTGTTCAGAAATCACCAAGTGAACCCTAGCCAGTTTGGCTCAGTGGATAGAGCGTCGGCTTTCGGACCAACGGGTCCTGGGTTCAATTCTGGTCAAGGGCACGTACCTCGGTTGCAAGCTCCTCCCTGGCGTGGGTCCTGGTCAGGGCTAGTGCAGGAGGCAACCGATCAATGTGTTTCTCTCACATTGATGTTTCTTTCTGTCTTTCCCTCTCTCTTCCACTCTCTCTAAAAATCAATGGGAAAAAAATATCCTCGGGTGAGGATTAAAAAAAATTTTTTTTAAATAATAAAATAAAAAGAATGTCTTTAAAAAAAGAAATCATCAAGTGACCATGGCCTGGGACACAGTTAGCACCCAATGAAGGTTTCAGCTCTTGTCCCCGCCACAGCCCCTCCCTCGCTCCTCTGTTATCTGGTTGAAGACCTTCCTGGTGGAATTTGGCACCAAATCTCCCTGGTTTCACCTGCTCCATCAACTCCCAGTACCTAGAAATGTGGAAAGTATCCTCCCTCCTCCCCCAACTCCCATCGACAGGGAAAACTTTGGGGGGAGGTGGGGGTGTAGAGTTTGTAAAAGTTCCTGAAGGATCAGGACATGCCTTGGGGCCTGGAAGTCTGGTCAGTGTTCAGTGCTCAGTCTGTAGGGTGTTAACACTGGGACGCTGGCCACCATCAGCCAAGCACTGGGAGCCAGACCCCACTTCTCCCTGCCCCTCCTCCCTCCCACCATGACCAGAGGTGCAGAGGCAGACCCCTGTCCTCCAGAAATTGCTGGATTTCCTTTTCACGACACCTTCCATTTCCCTGCAGACAAATAGGAGACATTCACGTCTGAAGGTGGGGTGTGAGTGGGGGTGCGGGTGGGGGTGCGGGTGGGAGGGGATGAGAGAACCCCTGGAGGCCTACCCCAGTTGACACAAAATAACAAACCATCCAGGATTCTATTGTATTTGTAAACCGGGCTTCCTTCCCCACTCCCAGGCATCTGCTCACTGCTCTCCTAATGGAACATTCTTATGGAGATCTGCTATTGTCCCATTCACAAAAGAGGAAACTGCCTACCTGGAGGGGGAATGCCCTTGCACAACCCCCTTTCTGTGGATGTTTACAACAATCCATCTTAGATCCTCAAATATATCAAAACCATTATTCTTATTCATTTATTTATTTAAAATGTTCAATCCCAATGGACATTCAATATTTTTAACATAGGTATATTTTGCTGTCCAAAGGGACACATATAACAAAAAAAATGTGAAGCCTGCCCTTTCTAGTGTGGGCAGTAACTTTCCATTATTTACTACCTTAAAGTTGATTTTTACCCCAGCATCTCGGTTATCTACTAAATCTTGCAAATTGCTTAATTCAATCAGATAGCATTTCTGAGATTCATTTTTATTCTTTTTTTGGACATCTGAATTCTCAGCTCTAATCTAATGGTGGCCTTTAAGGTGGGCCCCTGCCTCCAACCTATCTCCCAAAGTACCAAGGACCATTTAATTCTAAAACTTGGATGTTGTGCCTGTAAAGAACATTTTGGATCCTAGCCAACTATCAATGTGCTTTAAGTTTTGCAGTTTATCTATTTTCTTACCTAATTGGCTGGTTATATTTGTTCTCTATCAAACTTATACTTTTCACTGCTAAAGGTCTCCTGTAGGATTAT
>NW_005871203.1:1441022-1444243 GCF_000147115.1 Myotis lucifugus
CCCCCCCCCCAGTATCAAGCCTGCAACCTGGCACATGCCCTGACAGGGAATCTAACCATGACCACTGAGCCACACAAGCCGGGCTGTATAAGCACATCTTAAGTGTACAGCTCAATCAACATTCACAGAGTGAATTCGCCCTTGTAAACAGCACCCAGATGAAGATCTGGAACATTCCATTACCGCTGCAGGTCCCCTGCCCTTTCCAGTTCATTCAGCCCACCCAAATAAGTACACCACTATTCAGACTTCTACCACCATTGATTCATTTCACCTGTTCTTGAACTTTAACTCCTCGGTATATACTTCTGGCTTCCTTAGCTGTGACATCGCGTCTGTGAGATCCACACATGCTCTGGTACCCAGTGGTAGCTTACCCTTCTTGATGGTCATGCAGAATTCCGTTGTATACATGTCCACAATTCATATATTCACCTCCTGTTAATGGGCATTTGGGTTGTTTTCAGCTTGGGGTGATTATGAGCAAAGCCGCGAGAGCATTATTGTACATCTCTCTTTATGGGCATGTCTTCATTTTTCGTCTGGGTCCTGGGTAGGCCGAATGGCTTTGAGATTCTAATGGGTTTGGAGACATGCAGATAAATGCCTAGAAAGGGCCCTGATCCAGCAATGATCAAGCTGACATTGTTAGTTACTTCTCGAAAGGTAGCGGGGAAGCAGTCATAGAGCTAGAATGGGGAATGGTTATCGGATTGGACCATAGCATTAGCTGTAATATTTTGAATTTTTTAGAAGACAAACACACTCTTGTGTTACTGTGAAATATAATTTTAAAAATAACTAAATCGCCTAATGTGGTATCTGGCACAGGTATATGAAATATACATACAAGAATACACAAAAGGTAACTGTACTTCTAGCCACGGTGAAGCAGCTCATACTGGCCTGGCCTTTCTGCTGTAAACAACTAGGAAACTGAATAAACTAAGAAACAACTATTTTCAGACACTGCGCAACCAGCATCCTGACTGCTGTGGTTTCTGAGAGCAAGGCAGCGACCTGTGCTCTGTGCTCACCCAGCCTGCTGCCTGTGGTGTGTGCCCTGCGCTGCTGCAGAGGGTCTTGAGCTTAGAAGGACCTTGAGCTTTGCGTTAATGCTCTGCTGTTACCATCCTGAGATTCTTAATTTCCAAAAAGGGCGTGGGTTTTCTCTTTGCACTGGACCTGTAAATTCTGCAGGCAGACCTGGAGGCAGAGACTGGAGTTCAGGGAGACTGAGTTGATTAGACCTGAAGACCTGCAGAGGAAGAAGCGACTGAGGTAAAGAGTTCCCCAAATCTCAAGGAGCTCCTGGAATCTTTGCTTGGATGTTATGATGAGTAATTTTATGTAAATTTTTTCAACATTTTTATTTATTGATTGATTTTAGGGAGATAGGAAGGGAGAGAGAAAGAGAGAAACATGGATTTGCTGTTCCGCTTATTGATGCATTTAATGATTGATTCTTGTATGTGCCCTGACTGGGGATTGAACCCGTGACCTTGGCATACTGAGACGGTGCTCTAACCAACTGAGTCACCCAGCCAGGGCCTTAGGTTTCAAGTTGACAAGCTACCTCGTGCCTAGACATTTGGTCAAATCTTACCTTGGGTGTGTCTGTGAGGGTTTTTCTGGATGAGATTAGCATTTGAATCTGGACTGAGTGAAGCAGGTGGCCCTCCCTAATGGGGTGGCTTGTCTGCAATTAGTGGGAGACCTGATCAGAGCGGAAAGGCAGAGTAAAAGGGAGCTCCTGGCTGCCTGCTGGCGGTACCCTGGGCTTGTCCAGCCTCCAGACTTAGACTTGAAACGTCAGCTCTCCTTGGGTCTGGAGCTGCTGGCCTTTGGGCTGGAATGTACACCACTGACTGCCCTGAGTCTCCAGCTTGCTATCCACCAATCTTGGGACTTGTCTGCCTCCATAATTATGTGAGCCAATTCATATCTGTATCTACATCTCAAGGCAGGCAGACAACCACCACCAGGAGAGCTGTGACTGAAAGTTCCCAGAAATCACACACAAGACTGAGTCTGAGGCAGGAAAAGAGGCATTACCGATGGGAAAGGAAGACGTGAAGCTGTTTAGGTAGAAAATCCTAAGAGATGCCCTGGCTGGTTTGGCTCAGTTGGTTGGGCATCATCCTGTGCACCGATTTCCGGTTGGGGCACATGCCAGGGTTGTGGGCTGGATCCTTGGTGGGGGTGTCCAGGAGGCGGCCAATCGATGTTTCCCTCTCACATCAGTGTTTCTCTCTCTCCCTCTCCCTTCCTCTCTCTAAAAGTCAATAAAAATATACATATATATTTTAAAGAAAATCCTAAGGGATTGACTAAAATGCAAATAGAACTAGTAAGTTGCCGAAACCGGTTTGGCTCAGTGGATAGAGCGTCGGCCTGCGGACTGAAAGGTCCCAGGTTCGATTCCGGTCAAGGGCATGTACCTGGGTTGCGGGCACATCCCCAGTAGGAGATGTGCAGGAGGCAGCTGATCGATGTTTCTCTCCCATCGATGTTTCTAACTCTCTATCTCTCTCCCTTCCTCTCTGTAAAAAATCAATAAAATATATTTAAAAAAAAAAAATAGAACTAGTAAGTGAGTTCAGCAAGGCCTCAGGATATGAGGACGATACAAAACTTTTTTTAAAAAAGTAACTATCTATCTACACTAATAAAAGAGAAACATGGTAATTAGCTTACGACCGCTACCCTTTTCATTGGCTAATCAGTGAGTATATGCAAATTAACTGTCAGCCAAGATGGCGGCCGGCAGCCAGGCAGCTGGAAGCGAACATGAGGCTTGCTTGCTGCAGTGAAGGAGGACTCCAACGTTCCCCGCCTGCGCTGCCGGCCTCTGAGCTACAACTCTAAGCAACTATGTACTATGTTGCAAATAAGAAGATAAACAAAACCCCAGAAACCGGCTTTCATTCAGCCGGGCTTTAGCAACATTGTATCGATGTTTTTAGCGGCGAGGCCTCAGAGCTAAAGCTGGCCCAGAATAAAAAAAAAAAAAAGAAAACAAGGAGCGGTTGGAAGCTTCAGTCACTCGCTTCTGGAAAACAGCCCTCAGCCCCTCACCCAGACTGGCCAGGCACCCCAGTGGGGACCCCCACCCTGATCCAGGACACCCTTCAGGGCAAACCAGCCAGCCCCCACCCGTGCACCAGGCCTCTATCCTATATAGTAAAAGGGTAATATGCCTCCCAGCACCGGGATCATCG
>NW_005871203.1:1449115-1475324 GCF_000147115.1 Myotis lucifugus
GAAAATTAGACCTCAATAAAGTTGATGTAAAATGTTAAAGAAAAAAAAAATGTACAGGGTAAGAGCTAATTTTATGGAAGGACCGTGATTCACACCCTAATGAAAGGGTACCTAAGAGGAAAGGGTCGGGTCCAGACGCCCTTGCACCTGAACTGACTGCTGCCTCAGCCTCATTTGGGGATGGGAGCCTCTGGGGATGCCCCGCCCTGCCCTGAGCTGCCTCCTGCAGAAGCCCGAAGAAGCCCTGGGCCCGGCTGCAGGCCACCCTTCCAGACTCTGATTAGCTGTTGACATTTTGGACTAGATAACTCTGTCCTGGGGGGCTGTCTGTTCACGGTCCATGTTCAGCAGCATCCCTGGTCTCTACCCATGAGATGCCAGGATCATGCTCCCTCAGCTGCCACCATCAGAAACACCAGATATTGCCACACGTTCCCTAGGGGACAAAATCATGCTGCCGAGAGCTCTGCCTCAGGCCCTTATTTTTCCGGTCTTTTGGGTCTATAAGAGACCTAATCTCAGCCTTATTAGTATAAAGACAGCAGATCTTTATATCTATACAACCTGAATAATTCCACTCAAAATCGAGGCAAGATTCATGTGTGTGTGTGTGTGTGCGTGTGTGTGTGTGTGTGTGTGTGTGTGTGTTGGGGTGGGGAAGAACATGATGTGTGGATTCTAAAAGGTTTCTGGAAGACTTGAGTCAGGGAGATGAGGCAGGTATGGAAACAAGGTAAAGCTGTGATCATCAGAGCGCAGGCACAGGGATCACTGTGAGAGGAAGCAGGTAAGAGGGCAGAAAGACACATGTGAATGGAGGTCAACCTACAAGATTAAAAGTGGCCTTTCAGTTGGCCCATCTGCACTGTGAAGTTTCCATTTGGGAAAAATAAGAATTAGGTCTGGCCCTGACCGGTTTGGCTCAGTGGATAGAGCGTCGGCCTGCGGACTCAAGGGTCCCGGGTTCTATTCCAGTCAAGGGCATGTGCCTTGGATGCGGGCGCATCCCCAGTGGGGGGTATGCGGGAGGCGGCTGATCGATGTTTCTCTCTCATCGATGTTTCTGACTTTCTATCCCTCTCCCTTCCTCTCTGTAAAAAATCAATAAAATACTTTAAAAATTATTTAAAAAAAAAGAATTAGGTCTGTCTACCTTAGACCATGTACTGGTACACCTCCCCCTTCCTACTCCCCCAATGCCAGCTGCATTAAAGGGCTAAATAGTAACATAAATATATGAAAGTAATTGAGAAAATACGGAAGAAAAGAACTCATAGAAAAATGGACAAGTAGCACAAATGGTTTGCAAAAGTCACAAAAAATGACCAATAAGTATTAAATCAAATGAGCCTTTTTTTTTTTTTTTTTTTTAGCCACCTGTCTGGCAAAAATGAAGAATTGGTGAAACACCCTCTCCCACGATGTGAGGAAATGGGCACTTTTTCTCCCCTGCTGCTGGGCGTGGACCTGAGACTGCAGATACTGCCGCCGCACTGCGCTCCGATGCCCACATTCCACTTCCAGGCATCACACCTGGAAAAGGTGAATCTGCTTTCTTCACCCGAAAGTCTCCCGTGGCCTCACCCTGGCAGCCCCCAGGCCCTAAGCAGCCGGTGGCGTTTTTTTTGTGCCACAGGCTCTTTTTAAGACCAATGTGTTAGGTGGGTATTCAGTCTCCAAGGGGCAGGTTAGCCACTGTCCTCATTGACCCATTTCTGGCATCTGCCTTGCAGGGCAAGTTACTAAACTGCTGTGTTCCTGGGTTCCCACAAATGCCAGATGGAAAAAGTGGTAATTCCCACCTTGTGGGGTTCCTATGAGGATTAAATGAGACAATACATGCAAAGGGCTTAGAAACCAGCCTGCCTTCCTTCCTTCCTTCCTTCCTTCCTTCCTTCCTTCCTTCCTTCCTCCCTCCCTCCCTCCCTCCCTCCCTCCCTCCCTCCCTCCTTCCCTCCCTCCCATTGCAACTGTTTATTTAATGCTATGTCCCCAAGCCAATATAAATGTCATGAGTCTGAAGATTTTGTCAGCTTTGTCAACATTCTGTGTCCCCAGGACAGAGTCTGGCACCCAGTAGGCCCTCAAAACCATGATGGAATGGAGGAATGTGTGCCTCCTTTGCTAGGCTAGAAGTCAGCAGGAGAGCACATTGCCTAAGCCCAGCAAAGACGCTGGTAACTAGCTGAGGAAGGAATGCCTGAGTTCCTCTCACTTGCTGATTACCAACCAACCAGACCCTGGGGGTGTGGGGGGGGTGTGGGGAGGCCGGCCAGCCTGAGTAGCAGGTTTCAGCCACAGGCATAGTGAGCAGACTATGCTCTGAGGGTAAAGTCAGCACTCAGTGACAGTAATAGTAACTGATCCTATGTAACTTTTTCATTATCAGGCATTATTCCAAACACTCTACATAGATTATCTATTTAATCTTCAACCCCGTGAGGTAGGCTCAGTTATCTCCATTTTGCAGATGCAAACACTGAGGCTCTTGAGAGGTGAAATACTTGGCTTAAGGTATGCAGTCAGGATTTGGAAATCACCTGCTCCCAAGCCTGTGGTCTTCAGGGAGTAAGAGATGAGGGTGCGGCAAATTCCAGGAGATGCAGACACCACCAGCCTGCCGGCGACACAGGCACGGGAATATCCCAAGTACAGTAGGATATTCCAACCATTTGGGCCTCCTGTTTTCTTTGGCTCAGTACCAGGACCGTGAGGCATTGGGCTCCCCCTTCCAGACCAGGCCAGGCAGTGCTGGAGCACAAGGCAAGGGGAAGCATATATACACTTAGATACACTTATAACATAGTCTCCCAAGCAGGAAAAATGAATCAAATCTCTACAATATAAAAACAAAAAACAAAAACACACAACATGGTTCTTGCCCTGGCAAATGGCTCAGTTGGTTGCAGTGTTGTCCTGATGCACTGGGGTTGTGGGTTCAGTTCCCAGTCAGGGCACATGCAGGAATAAACCCATGAATGCATGGATAGGTGGAGCAGCAATGTTTCTCTCTCTCTCTCTCTCTCTCTCTCTCTCTCTCTCTCTCTCTCTCTCTCTCTCTCCCTTCCTCTCTCTCCAGAATTAATGAATAAAAAATAAAGAATAAAAACCACAAAAAACATGGCTCACACCCTAGCTGGGTAGCTCAGTTGGTCAGAGCATTGTCCTGCTATACCACAGTTGTGGGTTAAATCCCCAGTCAGGACACATACAAGAAACAACCAATTAATGCATAAGTGGAACAACAAAATTAATGTTTCTCTCTCTCCATCTCTTCCTTCCTCTGTCTCTCTCAAATCAATAAATAAAAATTACACACACACACACACACACACACACACACCACGGCTCTCTACAAAGCCCCTCCTTGCCCGATCTGTTCACCAGCACTCACCAACCCAGCTGGTAGGGGATGGAGGGGCTGATTAGAAATAACTGCTTCCATTGCATAATAACACAGGGACATATATGCTATACATCAAGGATGTTTTTGTGTTCACTTTAATTTTTTAAAAATAGTGCATTAAAATGATTATCTTGATTACTGAGTGTTTTGGTGTCTTCTTAAATTTTGCTCCCTCACCCTACTTCCAGCTCTGGTCATTATCCGCTTGTTACTGCCCTTGCAAGTAACTGACTTGCCCTTCTTTTGGGGGTTCATCAAGAGTGATATGTGTGTGCCCTGGCTGGGTAGCTCAGCTGGTTAGAGTGTCATTCCACCAAGGTTGCGGTTCCATCCCCAATCAGTGCACATACATGAATCAACCAATGAATGCATGGATGGGTAGAACAACAAGTTGATGTTTCTATGTTTCTCTCTCTCTCTCCCTGCTTCTCCCTCTCTCTAAAATCATGCACCAGAATCACCTGCAAAGTTTGGGCAAGGCACAGGCCCTGGCTCCAGCCACAGAGCTCCAGATCCAGTGCATCTGTGGTGGGGCCTGTGAATTGGGAGTTCACATGCTATGTCTGAGATTCTAACAAATAACAACTTTTCAACTGATGAATGAATGAAATTGGACCTGGTTGTAACAGGTCTGCCTTGCAGTAGAACATGAAAACTCATTATTGACTAATAGGATAAATGAGGAAGGGCAGGGTAGTGTCCTGAATCTTCTCCGAGCATGTCTAAGCTTCTTAGCAAAAGGAAGTGTTGCTACAAAACATTCCCAATTCTTAGTTTTTGAGGCTTAAAGATTTAATTCAGGTGAGAAAAAAAATATATGTATATATACATAGGTATTAGTCTTTCAGATTTTTTGGTTGGCGTGCCTGGTTTGGGGAATGGAGAACTTTTTTTCTTCTTTTTTTTCTGGTATAGAGTGATCTAGAGAATAACATCTTTTCTTGCTTTTGGGTTCTGGCTTTGACGTGGTGTTGATTTTTGCTGGCGAGGGTTTCCCTCTGGATCCTGGGTTGCCATGGTGCCATTTGGCTTTTTTAATGTTGTTGTTGTTTTTGGGCTGATGGCCCCACTGAAATGAGTTCTTACACGCAGAGCTCAGGAGCTTGGCACCAGGTCCAGGGGAGCCAACGTTTGTGTGCCACGTGAGGAAGGCGCGGGGTTGACTGAAGACACGGAAGCCTGGCCCGTAGCACTTCACAGGGCGGGCAAAGGAGAAGCGAGAGCTGCTCAAAGGAGTCCCCAGCTCCCCGCAGACCCCACGAGTGGAAACTATCTCGAGTAAAGGGACCCTGGGGAGGTCGAAACCTTGCCCAAGTGCCAGTTTCTTCAGAGTCATGTTTTGTGACCATCAAAGGTGCTCGTTTCTGAAGTCAAAAAATACACTTGCGCATTTAACAGTGGTTGCTGTGTTATTGTAAATTATAAAAGTACGATACAGGTGCCTCTGCAACATCGAAGACTAGAAACATAACAACAAAATTCCTTTCTGGATGGAATTTTGAAATAAAATCAGGATGTTAACAGTGATGAGGGTACTCATTTAAAAAATAATTAAAACAAGACAATTACAACAACCCCAACTACAAGGAAGTAAAAAGTCACCTCTCCATACCCCTCCCCCACAGCCCCATCCTATTCCCTGGGACTAGCTATCTCCAGAAATGTTAACAGTCATTAGTGTAGTCACTAATGTGTTCTATTTTAGCTGTTCCCATAGCTAGACCAAAAAGCAGAGTGTGTTAATCTCAGAAGAGAAGAATATTCATGATCAAAATCCTAGTTACACCTTCAAAGAAGCTAATGTTTCCTATACGTTTGTTTTCTGTCTATTTCTGCCCAAAGTGGGCTTCAGAGTGAATGCTTATGGCCCTTTACACTGACTGTGCTTACAGCACTTTCTGTTTGGAGGAATGTAAAAATGTCCGTTTCTGTCCACAGACAGCTCTATCATATAACTCTCTTGGTGTACTCTAGAAACTGTGCCTTGGGAGACTACTGGAGAGAGAGACTCTGGAAGTTTACCAGTAGGTGGAGTTGAAACCAGCCTTTCCTACTACTTTTCTGTAGGCAGACATAGAGGAATCCTGGATACGTTTTCAACTCATCTCCCTGGGAAAATAAAAAACGTTTGTGGTTGCCTGGGCAGGTTTTGTGTGGAAACCATTGGGGACCCAGGTAACCTAATTGCACCCTGGCTGATCACGGGAGTCCCATGATGTTTGAAACGATGGTTTAGTCAATAAACATCATTTATGTCTGTTTCCAATCTTCTTCGATAAGACTGTATTTTACTGGACTCTCAGCTGTTTCATTTATTTATTTATTTAGCTGTTTTATTTATTTATTTAGCTGCTTTATTTATTTATTTAGCTGTTTTATTTATTTATTTAGCTGTTTTATTTATTTATTTATGTATTTATTTATTTATTTATGTATGTATGTATGTATGTATGTAACCAAGGCACTAAGCCTGTTTTCTTAAGGCAAGTAAGGTGCAAAAAATCTCTGTCAATTCTGTCAATTAAGGAAGACCCCATACCCAACCCACTCCCTCTCCCCCAGGGAATTCAGTGCCCCCGGTTCAATTCTACCTGGAAACCTAGGAGGGGCCTGAAGTGAGATCAAAACCAGAGATGACAATGGGCCTGGCTTTAGAGACAAAAACAAATGTCACATGTCCTTTGGCAGCAAGAGGTAGGCTACCTTTCAAGTAATTTCGTGATGAAGGAACCCTAGTAGACGGTCATACGCACACGTAAGTGATGACCCTTCGCCTTTGGCGACTTTATAGTTTTCAGCGGAGGAGGGCAGGGGAGGAGTAACAGGACCTTTCAGGTGTGTCCTCCAATCGCGATAGCCCGTTCTGCCTGTGAATTGCTCCCCTCCCCCTTCCGTTAATTAAATAAACGCTCAGAGCACTTTACCGCACAGGACTCGGCCCTTGGGAAGCTCTATCTTCGTGGCTTCCATTTTTAAAGTCCTTAACTCGCTGAGGGTTGAAGAGCGGGCGACATGAGTTTCCAGTTTCGAGGGGTGAGAAGACAAGGGGCCCGCAGGGAGGAGAGGCCTGCGCCGGGCCAGGCAGCCCAGAGCGACGCTGGCGGCTGTGTGGGACGGCGCCGGTGGGGCGGGGGTGCAGGGCGGCTGCTGGGCGCTGCACAGCTCTGGCGCGGAAAGCCGAGTCGGCGCCTCCCGGCGTCTGGCCGCAGTGGGCCTCTTCCTCGCCTGGCGGCGACCAGATAAATGCATCCAGGCCGCCGGGCTTAGCTGGCCTGGGGGTGTACGGTGTTCGAGCACAGCGAGCCAAGGCCCTGGGGACACTGAGCTCGGAGCGGTTAGGTTGCACCAGGATGGGCCCGGGGATGTCAGTGTAGAGGTGACAGGTGCTGCAGCTGAGCCAGGCCTCTGGGGGACGGGGGGTCACTGGGGCAGGGGAGGCAAGAGCCAGCCTTGTCTCTAACAGATCCCGAGAGCCACTAGGGAGGTGGCCTTGAATAGCAGGCACGTTTCTGGCTTTGAGGTGGTTGGACAACTGAAAATGCACCTTCGCCTGCTGAGAAATGGGGCGATGGTTGTCAGGTTAGAGACTATACCCACGATCTCTGCGCTCGGCGGGCAAGCACTCTGCCACTGAGTGCACAGACCTGGGACGGAGATGGATCAGGTTCAGGTTCCTCCTCAGAAGGTTGGATCCCATAGGCCTCTCAGCTCCACCCCAGCTTTTGCCATTTGGGAAAAGCAGATGTTTGCGGAAGAGGTAAAGGCTGCAAGGTCCTTCCCGCACACAGTTTGGCAAGCTGCGCTTAGAAGTGAGCAGTAAATGGAATAAGGTTGGACTTGGACAAAGACGAGAAGCATCTACAGGTGTGCAGTTGCGCTTTGCACATTAGAACAGCATACTATTTTTTCTATTGTTGCTGTTATTCTGAAGTGTCTGTGAATTGATGCATATGGCACTGCAGGGGTGCGTCTTAGTGGCTTTAGACAGTTTGAGGGCCCAGTGGGTGCCCTAGAGGGTGAATGGGCGGCCCCTTCCCGGGCTGCTGCGTCCCAGTCCAGGTCACGCTGTTCCGAGGGGCGGGACTGACACTCGTTCCGAGGCCTCCACCTGCCGCGAAGGCTCCCCCTCCCTGGGAAGGAAAGAGGAGTCGCAGGCCAGCCTCAACCCAGCTCCACCCGCCCCACCGCCTGTCTCGGTTTGCGGTGTGTGTTTGAATAGGATCCGGCCTGGGGTCCTGGGCCCTGTTGGGCCTCGTAAGAGGGGTGCGCACAGTAGGGGCGTTGCTGTCCTAGCAGACGCCTCCTGTCTTGGGTTTCCTGGGCCATCCGAGTGGCTGGGAGCCTGGGTCCAGGGCTTCTAGCGTGTGAGTGCTGGCTCTAGGGGGCGACAGAGGGGAGCTGCCGACAACCCACCACGCCGATACCCCTGATTATGCGAGGCGGCCAGCGAGGCTTGCCCCGGAGATCCCCACGTTCTGTGTACAGTTTGGCGGCTGCGAATCCCCGGAGGAACCCTTCCCCGGGCGGTGGCTACCCAAGGGCGCGGCCACACATTCTCGGATCTTCGAGCGGCGAGGGGCCGGGGCCCTGGAGGGAAGTCTGTTTCGGGTGCGGGAGCCCTCCCCTCCGCCCCCGCTCCTTGCTCGCCGCTCAGAGAATAGTTGAGCTCAAGCACGGGCTGAGGCTTCCGGCACCCTGACCAGGGCGCGCGTGCCTGGGTTCCGGCCCAGACGCCGAGTGTGTGCGTGTTTGGGCAGGGTCTCGCTGGCCGGAAGGTTGAGGGTTCTTTGAGCCGCCTTCCACACCCAAGGCGCGGAAGTCCCGATCTCGCTGGAGTGCCTGCCCCTTGGAGACTCGGCAGCTCCGGGGTCTAGAAAGTTGCCTTGGGAATCAATGGCCTTTGCCAAGCGGTTCTGAAACTCTGGGCCCCTAGGGCTTCCCGAACCGAGGCGCTCAGACTCTCGTGGTCTCCCTTTGCCTCTGCCGTAGACGGCCACGGGCTCGGAGGAATCTCCGTTCCTCCGGAAGGCTTTGGCGAGCGCTTCGGCGCGAAGAAAAGACAGTCCGGGTCTGGGGTGGGGGTGGCATTTGTCTGCCCAGCCCCGGCCCCATCCTGCCCGGATATAAAGTTGCCGGCGCAGGCTGACCCCAGCCGGGACTCAGAGTTAAGCCCGGGGCCAGAAGGCCCAGAGTGCAGAGCCTTCGCGCCAATGAGCTGGAAGTCTGAGGGTTCCCTCCCTGTTGGGACTGCCTGGGACCCCAACCTTCCACACCCCGGGGGCCACGGTGCCTGCCGCGCCAGGGTGCGATTCTTGCCCCCACCCTGAATACCCACAGCGCTGCTTCTGCGGCTTTTCCTTTTACCCCCTCCCAGGTCCCGCTGTTTTGGAAGCAAGTGCCAGGGGTCGTCTGTGCACTCTATGTGTACTTAGTGCAAAGCCCCGAAAACATGCCTACTTTTAAGGCGAGGGGGAAGCTTCGCTTGGAGGACGCCTATTTTTATTTTAGTTCTTAATTTCAGGCCCATCTGGGTTTAAATAAATGCTAAAGCTCAAACAAACCCGAAGAGTAGAAAGGCTGCGGATGCAATCCTCTGTGGACAAGGAGTAGCGTCCACTCCAGGCCCGCACGATGGATTGATAGGATTATTGGGAAATCGGATTCGGAATCGAATCCTAATAGTCTTCTCTGATTCCCTCAGAATAGTTAGCTCCCGGACCCAGCGGGGACGTCCTAACCAAGTTCGCCCTTGAGAACTTCCCTCCCGCAGTGGAAAAGGCCAATTATAGTAATTGTGTCAATGGATTTCGTTTCTTTAAAATTTTAAAAACATTGCCGGTTGCTTTCAAGTTTGGGTGGCAAATACATATGGGGGGCGGGGGGGGGGGGAGCCGCGTTGTTGTGGAAGTTTCGTTTTCTGCCCAAATCTGCGGAACTGAGGTGCTCACCTCTCCAGCCCTAGCCTCTCTCCGGCCCCTTCCCGCGCCTCCCCTCCCCCGCCCCGTGGCGCCCGGGTTTGGTTCCGCCCCGCACCTCCGTTCTCCGCTGAGTTGAGGTTTCGGAGTGTCTGGTCCGTGGGAGGCAGCTGCAGAGCCGGTGCAGGGCGGGCAGGGCGGGCAGGGCGAGGCGGGGCGAGGGCCCACCCCCCGCACAGCCGGCCGCAGAGATGCAGCTTTGGGCGATGGGGCGATGGCGGCGACACTGTTGTCCGAGACTTGGGGCGGGTGGATCCCCGAGGCGCTTGGGGCAGCCTCCCCTGAAGGCCTTCCTCCCCTCTGGACGGCGCTGTGCTCTCGGAGCCGGGCGGGGGGGAAACCTCTCAGAGCGGCTGGGGTTCCACTGTACGACCCCAGCCTAAACTTGAACTCTACGTGGAGCGGGTGGGGTGGAACGTTTTTGAGAGATAAGGGGACCCCGGCTGTTGAGACGCCCCGAACGTGGGGTCTTTAACCCAGCGTGACATCTTTTGGACGATTGGGGAAGGTACTCTAGGGCGAAAGAGGGGGTGTTCGGGTTCGGGTCCCCAACTCCGCCAATCTCAGGCGTGTGCACGGTGGGATGGAAGGCGCGACGGGGGACCCAGGCTCCGCAGGTCAGAGACGTCCCGAGAAGCGCCCGCGCTCCTCTTCCAGTTCCCGCACCTGGGTCTTCTCCTGCTCTGGGCTGGGGTTCGGGGCGGAGCTAGGCTGGGACTGGCTGGGGGCCGCCCCGCCCGCAGCCCGGGCCGTGGCGCCGGCCCCCGGGGAGGAGTTATGATAATTTCCTTCTCATTAAGGCGCTCGGGTCCCCCGGCTATAGCCGGGACACAGTGCGGGCGCGGCTTCCCGGGTCCCTGGCAGGCCTGTTCGCCGGCGGCGGCAACGTCTACGCTCGCAGAGCCGCCGATGCGCGTCCAGTGACCCGTTCTGCGAGGCCCGCGCGCGGCGGGGGCGGCGGCAGACGCTTGGCCACCGTGACCCCAATTTTGGATTTACCGCTGGGGGGGTGGGGGGAACCTGGATTTAATTGGCGACTGTTTTGGGGGACGCAAGACGCCATGTTGTGGAAAATAACCGATAATGTCAAGTATGAAGAGGACTGCGAGGTGAGCTGGGCACGGTGCAGCCCGGCCCCGCCCCAGGACAGTCTGGGAGGCGGGGGCCGCTGGACCGAGGTTGGGGGCAAGGGTGCAGAAGCAGCAAGCAGGCACCCGCCGCTGCCCCGCGATGGACGGGGTCCACTTTTCCGGACACCCCCTAGTCGGTTTCTCCGGGGACCCCCTCCTGAATCGGGCCTTTCCCTAAAGATATAGCCTCCGGAGCGGGGCCTGGAGAGAGAATGGCAAATCCCACCCACAAAGCTTACCGGTCGGTTTCAAGCGAAGCAAAACAGCCTTCTTCCCGTTTTCTCGGAAGAGCGCTGGTCCGCAGCCCTGCCTCAGACGCGGCTTTTACGCACGAAATCTCCGTCCAAAGGGGTGTCTGACCTACCCTTTGCGGAGTCTCCTCCAAGGCTGGCTTTCAGCTTCCCCGCTACCTTCCCGGGGAAAGAAGAAAACATAAGTTTGGTGTTCAAGAGAAGTGGGGGCTGGGGAGTGGTGAGGGGGGTGGTGCCGAGGCCAGATGGGGCCGTAAGCGCTCGGAGTGCTCCAGCCTGTCGGACAGGTTGAGCTAGAGTTTCGGAGAGTGGGAGGGAGGGAGGTGGCGAGCGGGAAGAGGAAGACGACGCAGGTGGCGGGAGGCCTGAGCCCGGGCGCTGGAAGAGCGGAGCGGCGCTGGGGGCCCGCGGGAGCCCACTTGCGGCCTCCGCACCTGGAGGGGCTGCCCCTGTCCAGCACCCCCGGACTCTGCCACTAGGGGGCGACAGTGTCATGTTCCTCCTGGTCCCCCACTACCCCGTGACCCCCGTAGCAGTAGGAGACACATCCTTTAGGAATTAAGTCGGACAGCCGTGGGGCAAGGGGACGTGAGCACGCAAAGTTGCCCAATTTCGGGGTTCTTGATTTTCGCTCTGTGCCTTGGTTTGTGGGGACACGGACTGTGGCCGGGCAGGTTTGGCGCCTCACTCCCTCTCCGCACTTGGTCGGGACATGCTAGCAGGGAGGGCTGCTCCGGCTGCGGCGCTTTCCTCCTCGCGTTCCTCCTGGAGTTATTCCGCGGTGCTGGGTGGCAGCCCTGCTAGGGAGTGTCATTCCCCGGAGGGCTTTGTCCTGAGGGCGTGGAAAAGATTATTCCCTGGGGCGGGGAGATGCGCACTTCCCGCGCTGCGCGCTTTATCCGCGCCCGCCGCCTCCCCGCCTTCTTTTGCTCGGCGACGGGAACATGTGCGGGCTGGTGAGCGAGAGCGCCCTGCACCGAGTGCCTTCCTCCCGGGCCTGGAACTCGGACTTGGCGCTTTGGAGAGCCTTGGGCGGCGGAGCGCCCGGGGGTTCGCCGCCGGGCTTCGAGGTCGCGCCTCCCCAGGTCTTTTAGTCTCCCTTTCCCACGCAGACTCGCGGTTCACGACGAAATCCCTGGGGCACGTGGCTGCTGGGAGCCCTCTGTCCGGAGGGCAGGCCCGCGGGCTGGATCCGGGCTGGGGCGTGGGGCGCCGGGAGAGCCCGGCTCAGCGCAGCGGTTGTGGCGGTTCGCGGTAGCGGGGTTTCGCACTAACCGGGTGTCGGTTTCTTTCTTCCAGGATCGCCAGGACGGGAGCAGCAATGGGAACCCGCGCCTTCCCCACCTCTCCTCGGCCGGGCAACATCTCTACAGCCCCGCGCCGCCCCTCTCCCATACCGGAGTCGCCGAATACCAGCCACCACCCTACTTTCCACCTCCCTACCAGCCACTGACTTATTCCCAGTCGACAGACCCCTACTCGCATCTGGGAGAAGCGTACGCTGCCATCAACCCCCTGCACCAGCCGGCGCCCGCCGGCAGTCAGCCGCAGGCCTGGCCCGGCCGCCAGAGCCAGGAGGCTGCTGGCTTGCCCTCGCACCACGGGCGCCCGGCCGGCCTGCTACCCCATCTTTCCGGGCTGGACGGCGGCGCTATGAGCGCCCGCAGGGATGGCTTCCGCCGCTCGGACCTGCTGCTGCCCCACGCGCACGCCCTGGAAGCCGCGGGGCTGGCGGAGAACCTGGGCCTTCATGACATGGGGCAACAGATGGACGAGGTGCAGGTGAGCGCGTTTAGGGTCTTGCCCCCTCCTGCCCGGACTCTATCCCAGCCCCCAGCCCAGGCACCCCGGAACTTAAAGGAAACTTTGTCATTTCTCCCCCAGATCGTGGATGAGCAGCACCTGCTTCTGCATGATCAGACTGTGATTCGAAAAGGTAGGGCCACACAGGGCCTTGTGTACTGACTCTTACCAGTGTTGTGTTCAACTTAATGGCAAGGTGGGGGCATTTGGTGGCTTACTTGGGACATTTGTGCTGGAAGGGACCAGAACTCTGGGAAGGCAGGTTTTAGGAGTGAGAAGAAAGGGCATTTCTTTCCCACCTAAATGAAATCCCAGATATGTTACTCCTTTAATTTCAGGGTATTTTTACCATGTTTGAAAAACACCAGGGCTTTAGTTGTGTGGTTGGTTGTGACAATGTTAATTGTCAAATGAGTTGATGTGATTTTTATTGTTGATTGCAAATATGCATGTGGCAAGGATCCTTAATTCTAACCTGCAAGAAAGCATTTTGAAACAGTCTGGCCTTCCAAATAGCCCTAAAAGCACCAGGCCCGGTTCTGTCGGAGGCTGATGTTAAAGAGTTTATGCAGGATAAGGGGGGTGGGATTTGGAAAATTGGATTATTGTATTTGGTAAGTGAGTGACTCTCAGAATTAAGTAATGTGCTTGATGGGATTACCAGTCTGGATGTTTTAGGAAATGGAAGGGGCCTGAACTAAAGGTAGTTACGGTCTGTTACTTGAAGTTAAACTGCTTGAAATCAGCTGGGGGGGAAATGTTTTATGTTTTGTTTTGGTTTTTTTTTAGTGTTTTGTTTTTTTGTTTTAACACTCAGAAGATACACTGAATTTCCCAGTAAATTTGTAACAGAACAGGTTTGTTTGTATTTAAAAACTTGCTGTTGCACTAAAGGTTTTGGCAAAGGATCTGAGTTATTCCTTGAGGGAGAAGAAAATAATATCACTTATTTAGTATCGAAGCAGTCTTTTGAAAACAAATGTTCTAATTAAACTAGATTTTTAACAGTGGAATCGAATAAAAATCCTTCCATGCTTGGGATTTTGACTAACTTCCCATGGTGTTAACTGGTGAATTTCAGATTTGATTATTTTTGAAGATCAAGGCTTTAAGAAAAACCTGTAATTTATAGCCTCGCAGGCGATGTTATTTGTTTAAAGAGCTCTCTCGGCAGTGGTTCAAAAAAGGTCTCTTTTGCTTCAATGCAGCTCTGAAGACTGCACTTCTGATCCTCATTCACAGGTCCCATTTCAATGACCAAGAACCCCTTGAGTCTCCCCTGTCAGAAGGAGCTGGTGGGGGCTGTGATGAACCCCAGCGAGGTCTTCTGCTCCGTCCCCGGAAGATTGTCCCTCCTGAGCTCCACGTCGAAATACAAAGTGACAGTTGCCGAAGTCCAGAGGCGATTGTCCCCGCCTGAGTGCTTAAATGCCTCATTACTGGGAGGTGTTCTCAGAAGGTATATGGGGCACATTGTGGGCATGGTGGCTGGGTGGCTATATGAAAGCACTGGGAGGTATTTTTAACATTTATGTAACTTTGAGACCTAACACTGAATTCCAATCAGCTCAGAGAGTTTTAGTACCTTTTGCTTTTAGAAAGTGCCAAATGTAGGAGGAGGTGCTAAAACAGCGCTAACAGATTATCATTTGGTTAGAATTTATTCCATGAGTGAAGTGGTGGCCTCCAAATTAAGAGAAGCTCCAGGGGTTTTGTCCCCCCAGGGAGTTGTTTTCTGGAGCTGCTGCAGTTTTTACGAGTGAAAATCTATCAGCTCCAGTACAGCTTGTAATACTCTGTGATTAAAAAAAAGAAAATGCTGGCTATGCTAAGAACAAATTTTGCATTTTACAGGGATTAATTAATGAGGACACCCTGTGGCATTTGATTATGATCCACATAATGTAGTAGAGTAGACAGTCTTTTTTTTTGAAAATTTTTAGTTTTGATGGCAGCCTAGGAATTTGGAGTTTTAAAGTGGTTTCTTGAGAATAGTCAAGGTTGACTCTCCTGTACGCAGAGCCAAGTCTAAAAATGGAGGCCGGTCCTTGCGGGAGAAGCTGGACAAGATTGGGCTGAACCTTCCAGCCGGCAGACGGAAGGCTGCACACGTCACCCTCCTGACGTCCTTAGTAGAAGGTCAGTGGCGTTTTCTGGTGCTTTTCCTTTGCTGTGTTGTGCCTTTACTATTTCTCTCAGAAAAGTTTAAAAACAGCTCTTAATTTGGCCATGAGTAGAGCAAAATGAAGTTGATTGGAATTGTCATGAGTTCATCACAGTGTATGCCAGTGCTTTTTGTCAAATATCTGCCTGCTAAGTGTTCTGGGTTCAAAAAAGAAATGAGTTTTCCTAACCTAAGAAATCAAACTAGGATGCTGAGACATTGGCTGTTAAATGACCCAGTTTTTGAAGATGCAGTGGATCAGTTGCTATCTATAATAATAAAAGCGTAATATGCTAATTAGACCGGACAGCCGGACAGCCTTCTGACGAATGAAGCCGGGGCTGTGAGGGCTGAGGCAGCCGCTGTGGCTGGGAGGGCCAAGCCCCTTGCATCGGGCCTCTAGCACCTTTATGAAGCCTAGCTGTGCCGGGCTGGTGTTAAGTGGTTGAGAGTGGACCTATGAACCAGGAGGTCCCGGTTCGATTCCCAGCCAGGGCACATGCCTAGGTTGTGGGCTCAATCCCCAGTGGGAGGTATGCAGGCAGCAGCCAATCAATGATTTTCATCAATGATGTTTCTATTTCTCCTTTCCTCTCTGATTTTATTTACAATCAATAAAAAGAGCTTAGCTGCTTATTGGTGGACACAGAAGTGTGGTTTCTGGTTATTGTAGTTGTGGGATATTGGGATTGTGGTCAGCAAAGAGAAGCCCTTGTAAAGGAGATTGGATCAACTCACAATTCCTGTGCTTGTTTAAAAGTGTCGGGGCCCACAGGTGATTCCTGCTCCCTAATCCTAGGAGGTGGCACTGCCCAACCTGGAAAGTAGCAAGGATGCCATATAGGCTTTAAAGGGGGGATGAGAAAAGGTGAAATAATTAAAACAAAACTCACACACTTGTAACGGGCAGGGGAAAGTGGCCTGGGACCCTGACAGGCTTATCCTGCAGCCTCCAGCCACCCGAGCCCTCACCCAGTCCGCAGGGCACTGGGCTCTGGCTGGGGGAGCCAATGAGGGGTGGTGTCCTGGTAGCCAGGCAATCTTTTTTTGTTGTTAATCCTCATCCAAGGATATTTTTCCATTGATTTTTTTAGAGAGAGTGGAAGGGAGGGAGGAGAAGTACATCGATGTGAGAGAGATACACCCTTTGGTTGCCTCTTGCAGGCTCCTGGGGCCAGGGATGGGGGATGGAGCCTGCAACCGAGGTATGTGTCCTTTACTAGAATTGAACCTGAGACCCTTCAGTCCACGGGCCGACGCTCTAACCACTGAGCAACTGTCTAGGACTAGTAGCCAGGCAATCTTTTGAACACTTGCTTTCTCTGGTCTAATGGGTGCTACCCCAGTGCTAAAGAGATTTGGGGGCCCTACTCCACCTTTTTGTGAGTGTCTTTGAGGTCAGGGTAAGGAGAAAGGAGCTGCCTGTTAACTGCCTGTTGGGGACCAAGCTGGCTGCATGGCGTATGGTGGTGGATTCTGTGTGTGGTGCATTAATGCGTCCTCGCTCAGGTTTCGTAGCCTAGTGTCGGGGTATGAATAAGAAAGTGCCAGAACAATGGTTCTCAGATCCGCCTGATTCGGGAAAGCCCTCAGAGGCAAGTGGATGAAGGGGCACCTGGGCACCATTTGGGCTTCTGAAAGCTCCACCCTCCTCGGCAGTGTGCAGTCACAGTCGGCACTGGGCTTGCCTGGGGGGCAGGTACTGTTGGTTCTCTCTCCCTCTGCTCCCCAGTATCTTGGAAAAAGCCGGTGGTTGGGGACCTTAGCATTTCCAACAGGAAAAACACTCCTGCCTCCCTTTCTTAAAGAAACATTCTAGAGACTTGGCTCCTTCGGTAATGGGGCGCCCTAGTTTGAAAAGAAAGTTCCGGGTCAAAGACTTTGTAACAGTTTCCTAAAGAGAAGCGACCAGTTTGCTGTTGTCAGACATCCTCGTCTCCTTTACATTTTCCTACTTCTCCACAAAGATAACTGCTTTCTGCTATCAAGCATGGGTGTGTCTCAAGGTCGATCTCTTCAAGGTGGACAGGGGACCGGGGCGCATTGCTCGGGTGTGGTTAAAAGTTTTGGGGACTGTTTTCCCCACATTTTAGGATTCACCCTCTGCCCGTAGGGGAGAGGGCCTCACCAGCTGGGGCGCTGACCCTGTTTACTACGATTTCTCTGATTTTTAGAGAGAGGGGAAAGGAGAAAGAAAAATTTGATGGGTTGCCTCCCACATACTTCCCGGCCAGGAATCGAGCCCTCAACCTTTCCAGGGTACTGGATGATGCCCCAACCTACTGAGCCACCTCGCCAGGGCCCTGTCTGTGATTTCAGTGAGGTTGCAGTGACTGAATGACAGTGCTAAAAAGGGGGACAGGACAGGACAGCGTCCGTACACCCAACGTCTTTCTTTCCTGATTCTAGGTGAGGCTGTTCATTTGGCTCGGGACTTCGCGTATGTCTGTGAAGCTGAGTTTCCTAGTAAGCCAGTGGCCGAGTACTTAACTAGACCTCATCTCGGAGGACGGAATGAGATGGCAACGAGGAAGAACATGCTGCTGGCCGCACAGTAAGTACACAGATGCCTTACTGCTGTGACCTTGAAGTTGAGGGGCCAGCCCCAGCCCCTGGTGCTCAAGAAATGCTGGTTAAATAAGTTAGGGTGGGGAGCGAACGAAAATGACAGGGAGCTTCTTTTACAAAGTCAAATACCTGGGAAGAGTAAGTAAAATGAACGAATGCATTGCTCCAGTAGTGAATGTCTTTTGAGCTGCTTAGCTGTTGAGCTCAAAATAGTTAAACTTACCCTTTCCTGATCACATTTGCATATCTTAAAAAATGTGTTGAAGAGATTATTTGTTTTGTCACATCCAGTAAAGATTGTGTCCCTTCTGCCTCCTGGTAACGACTTTTGTTTCTTAAACGTAGTGATGACTGGATTTGCAGGAGACAAGTGGGCAATTTAAACGTCTCAAAACCGACTTTCTGCAGCTGCAGGATTTCTCATGGAAACCAGCAGTAAATTGGTTTAAAAATCATGGGAAATGAAGCAGAACGAGTCCAGTTGCAAATGGGGAAAAAGGGAGGGAGCACAGTGAGCCAGCCTGGATAAAAAGTGAATTTCAGGGAGATGTGTGATTCTCCGAATTGGTGAATTGGCTTATTGAACTGGCCCAGCACCAAATGTCCCTTAACCTTCTGGTGCTGGAATCCTGATCCCACCTGATGCCCTTGGCTGCTGACTGGCTTAACTGGGGTTAATCCTGTTATCTTCTAATCAGTGAGGATTAAAAAGATAGTGCTTAAAAGAGTAAACTAGCACATAATAGGTACTAAGTGAGGCAATTGGCTATTATATTAGTATTAGTTTAAAGCCTCCTGTCTTGGCTCAGGCCAGACATCTCTGATTGCCTCCCAGGTGTCATCCTCAACTACCTGTCAAGAGGTAGATTGAGCTCATAGGTGTGTGTTATGTTCACAGGCAAGTGTGTAAAGAATTCACGGACCTTCTCAACCAAGACCGAACACCCAACGGGAACAACCGGCCGGCCCCGGTCTTAGAGGCGAACATTCAGAACTGCCTGTCTCACTTCAGCCTGATTACCCACGGGTTTGGCAGCCAGGCCATCTGTGCCGCCGTGTCTGCGATGCAGAACTACATAAAAGAGGCTTTGGTCATCATAGAGAAATCCTACATGAATCCTGGGGACCAGAGTCCAGCCGATTCCAGCAAGACCTTGGAGAAGATGGAGAAGCATCGGAAATGAAACAGGTGGAAACAAAGGGAAGAAGAGTGCAAGGGGAACAAATCTCCCAAACCACTCTCACCGGCACAGATGGGGAACTCCTCGGCCTGGGGGGACAAGCTGGGCTTTTACTTGCCTTCCCATTGAAAGGCCTGCTGGCCTCCCGGAGTTGGACCTGCCCTCTGGGAGTCCTTAGTATTTCTCTGGCGCTGAAGCATCTCTTTAACTCTGGACAAGTGATCAGAAGGCGACAAGTACTGGTTCTCTATTCATTAAGCTTATGTTTTATTTTGAACCCCATTCTTCCTGTCTCTGAAAGTGGTGCTACAAGTTTTCAAACCTTTTAAATCCACCCCCTGGGCCAACAAACCCCCTCTCCCCGCAACATGCTTAGCTGTTGAAATGTCAAATCTATGTTATTCAAATCAATAATAACTTTCAGTGTTAAAGTCATTGCTGGCTTCCTGCCCACTAAATATTTATCCTTAGAAAAAAGTGTTTATCTAGCATCTTCAGATATCAAATCCTGCGTTCAGTAGGAGGCAGACTCTCCACTTAGCAACTAATTAATAGGTGGTATTGAACACACTTAAAAATCCCCTTGTTCAAAAGGGGCTTTTGGGTTTTACAAAACACGTAGAAACAAAGCCTGCTGATTTTATGTTGTTTGTTTTTTTTTTTAACTGAAAATTAACTCTTCAAATGGGAGATTCTTTGAAATGACATGTTTCTTTAAGGTACTGAAGCTTTATTTGCATATTTATTTCACATCTTGGTGATTCGAGTAAACTTGAAAAGGGCAGGCATGAAGCGTTTTTTTGCTGCCTGTCACCCCCAGGTCCCAGAGGAGGCGCTGTTATTTTGAGAAACAATGTGTCTCGTGTACAGATTTTATTTATGCATAATTTAATCGGGTCTGTAAATACGGGTGCACTTCTTAGTGACTTTTTGAGAAATGGGGTTCCATTTTAATAACTTTTAAAGGTGATGGGGTCATCTAAAACACATCTTTAGGTTTTATTCATATGTACACAGGGTGTTACGAATTAGGATCCTGGGCTCTGTTCTATTTAATTGAAGCTCTCTGTTCACAAAGCGATAACTTTGTGTCTCATTCCTGTTGGGCTAATCCCAAACAGGAGTGCGCGGTGCAGTGTATGGGGTGCCATGGAGATTTGGAATTGAACTCCATGCCTGTAAATGTTCACACATTAAATTGTGTATATGATACCTGTACAATAAAGAGTATTCTCTATAGAAGCTGTGACAGTCTGGTGATGACTTGATTGTTTAAAGTCTCTAAGATGAGTGGAACAGTGGCCGAGCTGTTTATGGTTTGACTGGCTTAGTTCAGAGGACTGAGTAGGAAGATTGCAAGTGAAGGGAAATTGGGAGTTTCATTTTTCTCTGTCCTGCAAGACTGCTCAGCTGCCCCAGGTTCTGTGCTCACCAGCGGCCCTCAGCTGCGTATAGTGCCATCTCACCGCAAGGGGTGTTGGGATGTGTGTGAGGGACAGTTTATTGACAATAGTGAGAGGTGCCAACAGTTTGGGAATAACGTCTCTTGTGTAAGGCTGCCCTGTTGAGAAACACTACTCTACGGCCAAGTTGCCACCTCAAAATATACTGAGAATGGAAACGATTGTAGGCGCTCCTCGGGCAGACATTCCTTAGGAGGACTTGGCGTTCAATCAAATGCAAGCCATGGGGGTGTAGGCTCATTGTTTTCATGATCGTTTTCAATCAACCGAAGTTCACGTTTGGGGACGCAATAATGCGAATCTCTCCATGGCATGCTGACCATTTAGTCTGCCGGGAAAATCAGAGGTCGGTTCTCTTGCCCTCCGCTCCCAGAGCAGAGGACTCTGGCAGGGCCTGCGAACTTGCTGGATGTCTTGAGGATCTTGGATGCGCACCATCGGGACTTGGTTTCAAGTTGAAGTGGCCTGGCATGTCCTCCAGGAAGTGATGTGTTTATAGTTTGGCACGAGTGGCTGGGCTTCAAAGGGAAGTGGGAGCAGAGGGTTTCCACAGTGGATAAGGCCTTTGCTTCAACTCCAATCTCCTAATCCTTAATGCATAACTACCAAATGCCCAGCAATTCCTGACTTAATGTTGGCATTGGATGTTAAGTAACTTAAACTCTGCCAACCTAATACTTTGCTCTTGGCAGCCTGTACTTGGCCCTGAACGTTCTCATTTAGTTCGATTTATCTGGTTGACATGTCAAAAATCACAATTGCTTTGCTTCAGAGCAGCTAAAAGGTCTTCTGTTGGCAGTTATTTCTCAATCAAGGCGTGAGATATTAGGTGTTAAAAGGAAGTTATGGGGGCAAAGGGCCGAAGGTAAAAGGACTATTTTGTTATCAGCATCTTAACCTGCTTCTGGCTTTTAGGAGCTGTGCCGAATTGCAATGCAGACAATGTTCTGGAAACGCCCCAAAGTCCACCAAGCACTGAAGTGAGTCATAAGCAGGGCTTTTCCTGGCTCCGTGCTCAGTTCTTTCTCCTCCTTCCCTCTGCAAGTCCACAGACAGCTACTGACTCCTCTGGGCCCGGTGCACAATAACACAGGTTTTTCTTCCCAACACCTGAGCTGATACCATGCCCAACAACCAAGTCCCCTCAAAAGGTCCCTCCTAAACCGCCGACAGCCTCTTGCCGATTGAGGGCTCCTGGCCCTTGGAGCACTTCCAGCTCCTGTGGTCGACATGTGACGGGATTGGTGGGCCGTTGCTTCCCATGGGCCTGGGTGATTTTTGTTTCAAGCCCTGTGTTAGTGAGATGGCACTTCTTTCTGTTGTTCAACTCTGGCTGTTTGACAAATTGGGCTTTGTATTAAGGCACGTGCACCGCTGAAGGCTGCCCTTTGGGAGAAGGCCTGACGATTCTCCCTTTTCTGCCCTGGTTGCACTGAAGGGAAACCCATCATTGTCTGAAGGCACGCTTCTAGAATTCCATTAATGACAGAGATGTCTGAGCAGGACTGCATCTGTTGACTGGAGACTTGCCCATCCAGGCACCTGGCACCTCCAAGATGCCCCTGCCCCGCAGACAGCCGCGTTCAGGTTCTCTGGGAGGTCAGAGGGTGTTTTCAATAGCACTTCACGGTGGTTTTATCTTCCATGTGCGCACAGTTTATGATGAGGGTTAGGAAAGGGGTGATGAGTCTGTTTCTCATTTTCAACGATTCCATAACAATGGCCATCATTCTTTCTTTTGGGGGGTCTGGTGTCAGGGTAAGCCCTGAGACCTGAAGTTCCTGTGTTTCAATGTTAAAAAACAAAACAGGATAGGGTCATGGGTGGGTGAAAGACAGAAACTACTCAAGCTCAAGGCTTGGTGGTTGGGGGCTTCTGGGACCTGTTGCCTTGTTTCCTGGGGGGAAACATTGGATACCAGGTGTTGGCAATTCCCCAAGAGGTTGCTGTCGTTTCTGATGACTTCTGAGCATTTCTCCAGCTTTTCCCTTGTGCTGGGTAGAGTGGTGTCATAAGGTGGCCGTTTAATTTGTCTCTATAAGTGGGTGGAGAACCTGGAGAGTAGCCACCAGTGGTCCCAGAGGCAAGAACTGCCTGAGGCTCCTGTAAGTGTGCTTTCCAGGTGAGGGGCGCTCAGCTATCCTGGCGAGGCAGCGACCCTTAGCAAATGCCTTCTCCAGTGCCTGCGCTCAGCGGGTGGTGAGGGCTTTCCCTGGAGAGAGTGGGACATAAGGTTTGCTCTGGAAATGTTGATGGATGCTGCAATGCATGAGTGTGCTCTTCCCAGGGGTGCTCTTGCATCCTCGATGATAAGAGAATGGCTGACTTCCCTTTCCCAGGTAGCACTGTACCTTGGATTTCTCTTCCCGTGCGCAGTCTTCATTTGCTTCTCTGAAACTCAAAGGCCACTGTGCTGGGAGGCTTGGTGACACTTGGAACCTTCAAAATCTAGCCCCTTCCCGCTTTTGCCAACCCAGGCTGGCATCAATGCCAAGGTCCACTAATGCAAAGCCTAAGCACCTTGAAAAGTCTTTGTCCACCAGTAACATGGAACAAGCTTGCAGACGCAAACTTGACTTCTTGACTTAAAAAAATTACTCTTACATTGGCGTTCATAGTCTCATGAAACGCTATTTTTGGCACCATCAGAAGCACTGAAATTTCCTTGCCTCTTTCGGGTAACATCTTCATGGGGGAGAGGAGTAGAAGTAAAACATGGAAAGTGAGTGAATTTGATAATTCCAGGGACCTCTCCAAGGAATAGCCTTGTTGACAATGTTTACAAGGTCAGATTTCAGTGGTCTTTTCATGATACATGGGGTGTTCCTTGTGACATCTCCACATTTTCCAAGGAAAGATCTTCAATTTAAGGAATGACAGTCCCAGGTGAGAGTTGGATGGGTGGAAGAGGGCATCTTGGGCACCTGGCCCTTGATGAGACTAGAAGCCTTTGGGACTTCATGGGTGTTATGGGTTGAATTGTGTCTCCAAAAAAGCTACGCCCAAGTCCTACCCTCTCAGAATGTGACCTCATTTGGAAATAGGGTTGTTGGTAATTAAACTGAGGTCAGAGTTGGAGTACAGTGGGCCTTACTCCAATATCATTTGTGTCCTTCCAAGAAGAGGAGAAGAGGCAGCAAAGCCACACGAGGGGAAGCCATGTGACAGCAGAGACAGATTGGAGAGTGGCAGCCACAAGCCAAGGATTGCCGACCACCGCCAGAAGCCGGAAGAGGCCAGGGATTCTCCCCTACAGAGTTCAGGGGAAGCGTGGCCCTGGATTTTGGATTCTAGCCTCCAGAATTTGTTGTCCAGTTTATAGTAGTTTGTCATGGCACCACTACGAAACTAGTCCAATGGGAAAGTGTTTGTTCCCTTTGTTATTTTCTCCCCATCGATCTCTCTGTGGGTTCTTTTCTAAACGCTGGGTATCCACAGAGAATTAGAAAGCCACCTCTGTGGTCTGATTGCCAGGTCAGGTCCACCTGACATCGCAGAGGCTCTTCGCTGTTAAATGAAACCGTTCCCTGCTTGTTCCTTCTTAACAACTACATGACGCCCGCTGCTGTTTCCTGGCGGCAAGGGCATTCACCAATGACCTGATCTTTCAGCTTCTGGGGAAGGAGTCACCCCAACTTCTCTGTCCAAAGCAAACCCTGAACTCTTGGAGGTCTTTTTTGCTTCTCCATTCTATTTGTTTACCGTATTTCACTTAACTGGGAACCTCTGGGTATCCCAACATTGATCCCTCAGAGCAGTGGCCACTAAACATGGCAGGTCACACCAGAGGCGCTTGGAAGGATTATATATTCATGCCTCTCTGTCTTTGATCTACTGGATCAGAAATTCTGGGTCTAGGATGTAGGAATCACAAAGGGATTCTTTCTGGTTCAATTGTCTGGCTCCTCCAGCTGACCCTCAAGCCCACCAGGGCAGGCAGCATGTCCGTCTTGCCCCCAGGTTCTCACCATGCACTGACAAGTCAGTGCCCAGCATGGGCATCAGTAGGCATCTGTGTTGAATCACAGGCTGAGTGGGCCAAGGGTGGGGTGTCTGGGTGGTCCTTGCAAACAGCCCTTCTCTTGAGCCTCTTCAGTGCTCAGGGTCACATGGGCATCCAGAGCTGACCCACCAGATGGGAGTCCATCCCCTGTTCTCTTAGCTAAGCTGGTACACATGGTGTGCATGTGATTGTTGGACTGAGGTCTGGCTCCCTTAATAGAGTGTGGGCTCCACAAGGCAGGCTCCGGGCAGCTTTATCCCTGGCATATCTAGACACTAGCACGGTGGGTGGATGGATGGACAGTTGGATGGCTAGAAAGAAGGATGGATGGATGAATGGATGCTACTTTCATCTAGTGAGTAGGGGCCAAGGAGTCTACGATGCACAGGACAGCTCTCTGCAACAAAGAATGATCTGCCCCAAAACTTAATAGTCCGGAGGTTGAGAAATGCTGCTTAAAACGTAGGACAAAGATCTGGAAGCATTACTCACACCGTTAAGAGAATTATTTCTGTGGTGGATTATCAGTTCACTTTTTACCTGGTTTGTTTCTGTATGGTATAACATTTTTAAAGACAAATATGCATTACTCTTATAAATAAAAAAGAAATGCCATAATGTATATATACACAAGTAGATGTTAAGTGAATAAATAAATCTTAACTAAATGAATAAAGGAAGTCTATGCAAGGTTCCCCAGAGACAGGAAAAGACCTGCCCCCTTGAGCAACTGGTTCCTAGCTTTGGATTTGGTGCTAAGGTTTCTCACCAGCAGCAGTTGCCTGGAGGGGAAGAGGCCGCCCCTCCCCCCACCCATCCCACAGGGGCCTCCCTTGCTCCTGGTTCTATTCCTCTTTGGCCTGAGAATATTTATTTTCTGTGAGCGGGAGACGTTGTTCCACCAGCCATTTAAGAAAATCTTCAGAAAGACAGAATTTTCTCAACTCTTGTTGCTGACTAGTTCTAGCTGATGGCAGGATGAATTCAAGTGTCACAAACAATTTCTTTTTTTATTGTTGACAAAAGTAATAGACATTACATGCCAGTACACACTTAGAATATCTTTGGGAGGACAGATGAGACCCCGCTGAGAAGTCCCTCTGGGCAGGGGGCCGGGGGACAGAGCTTCCACTCATTTTGTCCAGTTTGAATGTTGTTTTTTACATTTTTATTTATTGATTTTAGAGAGAGAAAGGGAGGGAGGGAGAGAGAAACATTGACTTGCTGCTCCACTTATTTATGCATGCCTTGGTTGCTTCTTGTATGTGCCCTGACTGGGGATCAAACCCACAACCTTGGTGTACGAGGATGACACTCTAACCAACTGAGCTGCCCGGCCAGAGCCAGTTTGAATGCTTTAACTTGTGTGTGTTCAAAACAAACAAAACCTGCTCTCAAACCTATAAAAACACTAGGTTTAGTAAAAACACACACAAAATCTGATGCTTACTGTAAAACAAAGAACCTACAGAAAGAGAGAAAATACACCTGCATTATGTTATTTTAGCCCATTTAACAGATGAGGCGCCCGCCCGGCATGGCTCAGTGGTTGAGCATCAACCTATGATCCAGGAGGTCACGGTTCAATTTCTGGTCAAGGCACATGGCTGAGAGCTTGATACCCAGTGTGAGGCGTGCAGGAGGCAACTGATCAATGATTCTCATCATTGATGTTTCTATATCTCTCTCCCTTCCTCTCTGAAATCAATAAAAATATATTAAAAACAACCCTAGCCGGTTTTGCTCAGTGGATAGAGCATTGGCCTGAGGACTGAAGGGTCCTGGGTTCAATTCTGGTCAAGGGCACATGCCTGGGTTGCAGGCTCCATCCCCACTAGGCGAGTGCAGGAGGCAGCTGATCAATGATTCTCTCTCATCATTGATGATTCTACTCACTTTCCCTCTTCCTTTCTCTCTGAAATCAATAAAAACATTTTAAAAATAAAAATATATTAAAAACAAACAAACAAAAAAACATGAGGCACTGGAGGCTGGGGCTGAGGCAGCCTCCAGAGTTCAGAATGTCAGCCATGGTCTTAGCAGTAGACACTCCCTACAGCCCGCGGGCCGGATCCGGCCCGTTTGAAATGAATAAAACTAAAAAAAAAAAAAAAAGATCGTACCCTTTTATGTAATGATGTTTACTTTGAATTTATATTAGTTCACACAAACACTCCATCCATGCTTTTGTTCCGGCCCTCCGGTCCAGTTTAAGAACCCATTGTGGCCCTCGAGTCAAAAAGTTTGCCCACCCCTGGAGTAGAC
>NW_005871203.1:1476021-1481505 GCF_000147115.1 Myotis lucifugus
TTCTTGTTGATGTTCAATAAATATCCATGGATGAATGACCAAACCCATTTATACCAAAAGGACAGGAATTGTTCAAGTGAATCTCTGTCAGACAATTTAGGTATTATTCTCTCCACCCATTCATCCATCCACCCATCCATCCACCCATTCACCCATCCACCCATTCATCTATCCCCTATCAATCCATCCATCCATCCATCCATCCATCCATCCATCCATCCATTCATCCATCCATCCACCCATCCATCCACCCATCCACCTATCCACCCATTCCTCTATCCCCCATCCATCCATCCATCCATCCATCCATCCATCCACCTGTCCACACCTATCCACCCACCCACCATGCTAGCACTGAGCCTGCCTTGTGGAGCTCACAGTCTGAGGGGAGCCAGACCTCAGTCCAGCAACCACATGCATATATAACTACCATCTTGGGGGCTCTGCATAAGGAAAGGAAGGGCAACCAGTCAAAAAGTTGCTGCCCCAGTAGTTCTTGCAATAGAAAAACTTGAAAGCATGATATTCCCAGCATTCAGCAGCAGCCGGGGAGACATTTTTTGTTTTTATTTTTGGCCTGGGGCAGTGTTTCTGGCACCCATGACATTGTGGCTCCTCAGCTTGAAGTTACATCCTCCAGAGACAGACAAGCTCTCTGCTCTCAGAAGGCACTGGAAGGAGACCTGCAGATAAACAAGCCAGATCACATCAGGGTAAGGGGCATTTATTACTATTATTGTTATTTTGTGTAAACTGGGGACCGAGGTGGAAATGCAAACAGCACAAATGGGATGCAGAGATAAGTGTGTTCCCCTGACTCCTGCCTCCCAACACCCAGTTCCCTGGCTAGAGACAAACCTCATTACCAATTAGGTGTGCATAGATATTTTAGGCACAGACACACCATTACATGTATTTCTTTTTTAACCCAAATGCAGTCTGGCACCTTGCTCTTTCCCTTGATTTACCATGGTGATGGTTCCTTACCGGTTCCTATAGAGCTGCCTTGTTTTTTGAGGTGTGGGGTATACAGATAATCACCCCATCCTGATGGGTTTAGGGTGTTTCCAGTCAGCTACGGTTACAAGGCTCACAGGTCGTCCTGCGCGTCTGTGGGTGGATTCCTGGAGGCAGCACTGCATTTCCAGTTTTGATAGATTTGGCCATCCTGCCCTCATCCCGCCGTCCCTGTCCACACCCTTGCAGTCTACATGAATGGGCTGGTTGGGGTGGTGGTGGGGTAGGCGGTGCTTTGCATGGGGTGTTCAGGGAGTGTCACCTCAGAGCTAACATTTCAGCAGGTGGGTGACAAGGAGCCAGCTGTGCAGAACCAGGACAGAACTCTCCTGGCAGAAGGACTAACCTGGCCAGAGGAGATGAGGCAGGGCAGCATCTGACCCCTGTCTGTGGGCCTTACAGACCTGGGGAAGGAGTTGGATTTTCTTCCTGGCACCACAGGGAGCCATTGGAGAGTTGCAAGCAGGGAGAAATTGGGATTTACAATTAAAATAATCACTTTACCTGGAGAATGGATCACAGTGGGTAGGAGTGAAGCCAGGAGCCCAGGTAGGAGAGCACGTAGGCACTGAGTCAAAGGATGGTGGAGGCAGGATGAAGGGAGCTGGGATGATCTGGGAAACCTTTTGAAGGTAGGGCTCACAGAACTTGTTGAGTCAGATGGAGCTAGGGCATGGAGTGAAAAATGGGATCGTGTAAAACTCCCAGGATCGGCCCAGCCGGTGTGGTTCAGTGGTTGAGCGTCCACCTATGAACCAGGAGATCATGATTTGATCCCTGCTCAGGGCATATGCCTTGGTTGTGGGCTTGATCCCCCGTGAGGGGCGTGTCGGAGGCAGCCAATCAATGATTCTCTCTCATCATCAATAGCTCTATCTCTCTCCTCCCTTCCTCTCTGAAATCAATAAAAATATATCTTAAAAAAGAAAATAAAACTCCCAGGATTGGACCTCAGCAAAATTTACTGAGATGGGGCAGATTTCATATCCCAGCTTTGTGCAAGGAAGACCCATGAAGTCAGTGCCGAGAAGGAAAACGCCATGGAAGCTGCTCTCAGCTGCTTTTAGCTGGTATCCACATCACTGGGGCAGGACTCCTGTGGGAGGCCTTTCCCTCAAGGTGACCCACGTTGGAACTTCAAGGAATGTCCTGGCCTGGGATGGGCTCCATATTGGTTCTGACGCCTGACACACTAGGACAAGGAATGGCAGGAATGGGCATGCTGGGTGGGGCCCAGCATTGTTTGTTCAAAATGTAAAATTCCTGCAGCTTACAGGACCAGAGGAGGTGGGGCTAGGGTGAGCCCAAGGGTGGGGCTCATTAGAACTTTATTGACTGTCAACACTCAAAGGAACCTTAGAGGTCATTGGCTAAATCACTGACTTGGAAGAAAAAAATTGTTTAAATAGGGTATTACATTTAAAGTTATTGTTAAAAATTAAAACAGTAATACACTGAGTGGCCAGATTATTATGACCACCCCATCAGTACTTCATTGACACTTCCAAAAATACTGAATATTGAAAACTTGCTAAGCAAGTACTCTCAAGGTTTTATTATTATTATTTGCATAAATAATTCACTTCATTGTACTGATAGGGTGGTCATAATAATCTGGTCACTCAGTGTAGATCTTGTTTATTGAACACTAATTATGCACCAGGGTCTAGGCCAGCGGTTCTCAATCTGTGGGTCGCGACCCCTTTGGGGGCCGAATGACCCTTTCACAGGGGTCGCCTAAGACCATCAGAAAACACATATATAATTACATATTGTTTTTGTGATTAATCACTATGCTTTAATGATGTTCAATTTGTAACAATGAAAATACATCCTGCATATGAGATATTTACATTACAATTCATAACAGTAGCAAAATTACAGTTATGAAGTAGCAATGAAAATAATTTTATGGTTGGGGGTCACCACATGAGGAACTGTATTAAAGGGTCGCGGCATAAGGAAGGTTGAGAACCACTGGTCTAGGCCAAATGCCCATCCATTAGTTCATTTCAAGCTTCCCAATAGCCTTCCAGGAAGACACTATCATTATCTGTCTCAGTAATAGGCTGAGCATGCCGGCTCAAAGTCACAGCTACGGTGCAGCCTTATGCCCCTCCCTTGCCCCACCCTCCCCGACTCCAAGAAGCAAAATTGGAGCCTCCAAGGGCACTTGATTTTCCAATCTCCTCTTTATAGCTGACAAAAGCAAGGCCCAACCAGAAGGAGTTATGGTGTGACCAAGCAACAAAGTTAAGAGAAAGTTCAGGATCTTGGAAGTATAATTCCTGGCCCAATAGAATGTGCACACCTCTGTGGCTCCCATGACCCCACCTGCCACATTGGCCCCCCGGAGAGAATGACCCAAGAAATACTTCCACCAGCAGGATACAAGGGACGGGTGTCCAGTTGTCTGCCGAATTGAAGTACTAGGCCCTTAATCTAGTCTGACAGATAGAAAACGATCCCGTGATTACAATGAATGCATTTTAAAGAAGCATACCACATGTTGGTGGGTCACACGCATCCCCTCCCCAGTGATCCTTAATGGAGAAGCTTCAGGTTCTGGATTTCCTCTGTTCTACTTTTTAGTGAAATTCATTCATTTATTCATCCCATAGGTCTTTGAACTCAGTAGTAACTGTTGTGAACCAGACACTGTTCTAGGTGCTGGGGACACATCAGAAAGAAATCTGCCCTCAGGTGGCAGACTCTGGTGGGACTCAGACCATGAACACAACAGAAATGGAAAATAGAGTGAGTGCTCAATGGTGGGGAGTGTTTTGGAGGAAAATGGAAAAGGAACAGGACATGAGCATTTCTGTGACTGGGGAGGCGATGCCTTGAGAAGGTGAACTGTGGGGGAAATGGTGGTCTAGGAAGAGGACACAGCTAGTGCAAAGGCCCAGAGCGGGTATTGTGCCTGGCATGTCGAAGGAACAAGGCTGGGCCTACAGTGCAGTGATGGGAGGGCTATAGAATCTTGTGCTTTTTTAAAATATATTTTTATTGATTTCAGAGAGGAAGGGAGAGGGAGAGAGAGAAACATCAATGATGAGTGAGAATCACTGATCATCTGCCTCCTGCATGTCCCCTATTGGAGATCCAGTTGGCAACCCGGGCATAGTCCCTGACCACGAATCAAACCATGACCTCCTGGTTCATAGGTCTATGCTCAACCACAGAACCACACTGGCTGGTCTCTTGTTCTTTTACTTTATTTTTTTTAATTAAAAAATATTTTTTTAATTGATTTTAGAGAGGGAGGAAGGGAGGGGAAGATAGAAACACCAGTGAGAGGCTGCCTCCTGCACGCCCCCTCCTAGGGATGGAGCCCACAACCTGGGTATGTACCCTGACCAAGAATTGAACTGGCAACCTTCTGGTGCACAAGTTGATGCTCCAACCAACTGAGCCACAGTGACCAGGGCTCTGTTCATTTGAAAAAGAATTGTACCTTCTGGCTGAGGTGGGGCCTTTGGGTATTTACATAGAAGACTGATGGAGCATGACTTATTTTCAGCAATATTGCTTTGACTGCTGCATTGTAAATAGGTGGTAGGAAGTCAAGTTCAGAAACTCAGACACAGTTTGGAGATTACAGCAATCATCAAATAAGAAATAGGGACTTGGTATAATGAGTTGCATAGTGTCCCCCCCACCCCAAATTTTTGTCCACCTGGAACCTTAGAATGTGACCTTATATGGACATATAGTCTTTGTAGATGTATTTGGTCAAGGATCTTGAGATAAAGCCCTTTTAGATTTAGGGTGGGTTCCCAATCCAATGACTGATGTCTTTAATAAAAAGGAGACACAAAAAGATACCCTCAGGGAAGGTGATATGAAGATTGAGGCAGAGATTACTGTAGGGTTGACACAAGCCAAGGAACCCAGGAGCCACCAGAAGCTGGAAGAGACCAAGATTCTTTCCTAGACTTTTCAGAGGAAACACGGCCCTGCTGACACCTTAATTTCACATTTCTAGTCTCCAGAACCATTAAAAAAAAAAAAATCCGTTGTTTTAGCCACCAAGTTTGAGGCCACTTGTTAAAGCAGCCGATGAAATTAAATACACTTGTGCTTGAAAATTGATCAGAGTTGAGATATAGTTTTGAAGGGAGAACCAAGAGGATTTGTTGATGGGATAGGATGTGATGTGTGACAGAATGAGAAGAGTCCAGGCTGGCCCCAGGGTTTTGTTCATTGTATCCTGGAGGATGACTGGGGAATCAGGAGGACTGTGGGGGAGGAGGGGGGTTTTAGGAAAGATCGTAATGTTCCACTTGGATATACTGAATCAAGGACAGGGGTGGGCAACCCCGGGCATTGTGTTGCAAAACATGGCACGCCTGTAACTTTTGCTGGCACGCGAAACCCTCTCTTAAAATCTTCCATTTACAAATTTTTTTTCTTAATATCGACTTTTTTATTTTTCAGATAAATTCAGTGTAGGTGCATCTTAGA
>NW_005871203.1:1481837-1485195 GCF_000147115.1 Myotis lucifugus
TCTCTGTCATCAGTGAAGCAGCAGGCAAAAGTCCCACTGATAATATCAAACGGATCATAAAGTTTTCTGTCAGACTATCAGTGTACATGTATACATTAAAAAATAAATGTATTTTTCATCATCATATACTGTGTTTTTGTTGCTCGAATGAATTTTATTATTCCTTCAAGGTTCTTCACATATGTACACCTTAAGAGATATCAAGTAGGCGTAACATGTTCTCAAAAAATTAGGATTGGCATGCAGAAGAATTTTGAGTCAGAGATTTTGCTGGTTTTGGCACGTACTCACAAAAAGATTGCCCACCCCTGGTCTAGGATGTCTATCAGAAATCTACATGGAGGCCAACTGGAGATGCATACATTGTTATCAGCCCTTTATCGTGATCCACCCTCCCTCCCTCCCTCCCTCCCTTCCTCTTTCTCCTTTCTTTCTTTCTTTTCTTTCTTTCTTTCTTTCTTTTTTTCTTTTCTTTTCTTTCTTTCTTCCTTCCTTCCTTCCTTCCTTCCTTCCTTCCTTCCTTCCTTCCTTCCTTCCTTCCTTCCCTCCTTCCCTCCCTCCCTCCCTCCTTTCTTCCTTTCTTTCTTTCTTTCTTTCTTTCTTTCTTTCTTTCTTTCTTTCTTTCTTTCTTTCTTTCTTTCTTTCTTTCATTTTCTTTGCTAAAGGATGTTTCTTGAAGATCTTTCCATGTCAAGTTATAAAGAAATGCCTCACTTTTTTGGAGCTGTATAGTATTCTGTTATACAGATGCACCATCTTATTTAACAAGAATTGGGCACATTTTCAAATGATTAAATGAATAAAATGATGTACAGTCTGTTCTTTCATGACAAATATTGTTTTGTGCTTACTGTGTGTCTGCCCTGGGAGGTATCGCTTCACCCGCAGGTCATGGGGGAGGGGCTGCAGGTTCAGATCCATCGCCCTCTGTGAAGTGGGTTTGTTGTGTTATCTAAAGACATAACCCCCACAAAACCCCACCTACAATATTTTGAAGCAGGTACCCAACACAGGACATCGTCTGCCACCATTACTCATATAACCATGCTCCAGAAGCCTGAGTCCACAAGAGGGGTCTTGTTTACCTCTGCAAATTTACACTCTGGGGTTTTCTTTGGACAGAGTGTGTGATCCACCAGAGTGGGGCTGGAGAGATAGTCTTGGACTTTGTCCTGCAAATGGATAAATTCATGGTCTAGGTGGTGGGAGCTTCTGCCTACACAGAGTGGACCAGATCAGATGTCCACCCCCCAAAGGGCATAACCCCCAGGCAGCCAGAAGCGCTATCCCCTGCTACTGGCTCTGTGATTTGTGGTTGACTCTGCCTAGTGGTGGTTTCTGAGGAAGGACAATTACATTAATTGAGCCTTTCAGGAAATGGTCCCTGAAGAGAGGTAAGAAGACCTTAATTATGGGCCTGCCTGCCAATTAGAGGGATATCCCGAAATTATGAACCCGAGAGCATTTCACCAGATGTCTGCTGTCCTTACTCTTAGCCCCAGAACACAGACAAGGTAAGGTGAGCTCCAGAATTTATGGTGGAGGCTCCCCACTATGTCTAAAATTTATTTTGAAGTCATTTAACTGCTTTTCCTTAAAAATTACTGACTATGATATAAGAGAGTCTCCAGTTTATGATCTTCTGAAGGAACCCAAATTCTCCCTTCCTTTCTCTCTTATGAATGAATTCAACTAGCTTCTTGGAACACCTACTGTGTTTTAGGCCCAGTGTACCTTGGGAACCAGACAGGTTCTTTCTTGCCTTCATGGAGTTTATAGCCCACACCAGCCCCTGTCCTCCGACTGTTCCTTTGCAGAGCGCTTGGGGACAAGGCCTTCACCCTACCCTACTCATGGCAAAGCACTCACAGCCATCCTGACTGAACCTGGAATTTTGAAACTACCTTTTAGTAAGTCTCTATGGACTCTGTACGATCAGTTCTTTTTCTTTTTCTTTTTAATTTCTTTATTGTTTAATGAACTTAAGTCTCCTTTCCCCCCCATTGACCTCTCCCGGCCTCTCCCAACCCCCAGCACATGCCCTCATCACCCTCCACCGCCTGTCTGTGTTCATTGGTTATGAACATATGCATGCATACAAGTCCTTTGGTTGATCTCTTACCCCCTCACCCCCCACCTTCCCTCATAGGTTGGACAGTCTATTCGATGCTTCTGTTTTTATTCATCAGTTTATGTTGTTCATTATATTCCACAAATGAGTGAGATCATGTGATATTTATCTTTATCTGACTGGCTTATTTCCCTTAGCATAATGCTCTCCAGTTCCATCCATGCTATTGCAAATGGTAAGAATTCCTTCTTTTTTACAGCAGCGTAGTATTTCATTGTGTAGATGTACCACAGTTTTCTAATCCACTCAGTTCTTCATTGATAAGGTATTTATTGAGCACCTACTATGTGCCAGCTCATTTATAGCATATAGGAATGTATCAAATAGACCTGGTCTACACCACAGAGATGCTGGCCTAGCGATGATGATCATCACCAGTGCCCTTTGTCCCCATGGAATCCTAGCAGTGATTCCTCTCTAAAGTAGGCACTGTCTTATTCCCATTTTGCAGATGGGATCATCAATGGTGTGTGGGAGCTGGGGCCCACCCCACCCCACCTTACTTCCATTCAAATGGCATCACTATTCTGAACAGATACATTTGCATAAGAAGTGAAAATCAGGTTGATTTGAGCTCTGCACTGCCTAGTAGTTTACAATTCCCCAAACAGGGCAGTCCCACTTTCTAGTTTGAGCATCACACCCCATGCCCAGTTCCCATTTATTTCTATGGACTTCCCACTCTTCAAAAGCAGAGGGCTTAAAAAAAAAAGTCACAAAAAAAGGAAAAAACATGGTAGCTTCTAAAAGTTTACATTGAACAGACAGACTTAAAACAACAACAACAAATGCAAACACAACATGTTTGTAGTGTTCAAAAAAGTATGGATTGCCCTGGCTGGGTAGCTCGCTGGTGAGAGTGTTGTCCTGATAAGCCAAGATTGTGGGCTCGATCCCCAGCCAAGGCACATACAAGAATCAACCAATGAATGCATAAGTGGAACAACAAATCGATGTCTCTCTCTCTCTGTTTGTCTCTGTCCCTCTCTCCCTTCTCCTCTCTCTCTAAAATCAATTTTAAAAAATTATGGATTACCTAAAAATAGAGATGTTAAAGAAGGGGTCTGGAGCCAAGGTTGTCCTGGGCTCAGTCCCTGCTTCTGTCACTTGATAACTGTGTGACTTTGGGTAAATAAATGAACCTGTCAGCCTCAGTTTCCCTCTGGATCCCATGGATTCCCTAGGCAATGTATGTCCATTGCTTGTGGTGGTGCCTGCTCATAAAGG
>NW_005871203.1:1485295-1521758 GCF_000147115.1 Myotis lucifugus
ATGGGTTTTTATTTAAGGCAGTATCAGCAGGCAGCCCCAGGAGGGACCAAGTGTGAAGCTGCAGATGGTGTTTCCGTGTGTCTTGGTGACAGTCAGGGTGCGCACACTTGGAAAGGTCCAGACTCAGGTTTGAGGCTAGTGGTGAACGTGCAGCCTCATGGGTGGACTCAGCTCTGCCATCCTTCTTGAAGAAGTCCTCTGGGATCCTTGCAGATTCCTTTGTCCCAGCTGAAGCAGAGGCACCAGCAGGACACTTAAAATATATATATATATATTTTATTGATTTCAGAGAGGAAGAGAGAGGGAGAGAGAAATAGTAACATCAATGATGAGGATCACTGATTTGGCTGTCTCCTGCACGCCCCCCTACTGGGGATGGAGCCTGAAACCTAGGGCATGTACCCTTGACTGGAATTGAACTTGGGACCCTCAGTAGCAGGCTGACACTCTATCCACTGAGCCAAACCAGCTAGGCAGCAGGACACTTTTAATGGAATTGATTGCATGCTTATCTTGGCAATGGGCCAGTGAGCTCCAGGAGGTCAGACCCGCATTTTATCTAGCTTTGTGTCTCTCCAGTTCACCCCCAGTGCTCAGCATGTAGAGTGATTGGAGGGTCAGACTGACAGCTGTGTGTCTTTGGGCAAGTTGCTTAACTTCTCTGTGCTTCATTGGGGATAATATAGTAATCCCCAAATGAGAGGATTGTTTTGAGGAATAAGAAACATTATCTATGTCAAGTACCTTTCACCGTTCCTGGCACAGTAGGTGCTCATTTCCCTCAGGGATTCATTCAGCACATGCTCATCCAATGACATTTATGCACCAGGTCTTCTAAATGACAGGGAGTCACAGAGGATAAAATAGACAAGGGTCCCTGCCCTCCCGGAACTTCCATTCTAGTGAGGCAGTGAACACATAAACAAGCGAACTAGATAGCGTGGTAGATACTGATAAACACTTGGGAGCAAAAAGTGGTAGGGGGTGTCATTATGGTCACGATTAGATGTATAATAAACATTTGTGCAATGATGGAGAAGGGGTGAATCTGGGCTGGCCATGCCTGTCTCAATAAAATGGCACAAAGTGGGTGAGTGGGGGAGTAAATTAAAAAAATATTTTCCCCAAATGATATAGTGAAGTTACATATATGACAGACATATACAATGGTTTTCTGCCTCTGAGTCATTGGGCCACATGGAGGAGACGGTACCAGAGGAGAATGGCGATACCTTGTTGGCTTTGCGTGGGGCTCACTGCGTGCCAGGCACTGAGCTAAGCCTTTTACACACATTCTTATTTAATGTCTCCCCTACCCGCACCAGACCGGAAGCTGCTGAGCACGGAGCCCCCACTGGACCGGAAGCTCCTGAGCACAGAGCCCCCACCAGACCGGAAGCTCCTGAGCTCAGACCCCGCCCCCCCACTAGACCGGAAGAGCTCGGAGCCCCCACCAGACCGGAAGCTGCTGAGCATCGAGACATTTCTTGGACAACTTACTGCCTGTACCCAGAGCAGAACTTGGTGTGTGATAGGTGCCCAACACGAATTTGGAGGAGTGAATTATACTCACTAAGTACTTGTCAATCAGGCCCGGCAGTGGCAGAGGTGAGCGCTGCGATTCGGTCTCCTCAGATTCACTATGGAGCCTGTGCCAGTCTTTCCTGGGCGTCGTGGGCGGCGTGGAGCAGGCGGGCAGGGAGCAGGCAGAAGCTCCCCCAGCGCGGGCGGAAGGGCGGTTGGTGCCAGCACTTGGGGTTATAAGGGTTTAAAGCCACTGGCATCAAATCCCGGACATGCGGAGCTCTGGGCCCGCCGGAAGCAGCAGTGTCAGGAGACGACCTTGGGCGCCCGGCAGGGGTTGTCTGAGAGGCGAGCTCCCCGCGGAACCACACGCACTGTGAGCCTCACAGGCCCAAAAATGAGTCAGAAATGTTTCTGACTTTGAGGGGTTAGGGGACTCCATCGTGGATTTTAATTTTTAAAATTTCTAGATTAAAAAATTAGCATGGTAAAAAAGTTCCAATAGTTGTGAAAAGCTTTGTCGTCCTCCCTGATCCCCATTCCTCTCTCTGGGCCTGCCACTGTTACCTGTCAGCTCTTTCCTTCCAGAAAGTCTGTGCAAATGTAAGGGTGTGGTATGGACCCTTCTACCCTTTATATCTTTACGCCTTGCACACTCCTTTGAACCTTGTCTTTTTCCCTCTTAAAATAATACTTACAGATCTATGTTATCATTTTTCATGACTGTATGCTATTCCATTGGGCACATGGACCATAGTGCATTGACCGTTTAACAATGGTGGTGTTTTGTTTTCTTTGCTAACAAAAATTATGCTGGAAAGAACCTACTTGAATAGTCATCTTTAAAATGTATGTACATTCACACAACCGGCATGGCTCAGTGGTTGAGCGTTGACCTAAGAACCAAGAGGTCATAGTTTGATTCCTGGTTAGGGCGTATTTCCAGGTTGTGGGCTCGATCTCCAGTAGGGGGTGCTGGGCAGGAGGCAGCTGATCAATGATTCTCTGTCATCATTAATGTTTTTATCTCTCTCTTCCTCTCTGAAAAAAAAAAAAGTATGTCTATTCTATTCTATTCTATTCTATTCTATTCTATTCTATATTCACATATATTATATGAATTAGAATTTCTAGCCCTAGCCAGATTGGCTCAGTGAATAGAGCATCGCTCTGCAGACTGAAGGGTCCTGGGTTCAATTCTGGTCAAGGGCATGTACCTGGGTTGCAGGATCCTCCCACGTGGCTTGTGCAGGAGGCAACCAGTTGATATGTTTCTCTCACATCGATATTTCTCTCTGTCTTTCCCTCTCTCTTCCACTCTCTCTAAAATCAATAGAATTAGAATTTTTGGAGTAAAGGCATGATCATTTAAAACTATTATGGCTATTGCCAAATTACCCCCATAAGATATTGTATCAATGTTTATTGTCACAAGTTTTATGATTCTTTCCCCATATACTTATAAACACTGTGTAAATCTGATAGATAAAAATGGCATCTCCTTGTTTATAATGCTATTTCTTTATGGGGTTGAGAATTTTTTCACATTTTAAAAATTTTTAATTTTAAATATATTTTATTGATTTTTTACAGAGAGGAGTGGAGAGGGATAGACAGTTAGAAACACTGATGAGAGAGAAACATCGAACAGCTGCCTCATGCACACTCCCTACTGGGGATGTGCCCGCAACCAAGGTACATGCCCTTGACCGGAATCGAACCTGGGACCCTTCAGTCCGCAGGCTGACGCTCTATCCACTGAGCCAAATCGGTTAGGGCTGTTTTTATTTTTTATTTTTTGTTTTTATTTTTATATGAGCTTCCTGTTCAGGGTTTTTGCTCCCCCCTGCCACTGGGTTGTCTTCCTAAAAGATTTTTGTAGATTAAAGAGCTTAATGGTTTGTCTGTCCTATCACTCTGGATTAAGCAAGTGTGGCTCGGGGGGTCTTAGTGTAGTGTTAGGGATAAGCTCTATGAGAGCAGAGACAAGGTCCCATGATGCTGGTGAGTTTGCATAAGTCAGGGGCGACTTTTGGGAGGAGGTGATACAGAGATGAGTCTTCAAGGATGAGATCAAGGAAGAGGATGTTTCAGTAGAGTGGATTACACAAGCAGAATGTCATGACAGCAATGATGTGTGTTCTGGTGGGAAATTGGGGGAATTATGTAAGTAATTCTGTCTTCTGAAGGTAGGGTGCTAGGAGAGGGGGTGGCGTAGCAAGAAATGACAGTGGAGGCCAGTTATGGAGTTAGTACACTTTCCTGTAGGCAGCAGGAAGACACAGAGAGGGTTTTAAGCACATGATCAGGTTTGTGTTTCAATACCACTTCTCTAGCTGCTCTGTTGCATGGGGTGCAGGAGAAGGAAAAGCAGTTAGGAGGTGATTGCAGCAATCTGGAAGAGGATGGTGGCCCGGATAGGACACTGCGCATGGAACAGGGAGATGTGGACACTCTTGAAAACTATTCATGTTTGGGAGAAGGACAGCAGAAATGTGATTGCGGAGCTCTGGAACATAGTGCTTCAGTTACAGTTTCTCCACGGGTCATGGGGGTTTAGAAAAGGTGGATGTGGTGGGGATAAGGAAAGGTGAGAATGGGGCTGAGGTGTGGACAAAGGATATTCTAGTTTTGAGTTAGACGTTGTTTGGGGGTGTCTGCCTAGCCACACCCCCTGCTCTGAGACTTCCACAGGTGTGGGCTCTTACTGCCAGGTGACCCTGCCGCTCCATAGCTACCTGGGTCAGGGCAGACACCTGACACAGAGAACACCCATCAGAGCCTCTTTCTCTGGAATTTGGAATTTGACTCGGGAAAGACACCGGGTCAGTTAGCTCACCTTTCTTGTCCGTTGCATTCTGGGGTGGCCATGTCTATGTCATGTGTGACTGAAGCAGGGGAAGGGGACTCTCAGAGAGGGGTCAAATAAAGTTCCCAAAAGGAGAGAAGTGGGGACCTCCAGCTCAGCAAGGCAGATTGAACCCCTACATCACCACTCCCTCCCCAGAGCTCGCTAACAAGGCGATTACAGGACACAGAGTTGGGAGAGGAGTGCACATGAGATGCCAGAACAACTGGAACCAGAAAAACCTGTGGGCGAATGGTAACTGGCCTAGCATTCCAGAGAATTCCACCAAGTTTTAAGTCTTTTAAAGAACCCCTGGGGCACTTAAGCTGCTGGGAATGTGTTTCTTTCTCTTTTGACCAAAGGGTTCTCTTCCCAAGAAGCAATCATTCCTCTCCAGGATGCTCCTGCCCTGGCCCCTCATCCTGCAGACCCAGGCAGCGCGGAGGAAGAGGCCTCCCCTGGGCCAGCAGTCAAGCCAGGGTCTTTGCCCAGTGACCCTGGCAGCTGCCACCTCCTCATGCCCCAGGAGCCAGGCCATGTTCAGAGGCTCCATCTGAGGTTGGCCCAGGTCCCAGCTGTCCTTTTGGCTGGCAGGGGATGGAGCCCATTGGCTCTGCTTCTGAAGCGGGAGCCACAAGCCCACACTTGGTTTGTGCCCCTCACGTTGCCCTGGCTTCTTTGCTTTGCTGAACGAAGCAGGGTTCATGCTCCTTTTCATCTGCTCTCCTCCCGTGTCCAGAAGCTCTGGGAGGGGCAGTGGTCTTGATGGAGATGACTGTCCCCAAATTAATATAAGTCTGTGACTCTCTGAAAAGTAGTCGTGAACGTTCACTCAGTTGCCCACCTATATGAGGCATTTCCTCTCTGCACACTTTCATCCTTTTCTCTTTTTTTTTGTAATTAGCATAGATTTACTTCCTAGGTTCCAATTGCTATATTGATAATTTAATTAATTGGTCAAAAGGAATGAGGTCATTTTGGTTACACAAACATTTGAAATCGGGGTTTGGAGACAGGGTGATCAACTAGTTATCAACATGTTATCGTGATCAACGCTAGGGCATTTTTTGAGAGCGAAACTGGGCCATGCTGGGACGGTAGGTGTAAACAGGGACTGTCCTGTGCACACTCGGTGTGCGGTCACCCTGTTGATAGATGACTTGCTTAAGCCTTGGCAGCCCATTTATTTCGAATTGGTTTTGATGGTGAGAACCAGCGAGGAAATCTAATTCATACAGTGAGGGTTTTTGGGGTTTGTTTTGTGTGTTTTCAGCTTGCTTTACAGCAGTAGTTCTCAATGTGTGTGGCAGCAGGTGGCTGAGTGTGAAGGGCCCCAGGTGAGCTGGGACCTTATCAGGCTTCGAGTGCAGCCCCATACCCACAGTCACACACACATATGGACACGTGCATATGCACATGTACATACTTCCTTTGACACATTTGCATGGACACACACTCCCCCTAAGCCTGTATAGGTACATGCAAATGTGTGCAAATGCACTTACTCACATACACATGCTTTTGCACATGCCCCCTCACACAAGTTTGCATCCCCAAGTGTTTGCACACACTCACGCACTCACACACTCACAGGCCAGACAGGAGTAGAGTCATCTGAGGGCCCTGCTCCTCTCCCAGCTGCTGACCCCATTGTGGAGAGCTGAGGATCAGGGCTGCCAAGCAGCTCAGACTGGGGGCCATGTGCGTAGAGGTCAGGCTGGCAGAGACCACGTGCTGGGCTAAGGAGTCCAAGCCAATGTAAACGGGCCTCTTTGGGAACAGGGCTCATCTGCAAAGCAAACAACTACAAACAACTAAGCCAGCAAACCCAGCTTAGCTTTTCATTTACTGAGTTGTCACAGAAAACTCTGAAATGCTCCAAAGAGTTAATGGTGTTCAGCACGGATCAGTGGCTTTGAGGGGAGTTCTATTGCCATCCCTCTGTTTTCCCTAATTTTTCTATGGTCAGCACACATTAGTTTTGAATAGTAGGATCATAAATGCAGTTGGTTGAAGACATGTGTTGACGATACTTGTCCAGCATCCCTTCCTTGGCCCCAGTCCCTAACTTGCTCTCCTGTGCTTCTTGTGACTCTGGTGGAGCTGACAATTGTGGAAGCTGGGACCCCATGCTGGTGGGTGTGTGGGCTTGCCCGGGCTTGGCTTCCTAACAGCAAGTCACATGACCCCTGCTGGGCCAGTCAGAATCCTTGTCATTTTCTGCACAGACCTGGAGGAGATCAACTCTCTCTTTCTTCTGGGACGTTAGAGCTGTCTCTGGCCATGCTCCCTCTCCCCCCACTACATGGGAGAAACCCCTCTCCATTGGGCTGGGCTGACAGAGAAGCTAGTCATGGGAAAGAAATCCCTTTGATTTTAAGACAAATTTACTATTTTATGTACAACTAAGAAAGAGAAAAAGTCTGCCAGTAACTATGACATGCCTTTGGCTATAACTCACCTTCTGATTTCAGAGATATGTGAAAATCTGAGAATCAATGAAACGTGTATGTAGATGGATGGATTGATAGATGGATGGATAGACAGATGCAGTAAGAGGGTATGAGCAAGGGAATGAGAGTCCATGAGAGACCAAGTGTGTGTGTGTGTGTGTAAGGGTTGGGGAGATTCCTGAAAACATTTGATCACCTGGATTCAGCCTTTCCTGAAGTTGACATCGTTGTTGTATGAGCCAATAAAAACCCATTGTTTCTTAAGCACACATGAATCAGATTTCTGTGATTCACAATGGAAAGAAACGGGACTGATTCATCTGCTTCTGATCTCATTTATTGCCCAGACACAGGTAGCAGAAAGGGGTTTTCTTTCCTGTTGTCACATGGCTAAGGCCCTGTAGTTGACTTCACTTTAAGGATCTGTAGTGGATGGGGTAGACTGAGCCTGATCAGTCCCATAGTAGATACTGCAGAATTGAATTGGGATCTTGTGGAAACTCCTGGGTGGCAAGTATCAGAGACCTCATTTCAAAGTAACTTAAGCAAAAAGTGTTTTTTTTTGTGTGTGTGGAAAGTCCAAAAGTATGCAAGCTTTAGGCACAGATGGCTCTAGGGGCCCACATGACTTTTCAGGACATGGTCTCTACTTTCTTCTCTGTTGGCTCCACTGTCAGACTGGCTGTCCTTGTGAGGTGACTCTGGTCAGACATAGACCTTCTAAGTTAGCAGTCTCAGTGGAAAGATATTTTTGTTCCAAAAAATTCTGAGTGCCTAGGATTGCACATCAGTGGGCCAATTGTGTGGGAACTGTCACCTTAGAAATTCCTGGCCCTGAATGGGAACACGCTGATTGGCCATGTTAGGTCATGTGACACGAAATGGGTGGAGCTTCAGGCGATACAGACTGAAAATGATAGAGAGGTGATTCCCTCAAAGGAAAATTGAGGTTCTGTTACCATTAGAAGGGAGGATGGTTGCCCCGTAGGTTCCTGCAACAATTCTACCCTACTCTTCTGGGTTAACATCTCCCAGGGAAGGCCCCCAAATGTTAGCCACCTGGTCCTCAGGGTCTGACCTCTCCCAGAGATGCTCTTCCCAGTCTGGCATCCAGGGACAGCCCAGCATTTGGTAGGTGCTGGGGCCTGACTTTCCTCCTGCAGAAATGAAGCAGGATGCTGGGAGAGGCGTCCCTTGGGAGGCTACCCCGGCCTACCACAAGGAACCAGGAGTCCTTTCTGGGCGCCATTATGTGATCTCCCTCCTTTTAGCCTGCAGAAAATATGGTCTTAATACAGCATGTTTGACAGTGTGGGCAGGATTAAAGGGCAGTCCTAATTGACAAGGGGGTTGACTTCCACCTGTTTACTCTCCAGAATAATTCCACACGGCAGGCATGATTAGTCATGTCATTCTCATGCCACTTGTGAGGGAGATGATAACCACACATTTTGTGGCTGGGAGACATGACACTGAACAGGCACTGGCCCCTTAGGTCCACAGGAAGGATGGAGCAAGTGTCCCTGAGCTGTGGCTCTGCCAGTTGGAAGGCTGTCCCTGCTCATGCCAGGCGGAAGTAGCTGCCTGTCTAAAGATGCATCAGAGGGTCCTGGAGCCCAGTCCACCACTTTGCAGCTGGTGAACTTAGATGAGTGCTTTGCCCTCCCTGGCACGTTCATCTGTGTAATGGGGCTCCTGTGGGATTGAGTGAGATGATGCCCATAACGTGCTTGGCATGCTATCTAGATGCAGTAGGTGCTCAATAAAGAGGCAGCAACAGCTGTTATTGTTATCACTATTAGACCATTCCATTTTTCACACAGTCGTCAGAGGAAGTTTTCAAAATGTCACTCTGGTTGCTTCACCCTCTTGTAATGCCTTCTGCTTATCACCCCCCAAAGGCCTTATTCTCTCAAAGCTGGGTTTCTCAGTCTCGGCACTATTAACATTTTGGGGTTGATAATCTCTATCATGGGGGCATCCTGCACACTGTAGGAGGTTTAGCAAGCTGGCCCCCACCCCCTAGATGCCAGTAGCACCCTGCGTGCCCCCACTAAGTTGGGACAACCAAAAATGTTTGCAGACATTGCAAAATGGCCCCTGGAAGGGTCACCTCTCCTCCACACTATCCCCTTCCCAGTTGAGAACCACTGCCTTAAACCAAACCCAGAGCATTGTCACGGTCTCCCAGGCCAGTGTGGTCTGGTTGTCTAGTTGCCACAGACCCCTCTGGTTTCACCCAGTACTGGGCTTCCCCTGATCTCTGATTCAGCCACTCTGGGCTCTGCCACGGACTTTGCACCTGCCACTCTCTCTGTGAGGAGCCCATCCTGGCCTCCCTGGCCTCTCACCTCCAGTTCATCCTTCAGACCTCAGCTTGGCTGTGACTTTCTCAAGGAAACTTCCTGATTTGCCCAAATAGGTTGCATTCTCCTCCGTCTCGGCTGTCAGTGCAACAGCTCCTTTTGCAGCACGTGTCATAGTTGTAATCATATATTTATGTGTGTGATTTTGTTGTTGTTGTTGTTAATCCTCACCGGAGGATATTTTTCCCCCCATTGATTTTCAGGGAGAGTTCAAGAGAGAGGGAAAGACAGAGAGAAACATCAATGTGAGAGAAACACATCGATTGGTTGCCTCTTGCACGAGCCCTGATCAGGGCCTGGGCCAGGGAGGAGTCTGCAACCAAGGTACATGCCCTTGACCAGAATCGAACCTGGGACCCTTTGATCCTCAGGCTGACACTCTGTTTACTGAGCCAAACTGGCTAGGGCATGTGTGTGATTCTTTAATTAAAAGAATCTTCCAGTGGAGTGCAACTCCTGAGAATTAGGAATGAGTTCTCTGTGTCCAGTGGTTAGCACTCAGTAGAGTCTTGCTGAATGTTTGTTGGATGAGTAAATGAGTTCTGAGCAATGCAGCTTCAACTCATAGGCTAGTGGCTGGCCATCTCCCAGTCAATGCCATGGACTCCAATGACAATGTTTTTATTCTGTTTACATCTTTTGTGAAGATAATCTTTTGTGACGACAACACCCAGGTCAAGATATAGAACGTTGCCAGCATCTCAGAAGCTCCTTCATCTCCCTCTGACTCAATATCCACCCAAAGGTGACCACTGATGGTATCCCTGTCATCATCGATGAACCTTGCTGGTTGTGGATGTTGTATTAGTCAGACTTCTCAAGAGAAACAGAACCAATAGGATGTTTATACAGAGAAAGATTTATTGTAAGGAATTGGCTCACACATTATGGAGTCTGGCAAGTCCAAAATCTGCAGGATGGGCTGGCAGGCTGGAAACCCAAGGAAGAGCTTATGTTGTAGTTCAAGTATGAATGTCGTCTGCTGACAGAATTCCTCCTTGCTCTGGAAGGTTAATCTTTTGCTCTATTTAGGCCTTCAACTGATTAATGAGGCCCGCCCACATTATAGAGGGTAATCTGCTTTACTCAAAATTTCACTGGTTAAAATGTTAATATCATCCAAAAACACTGTCACAGACACATCCAGAATAGTGAGACCACATTTCTGGGCACCGTGGTTCAGTCAAATTGACATAAAATTAACCACCACAGATGTCATATAACTGGAATTATATAGTATGTCCTCTTTTGTGTCTGACTTCTTTTGCCTAATATTATGTCTGTGAGTTTCATCCCTGTGGTTCAGCAGCAGTAGTTCATTCTTTTTCTTTGCAGTGTAATACTCTGTTGTATTAGTATATTACCATTTATTTTCATCATCGATAGACATTTGATTTGTTACTATGAATATTTTTTGATAGCCATAAATGCTCATTTCTGGAATTGTGGAATTGCTGGGTTCCCGGACACACATATAGTTTACTCAGTGGATACTGACAAACATTTCCATGGTGGATGAATCTGTCCACATCCCCCCTCAGGGCATGCGCATTCTAATTCCTTTACATCCTTGTGGACACTGCATGTTGTCAGTATTTTCAATTTTAGCCATTCTGGTAGGAGTGGATTGGTATCTCACTGTGGTTTTCATTAAGCCTTTGTTTAAAAAATTCTCTGTTGGGGGAGACCACATCTAGCCTTCTACACAGTTTGAGAAGTTGCTTTTATTAAGATCATCCTGTGCACCAGTTTCTGAGAGAAGGAAACTAGTATTTACCTTATACTGCCTGTCCGTCAGGCACGGTGCTGGGGGCTTTCCAGATTTTACCTCTTGTCTTCCTCAAGACAGCTCTTAAAAGATGTGGACAACACTGGGGATAGACTAGGACAGGCGACACTGCCAATCCCCCAGGACCTGAACATGCAAATGAGACGTCAGGTTCTCACTCCCTGGGGAACTGATTCAGCAGTTGCTTCTGTGACAGGCACGTGTGAATGTGACAGATGTTCCTGCAGAGAGAGCTGCGTTTGATGGGAGCCACTGCCGGAATCAGATGGGTCTTGAGTACACACGTTTTATTTCCCCTTAGTCCCTGCATGGGGACCACAGGTGGCAGGTCGGGAAGTGGAGGCTGTGCCTGCCCTTTTCCATGAAGACCTGTGTCCTAGCGGCATCAGCCCCGTGGACTCTGGGTCAGTAGCATTTTCTCACTAATTTTTGGTAAAAGCTATAGGTGAAGGCTATTTTGCTGTGTGAAGGCATTTTCAGAGAGTCCTTGTCATTGCCTTTTTTTCAAGAGGGCATTTGAACACTAGGAAGCAGGTAGACAATCAGAATAAAAGTGAATCTTCAGGTTTAATACATTGTCTCTATTGAAAAAGCCAACTTTTCTCATTATGCTGTGGACCAGTGGAAAATTCACTGCAGGCTGGATTTTGCCAACCTCTGGGATGATAGAAAAGTGCAGACTTTAGCGCCAAACCTAGGTTTGGATCCCAAGCCTGGTACTTAAGGCTGTGTGACCTTGGCAAAGTCACTCATCTTTCTATCATGCAGCTCAGAAGGTTACCGGTGTAGTCCCTTAGCCACAAATGCAAACCTCAACCGCTATCACAACAGGAAGTGCTTTTCTTATGTTTGGTGCAACTCATTTGGCAGCAAAATCTGACACGAGGCTGTTTTACAGTCTTCCTTGATCCCAGCTGGAGTGAGTCTGCATGTTTTGCTCTGGAAATATTAACATTTGTTACCGAGATATTCCCTCAGACCTCACAGGGGGTGTCACATTGTATAGCACATGCAATGTATTACCTTCCTGCAATCTGGAACAGCCTGAATTCTGATGTACATCTGGGTTTCAGATGTCGGAAACTAAATTTGGATTTACTTTTTAAAAAGTTTATGTATCATCTCATGGACCTAAAAGAGGCCGGGGATATTTCTGCCTTCAGGTGCAGTTGAATCCAGGGGCTCAGATGAGATCTGTCTCCTCATTCAGCTCTGACTCTCTCTCTGCTTTTCCTGGAGTGCTGGCTCCATTCCCATTCTTGCCTCACATAGTGACCGGGACAAGGCACCGCAACAGGCTTAGTTTGGGTCACGCTGCAGCCCTTCTTGGTGAGGGAGGGTGGTAGCTCCTCAAGAAGAGTAGGGGCACACCACACCCGCAGATGCCACTGCGTCAGTTGTGAACTAGTTCTGGACAACCAGCCTTCATCTGGCATTTCCAGCACCAGGGAAACTCCAGTCCAAACAAAGAATACCTTGGAGGAGTGCAGACTCTTGCCTTTGAGCCTCTCATTTGGACTCTGAGTCCCCCTGCCTGTGACATGCTGAGTGTCTCGTGGTAGACTTACCTCTTGCTTTCCCCGTCAGAACTCCAGTCCTTAAATCTAGTGTTTCTGTTGCTGACAGTGACTGGAGGAGCTGCTGTACATGCTGTTCCCTCTGCTGGAATGTTCTTCCTGCCTTTCACCCGGAAAACCAGCTCCGCTCGTGGTTCTGTGTTTAAAGGTCAAAACTTCTCTGACCTTCTAAGGTTCTCCCTTGAAATTCCCACCCAGTCCCTGCCTTTCTTTTCTTTCCAGTGTCAGTTTCACTGTGTAATGATACATCAACAACCCTCTTCCTGGCTAGACTGGCACAGCTTGATGGCAGGGCCTAACTTCTCAGTGTTGGACACACACGAGTGATCAATAAATATATATGTACTAGAGGCCCAATGCATGAAATTCGTGTAAGGGGCTCGGCCTTACAGCTGGCTTTGTCCAGAAGGTTGTCTGGAAGGATGTCCAGAAGGTCATTCAGCTGTCTGGTCTAATTAGCATATTGCACTTTTATTATTATAGATATTTAAAAATGTATTTTTCTTGATTTAGGGAGGAAGGAGGAGGGAGAGAGAAATGGAAACTGATGAGAGAGAATAATTAATTGGCTGCCTCCTCATACCCCCTGCTGAGGCTCAAGCCCTCAACCCCGGCATGTGCCCTGACCGGGAATCGAATCCTGACCTCCTGGTTCATAGGTCAACGCTCAACCACTGAGCCATACTGGCTGGGCTCGATAAATATATTTTTGAATGAATGAATGAAGGGCAGAACTTGGATTCAAATTCTGGCCTCCCTGACCCAGGGGCTCACACTGCTAATCATTGCACATCTCTCAGTGTCTTCAGATCTAAATCAGCGGTCACAACCTTTCAGACCTCACGGACCACCAGCGGTCCATGGCGACCACTGATCTAAATGAGAGGACCTGCGTCCATCTTATTCTAGAGCAGTGGTTCTCAATCTTCCTAATGCCTCAACCCTTTAATACAGTTCCTCATGTTGTGGTGACCCTCAATTTCATTGTTACAAATTGAACATAATTAAAGCATAGTGATTAATCACAAAAACAATATGTAATTATATATGTGTTTTCTGATGGTCTTAGGGGACCCCTGTGAAAGGGTGGTTCGACCCCCAGAGGGTTGAGAACCACTGTTGCGACCCACAGGTTGAGAACCACTGTTCTAGAGTGTTCTAGAGCACACGGTGATAGCTTTCCTTTTACTGCATATATTTCATATGTGACAACTCCCCTGGAAGGGCCGGACTCCTAATTCTTAGCCATCTCAGAGGCTCCCATCTGACTCTAGACACCCTCTTTCCAGCTTGCCTCTGCTCAGAGTGCGGTGCCACGTGGATGATTAGGATGCTGGCAGTGTCCTGGCAGACGTGGAGCCTCATGTATGTCTCTGGTCTTTTCCCAGCATTCTCTGATGAAGCTCTGTCTCAATCCCTGGCCACTGGAAAGTTCTTGCCCATGAAGTGCCACATGGGAGTGTGTAAGGGACATATTTTACCATGTCTTCTCTGACTCTCACTACCATCCTTTTGGGAAACTGATCTATGTGATTTTTTTTTTTTAATCCTCACCAAAGGAAGACATGCTTAGAGAGAGGGAGAGAGGGAAGTGGGAGGAAAGAAAAAGAGGGAGGAAGTAAGGGGGGGGGGAGAGAGAGAGAGAGAGAGAGAGAGAGAGAGGGAGAGAGAGATGTGTGTGTGTGAGAGAAACATTGATCAGTTGCCTTCTGTATATGCCCTGACTGAGGATTGAATCTGCAACTAGGTATGTGCCCTGACCCGGAATTAAACTGGCAACCTTTTGGTGCACAGGGTGATGTTCAGCCAACTGAGCCACTCCGGTGAGGCTAATCTATGTGATTCTGATAGGAACGGCTGGTTTCAGTATTCTCTTCTGGAATCTAGTTATGGTCAGATGACTGAACCACACCAATTGCCATGGCCAGGGTGGTTGGTCCAGGCACATGACCCAAGCTAAGCCAATCAGGGTCCTTCCCTGGGATTTCTCTACTCTCTGCTTGTGGTATCAGATGGCTGTGAAACTGGATCCAGAGTGGCCACAGTTCTAGCTTCAGGGAATAGCCATTCTGATAGAATAAAGCTGGCTCACCAAGAGAAGCAAAGATAATAGAATAGACGGCCCTTAGACTAGTAGTGACCCCATTTATTGGATGCCCCAATATGCCAGGCGTCCCCTGCCTGTGACATGCACACCTTTTTCCTAAAGCATCTTGCATTATGACAGGCAGGAGTGAAACAGATGGTGAGGTTCCTGGATGCTCAGGTGCTTGCATAAGATTTGTACAAGGCTCTGACACAGGGGGGTCTGCCCAGAGGCCTGAGGCCTCTGCACTGGCTCTTGAGACTCCTGCCAGCCTTCCCTCTTGGGGAGTCCCTGCCTTGGAGCTCATCTTATCCCAGGAGAGAGAGGGCATCCTTTGTGCAGCTCTGCTACACAGTGGGCGAGGATGGGCACATGCCTGGCTGGCTGGGTGTAGGGCAAGCAGAGAACCCAGTGCCAAGGTCTGGTATGCCTTCCTTCCTCCCCCGCCTCCCTCAGGGCACATGCATTTGGGGCCACAGTGGAAGCTACTCTTATGAATGAATACCTGGGAAACAAAGGGCTGCCTTCATGAAAGAGAAAGTCCTCTCGCCCAACACCAAGCCAAACGCCCAGTTAAGCAAACAGCTGCAAAGCACACCCAATCCAAAGAAGCAGTTAGGAAAAAGTCTTACATCTCTCACTTGGGCAGCCATAGCCCCAGAGGCCAGGCAGCGGGAAAGGCCCCCGGCGGCCTAGCTAAAGGCCAGAGGACTCGCTGGCATGCCTTCGAGTTGGAGCGTACCAGCTCCTGGCTCCTCCGGCCAGAACAAAGGAGGGAATGCACTCCTGAGCAGGGCTCTCTGACTCAGGAGCAGGGCTGGGGGCGCTCCTGAGGACAGGAAGGCCCCTCTGCGCCAGATTTTCAGCAACATCAGGATGTGGAGAAAGCCCAGCTCACCACATCCCTTTGGCGAACTTGGACAAGAAACGCACCAGCTTTCAACACCACTCTTGTTCTCCATCAATGGCTTCCATTGTAGGCACAGACTCCCCAGCTCCAGAGTTGGTTCTGTGCCCTGGCCAGTCTCAAACCAAGGGACCTGGGCTCATCCACCCCTTCCTCTGCATTGGGAAGCATCCCCAGTCTTGCCCAATAGCCCCAGCAAGAAGTTTCCTTCTGCTCCCTGCCCATGGAGGGACAGAGAGCTGGAGAAAATGCTCTGCCACCCTCCCTCAGGGCCTCTGAACCTTTGAGGTCCCTGCTGTGGTCCCTTTCTCACTGCCTTCCACTGATGTTCCCCACTCAAGCCCAGGACAGAGCTCAGCAAACTGCCATCTGGGGCCCAAATCCAGCCCACTGCCTGTCTTTCTAGATAAAGTGTTATTGGAACGACCATGCCCGTTCATTTACATATTGTTTATAACTGCTTTTTCCTTAGGATGGCAGAGTTGAGTAGTGGCAACAGGGACTGCATGGCCCACAAATCCTCCAATTTTTACTACCTGATCCTTTCAAGGAAAACTTTGCCCACTCATGATCTAGGTCCAAGGGGAGTTGTACAGAATTTAATGTTTGCATTTTCCATCTCTGGCTCAATTGACTGATTCACTCATTCAACAAATACTACCTGAGCCCTAGCTGGCTTGGCTCAGTGGATAGAGCGTCAGCCTTCAGACTGAAGGGTCCTGGGTTCGATTCTGGTCAAGGGCACATGCCTGGGTTGCGGGCTTGATCCTCAGTAGGAAATCAATGATTCTTATCATTGATGTTTCTATCTCTCTCTTCCACTCTGAAATCAATAAAAATATATTAAAAACAAACTAACAAACCCCATCAAAAAAACAAAACAAAACAAATGCTACCTGAGTGTCTACTGTACACCGAGCTCTGAGCTGATTGCTATGGATACAGTGATGGACAAGGCAGACATGCTGCAGTCCTCAAGGGAAGCAGAGGACAGGCTGCCCAGCAGCGCACACACACTTCGCTACGACTGTGGCAAGTGTTATAAAGGAAAGGGTGGGGAGCTATGTGGGCCCAGTGCAAGGCTCAAGGACGGCTGCCTGGTGGAAATAATATGTCAGCTGAGACCTCCATGGTGAGTAGGACTTAGTGAGGCCAATGGGATGGGGAGGGGAGAGGACAGAGAATTCTCTAGAGTACAGCCTGGCTGAGGCAGGACAGAGCACGCCCCCACCAGGAATGAAGAGAGGTCCTAGGAGGAGACACGAGGATGAGCTTCAGGAATGGGCAGCCTGGGACAGGACCATCGGTCCACCAGGTGAGAAATTGGGATGTGTCCCTCCTTCTTTGAGACACTAAGGTTTCTCTTCTGCCTCGTACAAAGCTCAATCTAAATTCAGATCCACAAACTGGTTCTAAAGGAGTACTGTCTGTCCCACTGGTGTGGCTTAGTGGTTAAGCATCAACCCATGAACCAAGAGGTTACCAGTTTGAGTCCTGGTCAGGGCAGATGTCCCAGTTTTGGGCTCAGTCCCCACTGGGGGGCATGCAGGAGGCAGCCAATCGATGTTTCTCTCTCATCGATATTTCTATCTCTCTGTCCCTCTCCCTTCCTCTCTCTCTAAAAATCAATAAAAGCATATATATTTATAATACTTGCTTTTTAATTTTTTAAATTTTATTGATTTCAGAGAGGAAGGGAGAGGGAGAGATAGAAACAACAATGATGAAAGAGAATCATTGACTGGCTGCCTCCTGCATGACCCCTACTGGGGATGGAGCCTGAAACCCGGGCATGTGTCCTTGACTGGAATCGAACCCAGGACCCTTCAGTTTGCAGGCTGATGCTCTATCCACTGAGCCAAACCAGCTAGGTCAGTGGTCGGCAAACTCATTAGTCAACAGAGCCAAATATCAACAGTACTTCTTCAAAATAGACTTGCCCAGGCCGAAAACCGACTTCTGCACATGGGCCACGAAGTTTCAATCGCACTGTATGCGCGCCCGCACGTGGTATTTTGTGGAAGAGCCACACTCAAGGGGCCAAAGAGCTGCATGTGACTCTCGAGCCGCAGTTTGCCAACCACTAGGGCAATAAAAGCATATATATATATTTTTAAAGGAGTGCCGTCTGATTTGGAACCACTGGCTATGTGTGCGAATGTAAATATAAGTTAAATTAATTACAATAAAATGTAAGATGTTCAAATTGTGCTGGACAGCCTCATGTGGCCGCCCTGTTGGATAGTGCAGACAAGGAGCACCCCATCATCACAGGGTTCCCCCAGGCAACTCTGGCTGAAGGGAGAATCTGGCTCAAACCTCCATTGAGTCTCAACTGGGATTCAGGCTTTTCCGTTCACAAGCTGTGAGAGCTTAAGCAAGCTATTGGATTTTTCTGAATCTCCATTTTGCCATCTGCAAGATAGGCCCAGACAGTGTTGGCATACTGGAGAGGTGCTCCCTCTACATGGCAACGGTAATAATTTCACTGTGCAGTAGAGTACAAAATCTAAAACCACCCTGAGAATCCCTATCAGGGAGGAAACTGAAAACAAAGTGCTAAGTTGCTGTGGGGGAAGGGAGGCTTGAATCTGCACCGGAGGGAGCAGGCACCTGTGCATGGGAAGAGCAGGAAGGAGGCAGAGAATTTGCACGAAGCTGCGAACTACTCGAGATGGAGCAGTCGGCTGGTGTGGCAGAAGGTCTTTCCAGAACAAGGATGTCTAAAGATCCGTTAGAAGCTCTTTGCAGGCTGAGCTGTAGGCCCACATCCCGAGTCCAGCAATGCCTGTCCCTGAGAAGCCTCAGGAGATTGGAGAGGGGGATGGGGTGGGAGTCCAGGCTGAATTCCCTAAGTGACTGTTCATGGCGTGGAAGAGAGGGCTCACTGAGGCAGCGGGAGGATCCATCGCCATGTTAATTCAGTGAAGAGGACTCAGAATCTCAGGATCCGAGGGGCCCTCGAGAAGACCAGACCAGTTGGAATTCACAGAAATCTTGGGGAAACTTTGGACTTTCACAGGACAGAGAATGGGGGGATTGGGGTCATCTCAGGGCCTGGAGTCCTCTTAGGCATCTGGGTCACACTCTGAACTCTGAGGGCAGGGTCTGAACCTACCCCAGCTTTGTGCAGAGGCTGTGTTCCCATAGATGGGCAGGGTGCTGAAAATACCCATTGGCTTGAACTGGAGGTGAGTTCTTCATTCCTTCACTCAAATAATTGGACAGGCCTATTATGGTTGCATATGTTAGAAAACCCAATCCAAACTAATTCAAGGGGGTAAAAAAGAATGAATGACTTATAGAACAATAATCCAGGGACTGAATCAAATCTGGCTTTCGGGCAAGCTGGGTCAGAGCTCTCGGAACAGAGAAAGGACCAAGTTCTCCCCTCATTGGTCCCACTTTTCAGTTTAACGAGATGGCTGCCAGCAGTTCCAGGCCAACACAAGCTTCCGGATTCCAGAACTAGGGGGCAGGGAGCGCGTTTAGAAGCCCCGGAGACAATCACCTTGTGAGTTGTTGGCTCTGATTGGGTCCCATGCTTATCCCTGAACCATGGGACAGAATGGTCTGACCAGCTTGGGTTCTTACATGCTCCCCATGGGCTGAGCCAGAGAAATTGAGGACCAGGGTCAGTCAAGGGAACTGAGGAACGTAGAGAGAGCTGAGTGGATGCTGGGTGTGGAACAGGGGACATCTTCCATAATGAGCTTACTGAACACCCTGGGCTGGCTGGGGTGCAGCAGAGGGAGGCCGGGCCCACATGAGGCTTACGCTCTAGCAGGAGGATTGACCTCACCTTGATGGCCCTTTGCCTCCCATCCCTGCTGGCTTGGGTCCAGCCCAGAGAGAGGAGTGAAGTTAACTGTCCATTGTTACCGTGACATTTCCTGAGAGCAACAAAGGGCCTTTCACAGTGCGAAAGCAAAACCATGGATGTGTGAGGACCTGGAAGTCACAGAATGTGGTTGTTGAGGTGCCAGATGGAAGATACCCAACGGGTCATGTTCAGAGTTTGGAGCTAAAACAGACACGCTCTTAAAAAATCCATATAAGGCCAGCATTGCAGGTAAACCTTTCGGAGTGAAGGGCTCTGGGCTGGAACTCAGAAACTGAAAACACATGGAAGGTTCTGGAAAAATTAGTGAGCAATGGGGCCAAGTTCTCTTCCAGGTTTCCCTGTCACTCTGGCTGGATGCAGTCCCCAGGGGAACTGAGCCTCAGGGTCCCATCCCTCTCCCTGTCACCAAGACCCCTCCTAAGGGAGAGTGGAGGGAGAGAACAGAGAAAAACCAAGGAACAAAAAGAAGCCTGGAGCACAGAGAGATGGGGTGGGAGATGAGGATGGGGTGTGGGCTTGGCCAACCTTGAAGGAGCCTGAAAACCAAGATGAGCGTCCTCTTTCTCCTGAGAGCCCAGGATGCCCTTGATGGGGTGAAGCCCCGGGGGGCAGGGGTGGGTGCTGTGTGAATTTCCTGGGGCTTCTGTTAAAAATGACCACAAACTGGGCAACTCTGAACAACAGAAATGTATTCTCATTGTTTTGGAGGCTAGAAGTCCAAAATCCAGGTGTCAGCAGGGATGTACTCCCTCTGATGGCTCCAGGGAAGACTCCCTCCTGGCCTCTTCCAGCTCTGATGGCTCCCTAAGGCCTTGCTTTTTGTCTGTTTCCCCCATATTTTTGCTGTCTTCTTCCTTGCTATATACTTAGTGCTGAGAATAGTGCCTGACTCATGGTAAACATTCAAGACATCTTGTGAATGAATGAATGAAAGATGAAACAAAAGAATGAATAAAAGGAAGGAAAGAAGGAAGAAAGAAAGAAACTAACTCACCCTATCATGAGAAAAACTGTGCTGGTACACAGCACCTGGCAGGCAGCAAATCTCCAGACCAGCCATTTTCAGCTGGTGTGCCGTGGGAATTTTTAAAACATACAATACCTGACTACTTAGTCAGTGGCACTGACCTCTTTTCCCTTAGATAGTCGAATAAAAAAATGTCAGCCAACACAACAATAGTAGTCGGGTGTGATTGAATCAAAATTATACCTTTTTTTTTTTTGTCAGATCGGCAAAAAAAGTTTTTTTTTTGGTGTGCCTCAGAATTTTAGTAATTAGTTTATGTGTGTCATGAGATGAAAAGATTGAAAATCACTGCTCTACAGTGATGAGTGATAGGGAGTGGTGAGGTCTGGGGTAAACTGATGTGTTACCATCTAGAGGGGCACCCACTGTCCCACTCCCGCCCACTATTGCCTGCTGTTTAGTTTTTCAGGATTGAATGGGAAAAAGTCTCGTGAGCTGAGAACTCTAGGGCGCTGGTTTGCAGCTCTAGACAGGCGCACAGCAACGAGCCAGTTGCCATCCACCGAAGCACAGAGGCAGCTCTGCTGGGTCCATGGGACCAGGCACTTGTTTACTAGTAGCAGAGGGGCTGGGTTTACAGAAACTGAGAGGTAGGGGGTGAAACATGTGGGCTGAAGCCCTTTGCCCACATACCCGCTGCAGACCCGGTGGGAGGCCCCTTCTCAGCGGGGGTCTCCAGGGCTGCAGGAGGCTTCACCTTTGCCAGGCCCAGCCTGAGCCCGTTCTCACTCCCGGGGTGTGATTTTGTCAGGTGGCAGAAGCTTGTCAGCGCCGACTGCACGTAATCAGATGCACAGATGTTCAAAATTCAGAAAGGTGCTAAAGAGGCTTCTGGGCATTTGAGTGGGGTGGGGGGAAAGAAGCTTCTGGAAATAAAACAAGCTAATCACCAGGACAGTGTGAGGGGCCTTGCTGGGATTGACAGGGGTCCTGCCCATGGGAAGGGTTAGGTCAGGCATGGCCCTCCCTGCATAGCATCGTGAAGGGGCCATAGCAGCCAGCGCCCAGCACGGGGGTTCAACCTGCCCCCCACGTATAAGTCAGGGGGCTTTCCCTCCCCTCCCAGCCCAATGCCTCAGGTGCTGGTAGTTCATCCCCCCTTCACTCACTCACTGCCTCATTCATTTCTCAGCACGCATGCGCTTCCATGTACCACGGTTCTGGTGCTGCGGGGATGGCAGGGAGCAAGAGGCACAGGTCTGCCCTCCGGCTCTGTCATCGAGCGGCTCAGATGGAAAATATGTGAGTGTGCAATGCAAGGTCGGGAACTGGGGGAGCCCCTTGCCCCGGTTCAGCACCTGCCTGCCTCAGTCCTCTCAGCTCTCCACAAACACTACTGTCTCTTCTCTTTCACCATAGACCTTGAAGGTCCATACCAACAAAGCCAAGTTGTTCACCACCAAACCTGGGCGCCCCTTCCTAGATACTGGAGAGGGGGTGCGCTGTTCCAGTGAGGGAACAGGTTGCCTTCTTAGGGGGGCTGTGGGTGTGAGGGCTAGCTGGTGTTGCCTCCTCTTAAAAACACATAAAAGGAATAAAAGCAAAGAAAAGGCAAGGATTGCATATCAGGGGTTGTATCAAGCAGGAGGGAGGGTTCTATCCTGCCACACATTTATGACCGTTTGGAATCATACATCTTGTTAACAGCCATCTTCTCCACTTGCTTGAAATGATCACACTAACATTGGGTGCTTCTATGTGCTGGACATTCTTCTAAATACTTTATATTTTATTTATTCATTTAAGTCTAATAAGACCCTATGAGGAAGGGACTATCATGATCTCCTGTTTATAGTAAAGGAAATTCAGGCACAGAGAGGCTAAGTAAGGTGCCCAAAGACACACAGCTGGAAAGAGGAGGAGTCTGGGATGTGAACACAGGCCCCAGGTCCTACGTTCTTAATCACTGGACTACATTGCTCTTTGGAGAAGTGAGGGCAGGGACCATGCCTGCTTGCTCAGCATAGGGTTCCTAGCTTCTGGCTTGGAGTACCTATTTGTGAAATGAATGAATGAAGTCACTTTTACCAGGGGGGCTGCTGCCTACTTCTGTGAGGGGCCACTAGGCTGCCTGGGCTGTTTTTGTTTTAATTTGTGTTTGGCAAGTGCTTAGCTCTTGGCATATGGAAGTTAACTCAGAAAATGTCCAGTGAATGAATATGATCTAATGAGTAAAAAGGGCACGAGGGAGAGAGTGGGTGATTCTGAAGTTGCACGGGCCTAAGAGGCAAAGAGAGAGAGGGACCGAGCCCCGAGGACCTCACTATATCCCAGCAGCTCCAAAGAGCAGCGGTGAAGTCCTAGGCTTGAGGCCGGATCCATGGGACATGGTGAGCACCCGGAGGCCCCTGTTTATTCTCTGTGTTTCAGAACGCGGTGTGCCATGGGCATTCAGCAGGTGGCAGCTCTGTGTGGTCCTGTGTTCCTGCACACCACATGCATGCGGTCGTTGCTGCATTTAGCCAGATTACTGGTTCTGAGAGCACTGGTCCTGAGCCCTCCCAGGACCTTGTCAAGTTTGCACCAAAGTGCTGTGAAGCTCAGTGTCCTCATCATCTTTTCTGCAGGTGCTGGGCTAAACGAGATAAAGCAACAAAGCTGCCAGCGCAGGGCGAGGCCTGCAGGGGACCCTTCCTATAAGTGGGAAGACACTGGTCTCTGTAGGTATCTGGGTATCAATTTACACACAGACGAGGCCAGTGGTGTCCTCAGGAGCCATGCAACGGAAAAGAGAAAAGGAAGTTTTCCACCTTCATCTTTATGTTTGTTTTAATTTCTAAAGAAATGTGCTGAGGATGGGATGACACGGTGTTAATTCTGGAGGTTTCTTTTTCACTTTAGGCTCTTTCCTGCAAAACCCCACAACCCAGAGCAGTGGTAGCCAGAGCCGGCAGGGCTGCTGGGAGAGTCCTGCCTTTGGAAGGACGTGGGACCCAGCGTCGTGTCTGGACCCGTGATATTTGACTCTGGTAAGTGCACAGACTGTTCTAGGGTGGGCTTGGGTGGGTTCTGGTCTTTTCCAACAGGAAGAGGATTTTTGCTTTCTTTTGGGTGTGGTTGAGTGGCCTGAAGGGGCCAGGTCTGGAGTTGCCCCTCCTCCCATAGAACCATCTCTACTTGCTTGTTTTTGTAAACATTGGCAAAACCACTGGGCCGGAGTCAGGAAACCAATGACAGTGCCATTCACTCATCTAGCCCTTCATTCGTTTCTGATGTTTACTATCGGATACATGGGAAGGAAGATCACAAAAGGTGCCTGGAAACAAAGAAAATCCTCATGGTTATGCCACTAAGTTTAAATGAGCAAAATGCTTGCATTTTCAGAAATGGTATAGCTGGAGGCATTAGGTTGTTAGCAAGGACATGGACAACAGAAGCCTTGTATCACCAGGGGTGTTTGATGGGGCCATTAGCACATAAGACAGCAGGTAAGGATCCTCAGCCTTTACCTCCTGGCCGGCCAGAGGATGGTGTGACCCCGCCCCACTGCTCCAAGACAGGGAAGGGGATGTGCTGGTAGCTAGTGCAGGATGGGACCAGAGGGCAGGTGAGGAAGTTACCGTCAGCAGTGACTGAGGGACACTGACTCTTTGTGCTTTGGACATGAAGGGAGGTGAAGGTCTGCTGGGGTGGCCCACAAGGGCACGTCCCCTCGCCCTGCCCATGCCAGCACACACCAGCCAACCGGCTCCCACCTGCCAGGGTGGCATGTCTTTGTCCAAGGCCTTTTTGTGTCAGATTTGGCATACTTGGGCAGGGAGGCTGAAGTGCTGGGGATCAAGGCCCTCCCTCCCCCCCCACCCCCCCGTCGGGACTAGTCCTCTGCTACAGACAGGACTGGTGCCTGAACCTGCCTGGGACAACTCCCAATGTCCCAGCTTCATTAAGTTTGGTCACTCGGGTGGTAGCTGGTTCAAGGTGCCCTGCATTCAAATTCTTGCTTCCAGGTCTTCTTCTAGAAGCTCACTGTCTGCCCACAGGACTCTTTTTATTTTTTTAATTTTGTTTTATTGCTTAAAATATTACAAAGAGTAGTACATATGTCTCCTTTCCATATGACTCTTAAACAAGGAAGACAGATCATAAGCTAAAGGGGGAGCCAGGGCTTGGCCTAGAAAGAGCAAACACCTTTATTTGGGATTATTTGCCTGTAGGGGACTCTGCAATGCAGGAAACTTTGGGAGGAATTCAGAAATATTGATTGAGTGCTTCTTCTGTGAGTGTTGGGAAGGGGAGGCAAGAGGTGGCCCCTTAGTCATGGGGCCGGGGATGGCTTCGCTGAGTAAAGCTGCAAAGCACAGGGAGGGAACAGTGTTCCAGGCAGAGGGCCCAGCATGGGCTCAAGCACTGAGGGAGGGATGAGTGTGGAGGGCCACACAAGCTTGTGTGACCTGTGCCTCGTGAGCGAGGTGGGGAGGTGGGAGATGAGATGCAGGGAGGGGAGGTCCCGGGGATCTGATTGAGAAACACTGTGTGCGGCGTTGCTGGTGATGGGCTTTAGCAGGCCCCCTGCCATGGCCAGATTACGTTCTGAAGAGATCACTCAGGCTACTGTGTGTGATCCAGTCAGAGTTAATCTGAAGATCCCTTCCTGCCTCTCCCCTCCACTCCCGCCCACCGGGACCCTCCGCCTGGAGCCAGGAGCAGGAAGGCCGGGGCAGAAGTGACTGTCATTCCCTGAGCCAGCCACCTTGCCAGTCACCTTGCTGTTTCCAAAAGCACTTTACCTCTGGGTCAGGTCTGGGAGAATGAAAGGGGCTCCGCGCGGCCTTATATAACAGTTGGACTTCCCTCTGGGCTGGAAACGGCTCCTGTCAGCCCATCAGCCCCCGAGAGCACTCCTTGGATCTGATAAACAGACGCTGGCAAATGGGAGGTTTGAAGGTGGTGCCAAGCTCTGTGGTTTGGACGGTCCTGTGAGGGAAACAATCGAAGCAGCTAACCATCTGCAGGAGGGGAAGTGGGGAACTCGCTGAGACACAAAGAGGCAGTGTGGGCACAGGCAGGCAGCGGGTGCCACCAGCCCGCCCAGCAGGCCAGCCCATTGATTCACTTCCGGTGGTGCCTCCTTCGGAGGTAAAGGGGGCTCCAGGAGTGGGGTGGGAAGGAAGACTGGTGGGTGATTTCGTAGAGAGCTTTTGGGGACAGTAAGCTGTCCTTCACGTTTGATGATGTGACATAGAAGCTGTAAAGCCTTTGCTTGTGTGCCATTTGGATGGTTGTGAACTGAGTGAGGCATCTTCCCTCACCCAGACTTCCTGTGGCCCAATCTGCCGAAGCCTGGCTGAGGGTCCCCGCTTCGGCTGGTTAGGAGGTTGTGGAACCACAGAGACCCCACTCGGCATTCTTCTAGGACCGAGGACAGGGTCACCTGCAGGTGCGGGTTGGCTGGCGCTGGGCTCTGCTCGGTTCCTTCAGAGCCCTCTTCTCTAAGGTCCCGGCACTAATGACATTTTGGGCAAATACTTCCTCACTGTGGGATGTTCAGCAGCATCTGCCCTCTACCCACTGGGGGTGGAATCATCGGTTGAGAACCACTGCGTAGAGGACCACCTGGGACGACCTGAATGCCATCTGCTTCCCTCTCATCCCATTTCTTCACCTGTGTCAAGGTCATCGTGCCTGAATTCTCATTCATGGTCAGGATGCTCTCACCCAGGACTCTCCTGCGTGGGGGGTTGGGAGACCCTCTTCAGGTGGCCCCAGCAGGTTGCCGGACACACAAGAGAATTGCGAATCCCCTGGACCGAGCTGGGGCTTTGAGCAAACATTCAGATGGTTTCTTCCTATCATTCTCACGGACTGAAACGGGGCCATGGCTTGAAGCTGATGATACCCACGGACCATGCCAAAGCCAGCACGGAGAGCAGGCTGGAAATTTCAGAAACAAGGTTTTCTTGCAAGAGCACCATTGCTCGTATTGGAGATGAGGTAGGGGAAGGACCGGAAGCTCTGCTTCTGGTGGAGTGGCATTCCCAACACCGAAACTGGCCTTGAAGACGAAGAGATAAAGTGTTGCTAAGACCTTATTGAAAGGATGCGTCCCTGAGGAGCGGTGGGCCTGCATCCCGCCTGCCGCTCTTCCCGAGGGCAAAGCACCAGTGCCGTCTCTCCGGGGGAAGCTGGGTGTGTTGGGTTTTGTCTAACATCTTGGAATGATTCATTTATTCTTCTGCTCTCAGTAAAACCCACTGGCCTTGCGAGGACCTTCCCATCATCACAGAACTCTGTTTTGTATAAAATAAATTGGTTCCGTTGGCGTCTGATTCATCTCCACTGAATGCAGCAAAAATTGTGTTTTGTGAGAAATAGTTGCTGTCCAGTAAGCAGGGAGAGGCTTCTCTTAACAACGCCTTCTGCCCTTTGAAAACAGGAAGTTACAGCTGCCAAAAGCAAATGAGTTCCGCGCAGGCGGGTCCAGCTCCAGACCCCACCCTGGTGCCCACCTGTGGGCTGCAGGTCTGCCTGCCCAGCCTTCTCACCCGCTCTTGACACCTCGGGCGATTAAGCCTCTGTCCACTCAGCCCTCCTTTTTGGCCCAACCTTTCTGGTGCCAATAATGTCCCTGTTCTTATGCAGAGAACACGTCTATCTTCCCCCTCATCTCTCCTCTTGGCTCCTCTCTTAATCTTCGGATTGCAAGTGTGCACTCTGAGTGTGCTTTTTCCTCAGATAAGTTGAAAAAAGGAGGCAGGTGCCAGAGGTTTCTAGCCAGCACTGGAAATTCTTTTTTCTGGGCTTGGTATTGAAAAGGAGCACTGTTTTATGGTTCTTTTTTTTAAAAAAAATTCTTTATTGTTGAAAGTTTTACATATGTCTCCTTTTCCCCCCATTGACCTCTCCCCGCCCGCTCCTGTCTCCCAGCCCATGCTCCCACCTCCCTAGTGTCTGTGTCCATTGGTCATGCTCATATGTATGGGTACAAGTCCTTTGGTTGATCTCTTACTCCCCTCACCCTCCCCTGCCTTCCCTCTGAGGTTTTACAGTCTGTTCGGTGCTTCTGTGTCTCTGGATCTGTTTTTGTTCATCAGTTTATGTTGTTCATTATATTCCACAAATGAGTGAGATCGTGTGATAGTTATCTTTCTCCAACTGGTTTATTTCACTTAGCATAATGCTCTCCAGGTCCACGCATGTTGTTGCAAATGGTAAGAACTCTTTCTTTTTTAGAGCAGCATTGTATTCCATTGTATAGATGTACCACAGTTTTTAATCCACTCATTTGCTGATGGGCACTTAGGCTGTTTCCAAATCTTAGCTATGGTGAATTGTGTTGCTATGAACATAGGGGTGCATATATTCTTTCTGATTGGTATTTCTGATTTCTTGGGATATATTCCTGGAAGTGGGATTACTGGGTCAAATGGGAGTTTCTTTTTAAATTTTTTTTTCAATCCTCACCAGAGGATATATGTTTATTGATTTTAGAGAGAGGAAGGGAGAGAGAAAGAGAGAGAGAACCATCAATTGATTGCCTCCCATACTGGCCCCACTGGGGATTAAATCTGCAACCTGGGTCTGTGCCCTGACCAGAATCCAGCTGCAACCTTGGTGTATCGGGACTGCACTCTGACCAACCGAGTCACTGGCCAGCTCCAGTGATCTGTTGACAGTCAGCACAGTGTGTGCAGGGAGGCTCCCAAGAGAGCAGACGATGACCTGCAGTGTGACCCTGGGCCATGGCCTCGGGGCCTGGGCTGTGGGAGCTCTTTAACCCATTCTTCTATAAAAATAAGACACTGGGGCACTGGAGACCCAAGACCCTGGTCTGGGACCTGACTGGAGATGCCAGGTGCCAAGGAGCAGCCCAAGCTCCCAGCCTTGGAGAAGGCGCCTGAGGTGTGAACAGGGCCAGGCCCGGGAGGGAGGCTGTGCTGGAAGGAGCATTCATTTTATTGGTCATTCATGCTTAGAAAAGTGGGGCTGGTGGAAGGTGGGCACATGGCCCACGGTCATGGCAGAGCCACGGGGGGAGCTGCTGGTCCAATGTCTAGGGTAGGAAGGGCAGGGGCCCCAGGCCCTCCAGAGGTGCTTAGCTGAGGGGGGCATCTCCTTGTCCTTCTGGAAATACCCCAAGACTAAGGCTGGCCCTGGCCCCTCCCTGCCCTCCTCAGGTCTGCTGCCTGTCTGTGCCAGCCATGGCCCTCCTTGGGGGTCTAGTTCTCTGGGCCTCGCTGCCCCTGCTTCAGGGGGAGGAGCCACGGATGGAGCAGGACTCACACTGGCGAGTATCCTCCCGTCCAGTCCTGGCTCTGGCGTTCTCAGGGGTGCAGTGCACAGGCAGGTGGCCCAAGGTCGAGGCAGCTCCTGGGGTTTGTGTGGCTGTGGCCGGCACAGGCTGGGCATCAGAGCCCACTGCCAGGGCACCAGGTCCACCACAGGCTTCTGGACGCCGAAGGCCGTGATGAAGATGTTGACCAGGACGATGATGAAGAAGAGGCTGGTGGCCAGGCTGTTGAGGAAGTCAACTTGGTGTGCTTGGCTGGGTTGTTGAGGTTGTACCTGACCAGGAAGATGAGCAGCACGCCCACGCAGATCTGCAGCACCAGGAAGGTGGAGATGAGCACCACCAGGGGCACAAAGAAGCCAAAGCCGGGGCCCTGGTGGATGACTGCCTTCGGCTGCAAGGTGTTGGCCATCAGCAGGGTGATGTCCAGCATGCTCTCTGCGGTACTCTTCTTGTTGGTGTAATGGTTCACTTTGATGGGCCTGTTCCTGCCCCAGCGTGTTGGTGGGGCGTCCGGGGCACTGGGCAAGTCCAACCGCAGGTCACTGTTGAGCTCATAGCCCTGGGGGGCTGAGTCCATGGTGCACATGGCCGCCACTGCCTCACTAAGTCTGAGACTGCCCGCTCCCCACTGGGGGTCCATTTTTAATTTTTTGAGGAAACTCCATACTGTTTTCCACAGTGGCTGCACCAGTCTGCATTCCCACCAGCAGTGCACAAGGGTTCCCTTTTCTCCACATCCTCGCCAGCACTTGTCGTTTGTTCATGGTAGCCATTCTGACAGGTGTGAGATGGTACCTCATTGTTGTTTTGATTTGCATTTCTCGGATATTAGTGGCTTTGAGCATGTCTCCTGGCCTTCTGTATGTCCACTTCTGAAAAGTGTCTATTTAGGTCCTCTGTCCATTTTTTGAGTGGATTGTTTATCTTCCTTTTGTTCAGTTGTATGAGTTCCCTGTAAATTATGGAGATTAAACCCTTATTGGATGTAACATTGGCAAATATGCTCTCCCATGCAGTGGGCTTGTTTTATGATTCTTGAGCACAAGTTTCTGGCCCAAGAAGCTTCCCGAAATTTACTCTGTTGCAGGTGAACAGAAACCCTATGCGAACTGCCTCAGGTAAAGAGGGAACTTATTGGCTCATATTGTTGAAAAGGCCTGTGGCTTCAGCTGGACCCGGAGCTCAAAGGTGCCATCAGCAATCTTTCTGTAGTTCTCAATTTTGGTTTCCCCTCTTGACTTCGTTCTCAGGTGAATTATCCCCTTCAGCGGGTGCAATGCCACCACCAACTTTAGGCTCACATCCTGTCACTGTAGAAACTGCAAGCAAATGAATATTGAGCAGGCAAAAATGACACTGCTGTTGGTCACAAAAACTACACAGGTGTTAGATGTCCATAGATGCAAGCAAATGCTTATACTTACCTTTATGGTTTCCAGCCCTTCCCAAACATTAAACAATGAACACAGGCTTAGTTAGGGATACGTTGGTGGCAAATAACAGACACCCTCTCAAACTAGCTTAAGAAAAAAAATATTTTTTAAAGAATGAAGGATGGGGTTGGGGACGGGAGTGCAGAGCAAGCAGTGAGGCCTGACTTTGTGAGTGTGTGACAGGGAAACTGGAATCCACTCAGAATCAGCATGGAAGCCCCTCTGCATGACGGCTGGCTGGCTGCGGGTTGACTTAGGTCTCTCTACATTGGATGCTTCCTTTTCTCTGCTCAGTGCAGGACAAGGCTACTGCAGGCAGTTCCCCAGCCTCTCAGAGTCACTGGGAGCCTGTGCTCCCCTCCAGTTCTCAGGAGAGAGAGTCCGATTGGGCCAGCTTAGGCGAGGGGCCACCCTAAGTCCAACTTTAAATTCTAGAATAGTTTTAAATTTCCAGAAAAATTGAGAATAAAGTACAGAGAGTTTCCATATATTGCACACCCAGTTTCTCCTGTTAACATGTTAATATTGTCTAGTTATGATTAATGAATCACTATTGATTCCTTGTTATTTACTGAAGTCCATACTTTATATAGATTTGCTTAGTTTTTTTATTTTTATTTTTTTTATTTTTTTATTTTTTAAATATATTTTATTGATTTTTTACAGAGAGGAAGGGAGAGAGATAGAAACATTTTTTTACAGAGAGGAAGGGAGAGAGATAGAAACATCGATGAGAGAGAAACATCGATCAGCCGCCTCCTGCACATCTCCCACCGGGGATGTGCCCACAACCCAAGTACATGCCTTTAACCGGAATCGAACCTGGGACCTTTCAGTCCGCAGGCCGACACTCTATCCACTGAGCCAAACCGGTTTCGGCTGCTTAGTTTTTTTTAAAAAAAATATATTTTATTGATTTTTTACAGAGCGGAAGGAAGAGAGATAGAGAGTTAGAAACATCGATGAGGGAGAAACATCAATCAGCCGCCTCCTGCACATCTCCCACTGGGGATGTGCCCGCAACCAAGGTACATGCCCTTGACCGGAATCGAACCTGGGACCCTTGAGTCCGCAGGTCGACGCTCTATCCACTGAGCCAAACCGGTTTGGCAGATTTGCTTAGTTTTTCCCTAATGTCCTTTTTCTGGTCCAGTATCCCACCCAAGTCACCCATCACATTTAGACATCATGTCTCCCTAGGCTCCTTTTGGCTCTGAGTTTCTCAGACTTTCTTTGGTTCTGATGACCTTGACAATTTGGAGGAGATAGAGTGTCCCTCATTTGAGATTGATCTGATGTTATTCTCACAAGTAGACTGTGGTCAAGGGCTTGAGAGGGGAAGACCCCAAGGTGATAAGCCTTCTCATCACATCATGTCAAGGGTACATGCTGTGAGCGTGACTTATCACTGTAGATGTTGACAGAGGTCGTGTTTGCCAGGTGTCTCCACTTTACCTGTTAAAGTTCCCTTTCTTCCCTTCTGACTTCTTGTCAACTCTTTTCTTACGCTGTTGCTGTCAGTGACTTATAAAGTACCCATGACATCATTCTCTGCCTGAATCTGATGCAAGAGGAAGTGGAATGTCATATCAATTTGAATGCATTGGGAGCAGAGTTTCTTCGTTGTTTTTTAAAACTCTTTCAAAATATGGGGTATCCTCAAGGGAAGTGAGCGTTCTGTCCGAAACACTGTGCCCTCCAGAATGAAATCTGGAATGAGGTTTGGCTTCTTTTCCAGGTGATACAATTCATATTTGAATGGCTTATCCAAAGAAGTAGATTTCTCTTAAATTTTGTTTTCCAAGTATTATGAACTTATGGGAGAAAAAAGAGTGACTCAGATGACTGGGGACCCCTGAGTTTTCTTGTGAACACATTATAACTAAGCCCGTGAACACATTTATATTTTTTCACTATGGCAGCCAACCTTTTTTCTTTTCATTGTTAAAGCTGCCAAATATTACTTGCCTTAAAAAGGCACTGTGAGTACCAGGAAGAGGCAAGCTAGATGAATGATGGATGACACTATTTCATGAGTGTGTTTATGAAAGAAAATACTGCGCATTGCTGGGTGGTTGAACAGCCTGTCAGGAACATGGTGCTTTCTCATGGCCGTTTGCTTCTCAAGGTGCCTAGGAAGCACCTGGGTAGCTAAGCACTTCAGGCTGGAGTGTGGACAGGATGCATGTGTGCACATCACAGCGTCACATGATAATACTCTACACACTGTCTACACACCAGCACTCTTGTGAAAGACAGCCAGGGTAAGTGACTGCAATCCAGCACAAAATGACTTAAGCAAAAACGATCATTCATTGGCCACCCAAATCCAAGGCAGGGCAGTAACTAAGAGGTGCAGTGGCACCAGGCTTCTGAAATGGTCTCAAGTCAGGAGAAATGGGCAACCCCTTGAGCAAGGTGGACCTTGCCTGGCCAGCTCCCCTGCATGGCATGTCAGCTGGATTGCTGTGGGCAATGGGTATGCTTGTTGCCACAGAGCCCCGGGCCTCACTGTTATCTACTGAGTCATTTAGGAGGTCTTCCTGACGCACATGCGCCATGGCCCATCTGACACTCTCATCCTCTGCTCCTCAGGTTGCTCAGCTCAGAGCATTCTGTTCCATCCAGCGAAGGGCCTATGATCTTTCCAGCCAGTGTTGAACCCAAGTCCAGACCCGAGACCGAACCTTTTGGCACTGGAGAGCTGGAGCAATGTGAGCCTCTCAGGAGAGAAATGCTGGGTGCAGAATTTCACAGGGCCCAGGCAGTTTTAGAAAGAGGCTCATAGAAAATGATCTCTGTCCCGTGCTGTGGCTGCCTCCGCTCCCTTATCTTCATATTTGCTCCAGCATTTGAAACTGGAGGAGAATCTCATCACGTGTGCTCAACTTCAGCGAATTAACTGTTTCCTCCAAAGGGAAAGGAATGCCTGGTCGCATACTTTGCATATGTATGTGTATACACCCTCCATTCCCACCTGTCCACACCTCATCCACAATGAGGGGAATCCTTTCAGCCCCACCCTCGCCTGCCTTATCCCCTGGGCGTGTATACACAAACCCTGCTTACAGTATTCTGCGTATGATTGATGGGATTTTCAAGAGCAAATCTGACCACACCCAGTTCTTTTTATTTTACTATTATTTACTTAGCTTTTTAGAAAGTCTTTATTTTTCTGATATGAATAACTGCTTTTTGTAGTTTTTGTAGTTTTCCCAAATGATTCTATAAATTTCATAATTTTTATGTGCCTGACTGGGATCCATGAAATAAAGTACAGTTCCCCAGCCAAAGAAACAAAAGCATCAGGCATACAGAAAGGCTCAGATTAAACTGCTTTCCATGTTCAGGAACAAGCCTGACTTTAAATTACTCCTTTAAATTAGGTGGGAATTTGGTACAATTTTCATAGCATTTTTAATCATGATGTTTTCTTAGGCACCATTCCACCAAGTGACAGCTTTCCAGGAGTTGTAGTATCACAACTTGAGTGTAACTGCAGTTTTGTTTAAAACTGGAATTGTGCTGAACATGGCTTTCTTTTTAAAGTGAAAGTACATGCTTTGTGTATAGTTGTAAAACACTGATGTCCTAGGTCCCCATTACTTTTAATCAAGAGTGATTATACTCGGGTGAGAAGTAAATTTATGTATTAAATGATGAAACTTCAGGTTGTAATAAAATAAAGAAAAGGAAAAAAGAACTTTAAAAAAAATATATATTTTATTGATTTTTTACAGAGAGGAAGGGAGAGGGACAGAGAGCCAGAAACATCGATGAGAGAGAAACATCGATCAGCTACCTCCTGCACACTCCCCACTGGGGATGTGCCCGCAACCAAGGTATATGCCCTTGACCGGAATCGAACCTGGGACCCTTGTGTCTGCAGGCTGACTATCTATTCACTGAGCCAAACCATTAGGGAAAAAGGACTTTTTTTGATTGAGGCTTTATGGAATAGGATTTGTATTTAATCAGAATGACTAAGGACCCATTTCTGGTAATGAAAGTATGGTGTCTTACCCCAAAAGGAGCCAGTGGAATTGTTAAATATTTTATTTTTTTTGTCATCTATTTACTATTGCAACCTCAACTAGGTATATATAGTACATTGATATGAAAGATTTTTAAAATGTAGTGTTTGGTTTTTTTAAAATAATGGAACCTATACAAAAAGATCACATACTGCTAGACAGGATGTTGAAATGATTGGTGTGTAATGTTTTTTAAAGCTTTCATTTTTGTTAGCATAAAGTCCCTTTAATTATTTTCCATTTCCAGTAGGGTTTCATTGTGAGGTTTATTGTATCAAGCCAGTATAAAGTTTTACAATTTAGTCATTCTGAATTCCAAGTCATTTAAGGTGAAAGTGGAAATGTGAATCTTCATAAATTAATTTCTTCTTCTCTTACATCTAAGTCTTCATCCTTTTCATCATCACCTTCTGCTTGTTGATTCTTTCTAAGTTGACAGGTGGGTACTTGTCCTGTTCCAGGTACACACTTAGCTGACAGTGATCTCTGAAGGGGCCACTTTGAATTTGTTCTTGCAATATCTAAACTAGATGACTTATCTGGTGGATACGGAGATTTCAGGAAACCTCTAAGTCATCTTCTCCAATCAAGCTTTTGTATATTTTGGTAGGCAGCAGTGTAGGCCTCTAAAGGTTTACCATGAAATAACATTTCAGTAGTGATACATTCTGAAAATAGAGCCTTTATAGTCTTTATTTTTTTCTTTTCAGAATTGTCAGTAGTTTCCTCCAGATGACAAGTTGTTCGGGTAGCACCCCAGGTAGCTCTCTGTAGTATGGTTTCTGCCTGTGAAATAACAGGCGGTCAGATGGGTTTCGCTGACATGTTCTTTCTGAATTAACTATTTGGCTTCTTGATTCCTGGCTGTTAATGTTTCTTTGAGTTCATCTTCCTTCATTTTTACAATGGTTCCATAAGCTTTCTTTTTTATTTTATTTTTTTAAAGTTTATTGATTTTAGACAGACAAAGAGGAAGGGAGGGAGGGGAGAGAGAAACATCAATTTGTTGTTCCATTTATTTATGCATTCATTGTGTGATTCTTGCATATGCCCTGACCAGAGATAGAACCCACAACCTTGGTGTATGGAGACGACACTCTAACCTACTGAGTGACCCAGCCAGGGCCATAAGCTTTCAATGGTTCAACTACTTTGGCTTCAGGTCTTTCACCTGCTGCTTGTCGGTAATCCTGAAGTTTGGCAAACTCATCAGCAAAGCTTTTCAGGTCCTGCTTTAAGTTTGGGGTCTCTGTAGAGGCATACACGTTTTTTTTTTCATTCACCAGGAGGTCTGCTTTGTCTCGCACTCTGGGAGTTTTCTGCACATAAGTAGCAAATACTTGGCACAGCTCTCCAAAATGCTTCTCCACATTTGTGACAGCATGTTGCAGGTGTCTGGTTTGAGCATCCCAGCTTTCCAAGCTGCACCTCGACATTTTGCCTCCTATGCCACTGGGGCCCAACAACGAGGCTCTGATGGCCTGGGGCATGCACTGGGGCAGGAGTCGCTGCTGGAGCCTGAGAGCTCGCCCCCAGTTCTTTTTATATGTACTGATTTAGCATCCAAACACGGTGATTCTTGGGGAGACCAGGTGATTCCTGGGGGGAGAACTAGGAAGAAGACAAAGTCCAGGCCTGCATGGAACTTACATTCCAGTGGGAGTTTTCAGCTTGGCATAGCCAGGATTCAAACTCGGGCTTGTCAGGCTTAGAAGGAGTTGCATCCATCCTGAACTCTGATGAACTGAGCTACTTCATAGCCACCAGGTGCCAACACCAGAGTTCCCAGGACAGCAGATGGGAAAACATGACAAATACACAGGAAACAGTAGCAGTTAATAAGACATTCCCTGCTTGTTACCCGTGTGATATAAGGCAGGTATTTAACCTGTGATCTCAGCTTTCTCAGGCTCTATAAATGGGACCCATTATAATGGGTCCACTACATGGCGTTCATGAAGATTAGCAATAGAAATAATGCTCTCCATTTATTGAACATGCATTATGTTCCATGCATTGTACTCAACACCACTTAGTCCTTCCAACCATCCTAGGGATAGATAACTATCATATTCCCATTTTACACATAGGCACACTGAGCCTCACCGAGTTTAGTAACCATTCCAAGGTCACACAGCTTTTAAGTGGCAGAACCAGGATTCTAAAGATCTCAAGAAAAAGTGATTCTATAGATAAGGAAAAAGACCATTAGAAGGATAGTTGACATGACAAAGTTTCAGATAATGTATGATGCAGTGATGACATTTCAAATTTTTTAGACCATCAGTGCACCAGGCACTGTGCTGAGAGAGGTTGGTGTGGCTGATGTGGTGTGGGAGTTGCTG
>NW_005871203.1:1522614-1534526 GCF_000147115.1 Myotis lucifugus
GCATCGATCAGGCTGGTAGGGGAGTGGTTAGGGGGTGATCAGGCTGGCAGGCAGAAGTGGTTAGGGGCAAGCATCAGGCAGGCAGGCAGGCAGGCGAGTGGTTGGGAGCCAGTGGTCCCGGATTGTGAGAGGGATGTTCGACTACTGGTTTAGGCCCGATCCCACCACAGGGATCGGGCCTAAACTGGCAGTTGGACATCCCCCAAAGGGTTCCAGATTGGAGAGGGTGCAGGCTGGTCTGAGGGACCCCCCTCCCCCCCAGTGCACGACCTCTAGCAATATATAAAAACACAGAGGAGCTCTTGCTTTATAATAATACCATCTAACACCTCTATCGTCCTCATGCCTCACGCAGACTCTAAGTCCTTTACACATGACATTTTACAGATAAGGAAATTGAGGTGCAGAGAGTTTAAGCAAGTAGCCCAAGGTCCAGAGAGCAGCCAAACTGGAATTCAAACTCAGATATTCTGGCTCCCAAGGTCATACCTTCAATCCTAGACTGTGATGTTCTGCACTTCCTGCCCTCAGGTCTTCCCCCAGCCAGCTCCCCATACATTATAGGACAGTCGACATGAACAATGCCAGGGTTAGAGGCACAGGTGGCCGAGCAGTCAAAAACCCGCATATAGCCCTGTTGAGTGTGGCTCAGCTGGCTGGAGCATTGTCCCATATACCAAAAGGTTGTGGGTTTGATTCTAGTCAGGGCATATACCTAGGTTGGGGCACTTGGAGTGCTTATGGAAAGGCAGCCGATGTTCCTCTTTCTTCCTTTCTCTCTCTAAAATCAATAAACATATCATTGGGTGAGGATTTAAAAAATCCGCATATAACTTTTGACTTTATACCTGCCAGTAGAGAAAACAGCATTTTCAGTTGCAAATTTGCAGTCGGGACTGGGAAAATACTGTTTTTCGACCCTCCTGGGTTGACTGGATCTGTGGATGTGAAACTGGAGGATACAAAGGGCCCCGCGTGTGAGTGGGCCAGCGTGGTTCAGACCGGCGTGGTCCGGGGTCAGTGGTGTATTCTCTGGAAGGCCCAAACAAGAACAGTAAGTTCTAGCTCATCCTTTAAAAACTTGCATGCTGGAATCATAATTTATTCAACGGTGTTTGGTGGTTTTCTTCCGTTCGTTACTATCGAGGATTTTGTGATGAGCTTTCCTGCAGAGACCTTCCCACCTCTGTGAATGGACATCAGAAGGGTAACTTGCGGTGCTGAGGTAGGATTTTTTACAGGAGTTTTTTGGAACCTGGGTTCCTGTAAGCGCGACAAGGATTTTATTTGGGGCTGGGCTTGACTGGGCTTGTCGGAGTCTCAGTATTTTGGGCCCAAATGGCCTGAGCTGCCTGGAAATGGCTGTGCCGGTGGCAGAGCATCTGGGCCGAGCTGCCTCATGGGTTCAGGATGGACGAGTCTCCTTTGCACGCAGCCTGGAAGAGGGGATGGCCAGCAGTGTGTGCAATAGTCAGGCCCCACCATGTCACCCTGGGGCCCTCACCCTTAGTTCTCATTTATAGCACAGGGCACATACGAGCTATGGTCACGGGCAATTCCAAGAACACACGCTTAGCACAGCTCCTGCTTCATGGCTGGCCCTACAAAGGTTGCAGCTGCTACTACTGTGATGATGGGCGTCCTTTAGCAGATCCAAGGGAAATTGGATTTACAAAGCCGAGGTCTCCCAAATACCCCTGTTAACTCTTCAGGCCATTCCAACTCCTTACCTAACATTTTGGATCTTAATGGCTCAGAAATAGAGCTAGTCAGAGGAACTTCCACCCCCTCCCCCACCCTCCCAGAGACCCAGCACACTGAGCTGAACTTGCTTTAGTGTGCACTCCACCGGGCAGTGTTTTTGACCATTTGCCCCAGTATATGTGCACAATTTAACAATCCATGATATTTTCATTTATAATTGTATCATTTACTTGTAAGTTATAAATTATTCATAAATTACATACATGTAATAGGTCAAACCATATGCAGTTGCCATTTTTGTAGGTCACAACAGCCAAACACCTACGATTTCATGTGGCAGTTTTAAAACTTAAAATATTAGGAAGTCCAAATTTATTTTTTACTTTTTAGATAACACACAAATAGAAGTGCTCATCTGTTTTGGTGACTTTGGGCAAAATAGTTGCTATTGCAAAGCCTGCTTCCTTATCTGTGGAGATAATAATGATAGCAATGTAGTGAGATTAAATATATATGTGTATATGAATTACTTATTGTAATAAGGGTGCAGTCAAAGGGAAGCCATTATTAGCTCAACACTTTAAATTACATGTATATACTTGTTTTACAAAAATGGAGCCATACTTGCCCTAGCCGGTTTGGCTCAGTGGATAGAGTGTCAGCCTGAAGACCAAAGGGTCCCTGGTTCGATTCCAGCCAAGGGCATGTCCCTTGGTTGCAGGCTCCTCCCCAGCCCAGGCCCTGGTCGGGGGCGTGCAAGAGGCAACCAATCAATGTGTTTCTCTCACATTGATATTTCTCTCTGTCTTTCCCTCTCTCTTCCACTCTCCCCAAAAACCAATGGAAAAATATCCTTGGGTGAGGATTAACAAAAATTAAAAAAAAGAAAAGAAAAAAGGAGCTATACTTGCTCTGCTGCTTGCTAACCTACCAGCACATGGGGCATTACTATATATAATCCTCAGTGTCATGCATAGTGGCTGCATCACACTTGCTCATATGGATTTTTAACAAGTTTTCACTGAACTCCTATTGACGGCCATTTTGGTTGTTGAGTTTTTCGCCTCTATGTAGTTTTAGCTCTGAGCAGACCCTGGACTGTGTTTTTTGGGTAAATCCCTGACCAAGGCAGGCTTTTCTTTGATCCCCACCTGCACTCTGGGAGGGGAACGTGTGTTTGAAATGGACAAAAGAAGTTCTGAGTGGGGATTTTGGGGTGTAGAGGTGGGGTGGGATTCTGTTGGCCCAGGGATAGCTGTAAAAACAGATAAAGAGTCTGATTATAACCAGCATGCTGATGGAAGCAGGGACAACCATGCACTTACAAAACCTCCCTTGCAGATAGTTTTAAAGATGCCCTTTTGTGATTTTAATATGTCCCGACTCCACCCACCAGCTGAAACTATTCAGGTTTGGAGGTGGCAAAGAGCCTGAGAATCAGCAGGATGCCCATGGTATGCCAAGCTGGGAACCTTGTGAAAATCATGGGCCTGGCTCAGTAGGTCTGGGCGGCATCCTGGAGCCTGTATTGCTGACCAGCTCCCAGGTGTTGCAGTGCGGTAGATAGGTGGGTCATGCTCTGGGGAGCAAGGTTCAAGAGAGTCAGTGTTTGAGCGTGGACCTATGAACCAGGAGGTTGCGGATTGATTCCCAGTCAGGGCACATGCCCTGGTTTCAGACTGGATCCCAGTGGGGAGTGTATAGGAGGCAGCTCCAGGTGATTAGGGCCAGCTGTGCTCTTTCCCATTCGCTTACCCTTTTAACATCTTTGTGTCTTGATTTTCTCATCTCTGTAATGGGGATAAGATGTATCTGGAGGTTCTAGGGGCCAGTCTCCTTCCAGCATATTTCTGCATTCCTTGCCTTGGGGCCCTTTATTCGTTCTTCAAAGCCAGCACTGTAGCATTTTCAAATCTCTCTCTCTGCCCCAACCCTCCTGCCTTGCTCCCTCTGATAAGGACCCTTGTGGTTACATTGAGTCCATCTGGATAATCCAGGAAAATCTACAGCTCAAGACCCTTAACTTAATCATAGCTGTGGAGTCTCTTTTGCTGTTTGGTGACATACAGATTTTGGGGTCTTAGGACATGGACATCCTTGGGAGCCATCATTCTGTCTCCCTCAGTGAGCATAGCAAGAAAGAGCAGGGGTTCCCAGTTCCCGTGTGTGTCTTCACTTGGTTGTTTGGCCTCTTTGTGTCTCACTTTCCTCATGTCTGTCACAGGGTGAGGTGTCTGTTTCCTGGGGCTGTCGGAGGAGGGACGGAGTTGGTGATGACCAAGTGCCGACCACGTTCCCAGCACTGAGCTCCTGTGTCAGTCCTCATCCCTGCCCTTAACCAGCTGTACCTTTCGGGGCAAGTCCCTAGCCCACCTGTGACCACCCCACCCTGGACTGTTCCCCTATTACTTCAATGAGAGGCTTGGCCCACGTGACTTTGAAGTTCTCTTTCAGTGTTGTTGACAATTAATCAATCTCTGGCCGTGTGTGTGTGTGTGTGTGTGTGTGTGTGTCTGTGTGTGTGTGTAGTGAGGGTGGGTGGGATGGAGACGGGAGAGACACTTTGTGAAATGTTTATGTGAAATGTTTATATTTTATGCCTTTTGATGTAATTCCAGTCAAACCAGATCTTAAATCATGCAGCAGGAAGCTCCTTTAATTTTTAATTTGTTTTTCTTAGAAATGATTATTTCCACATTGAGCTCAGAGACACTCGAGTCTCATCCTGTCTTCCCTCCTTTATTGTTCCTAAAACTCCCCAGGCCACTGTTTACCGCTGCCAGTCAGGTGGGCTTTGTGCAAAGCAGACCCTTGGAGCCAGCAGTTGCCCTGAAAAGGCGATGCACAGAGAAACTCGGTTCACCCTGCCCCTCGGGAGAACTGTCATGTCTGTAGGGGAACTCTGTGTAGCTTGTCCTGGATGGGCTGGGGTGGGGGTGTCAATGCAAAGAAACCCAACCTGCAGAATTCCTTGCTAAAACCCGCAGTGGTGTTTTACAAGACCAGTTGAGAGGGAGAGCTGGGGTGGGTGTGGGAGGCGTAGAACTGGATTTCTTGTGGGGCAGGACTTCTCTGGGTTTAAATTTTGCTGCCAGTAAGTTAGTCCTGGTTTTGAAGAACAATAGAGTGAAGAAGAAAAAAATATCATTAGTAAATTTCACAAGAACTGAGGCAACAGATACTTTTTATCTTTAAGAGACTTAAGCCCCAAAGAAGTCAGAGGTGGCCACTGGCAGCTTCCCTGGCCCAGGCGGATGTAGGGATGGAGCTGGGGGAATATTTGTGAATGGGGTTGCGTGGGGTTAATGCTTCACCTGAAAGTCAACTTCAAAGTCTTGTTCTTTACAAGCAAGTAAGGACACCAGAGAGTCCTGTGATGCCTCTAGGCTGGGTCTGCAGGAATTCTAGAGGCCCCTTAGCTGGGCAGACTTCCTAAGGGTCATGATAGCCGGCTTGGGACAAAGCATATAACTTGCTGTGCCTCAGTTTCTTTATCTGTAAAAAGAGGGTGGCTTTTAGCTCATAGTATTGCAAAGGTGAGATGAGCTAGTGGGGGCAAAATTCGCCCAGTGAAGAGCAGCTGTGGGACTTCCAAATGGAAACAGCTTCATTGTTTTCTGATTGTAACTGGAGGCTCTCAGCCTCAGCCCATTGACTCCTTGATCCAGAGACTCCTTGCTATGGGGTGTCCCCTGCGCTGTAGGATGTTTAACATCATCCCTGGCATCTGCCCATGAGGTGCCAGTAGCAGCACCCCCTCCCCCAAGTTGGGGCAACCAAAGCTGTCTCCAGGCATTACCAAGTGTCCCCCATATAACTAAGTTATAACTAAAATACATGCGTATTGTAAACAAACCCGAAACTAAACCAAAACTGTATCAGACAATATAGGAGAACATGAAGAAGAAAAAACTAGGGAGTCTGTTCCCATTGAGATGTACATAATTACAGAGGTTTTTCTTTTTTAAAATTTAAAAAAAATATTTTTATTGATTTCAGAGATAAAGGGAGAGAGAGAGAGAGAAACATCAACTATGAGAGAGAATCATTGATCAGCTGCCTCCTGCATGCCCCCTACTGGGGATTGAGCCTGCAACTCAGGCCTGTGCCCTGATCTGGAATCAAACTGTGACCTCCTGGTTGATAGGTTGATGTTCAACCACAGAGCCAGGCCGGCCAGGCTACAGAGGTTTTTCTAAGCAGACACACACAGTACACACATACATACACAAATATTAAATATGAATTTAGTTTTTAATACAAATGGTCATATATATACTATTTTATTGTTATATTAAGTAACGTTTTATTTTTCTAAAAATGTCTAACAATTTCAGAAGGGTGCACACTTATTGTGAACAGGTGGGACAATGCAGAGATCTTAGAGAAGGAAATAACCTCCCTTCCTACTTGGAAGACTGCATGTGTATGTCACAGCATGTACATCTCCACACATGAAATAAAACTTTGAAAATAACAGCTTAACATAGTCAGTGCCGAGTTCTAATATAACATTTACCCACATATAATGTCAGTGAACTTAAGCAAAAGGTTGAATATTCAAAAGTCTAATTCAAGTGAGTCACTGACATGCCCCTCTGGCAGCAGAGGAGTCAGGACGCTGGTGGCCCAGTGATGAAGCTGGTTGCAGGGAGACTCATGCATCCCCAGTGGCCGGCCTGCTGGAGGTTCCTGACAGCTCATAAAGCAGGAGCCCCACACTTTCCCTTTGCACTGGGCCCTGCAAACTCTGTGGCTGGACCTGGTGCAGCTCCTCCTCCAGCCGACTCTCCAGCCTCCTTGAGGTCAGGATGCCCTCCCATAGGAGGACAGGGACCTCGCAGACCTCCAGGTCTCCACACCTGTGTTCACAAACCAAATACCATTCCTTTATAGCAGGGTTTGCAAGTACCGGACATGGGCATAGAGGAGCTGGGGAAGAAAAGTGGCTGCAGGGGCAGCTGGGCTCTGTCTCATGGGGTCACCCCTCTGGCCCTCTGGGCTTCTCACCAGCAGCAAACCTTCAGATTTTAGGATAAATGTCAGACTTTTAAAGGGTGATGCCAATTACATTTTGAAAAACACAAATCAAAAGAGACTTTCTACTAAAAACTAACCTGGACTCTTCAAAAATGTCCATGTCATAAAAGACTAAAAAGCAAAAACAATAGCAGAATAGTCACAGACCAAAGGGGACTAAAGAGATATGATAGCTAAGTGCAAGCCAGAGGACGACAAAGGACATTATTGGGACAGCTGGGGACATGAGAATGTAGACTGTATATTAGTAAGAGTATGTGTACCATTATGTTGGCATGTTAATCCTATGTAATAAAAGGGTAATATGCAAATGGACCTTAATGGCAGAATGACCAGAACAACCACTCGACCAGTCACTATTAGGTGAACTGACCACCTCTCAGTCCCATCCCCCAGCTGTCAGGCTTTGATCGCCCAATGGCGAACGGGGAACTGAGGGTGGATGGCAGCAGGGGGCGGGGCTGGCTGTGGGCAGCTGGGGAAGATGGCCCTGATCGCAGGCCAGGCCTAGGGACCGTATCTGTGCACGAATTTTGTGCACCAGGCCTCTAGTAGTATAATAATATGCTACTGTCATGCTGATATGCATGTTTTATGTATATTATGCCAAACTAAGTATGAAAACTGAGTTGTGGTTATGTAAGAGAATGTCCTTAGGAGACATACACATATCTCAGCTATATGTCTATAGGAAGAGAGAAATGTGAGAGAATTGTATCAAGTGGTGAGTCTAAGTGACAGTATATGAATGCTCATTGTTCATTATATTTTTTGTATTTTTTATTTTTTGGCAGTTTTCAAAATAAAAAATTGGGGAAAACATTATATGGCCTAACTCTTCCCATCTCCCCCTTAGCAAATCTGCAGGTCAGACTGGCTCATGAGCCCCTGGTTTATGACATTTGCATTAAACCATCTGACACACAGGGAATTTCCTGCCTGATTTTTACCTCTGTGAAGCCTCCCTGATTTCCTGGGAGCTAACCTGGTAATTTGTTCTAGGCAGTTAATAATGGTAGATCAGGCCACTGGTGTAGAGGTAGGTGCCTATTTGTCTTCTCTTAATTAGGCTATGAATGGAGAAGGGAATGTTTCTTACTCATTTTGGTAATCTTCTTCCCTCTCCCCCATGTTTCCATGCCTCTGGTTCTATTTTATTCATCAGTTTATTTTGTTCATTAGATTCCTTGTTTGTTTATTTTGACTTTTAGATTCAATTGTTGATAGATATGTATTTTTCGCAATTTTATTGTTAACTAGAGGCCCAGTGCATGAATTTGTGCATGGGTGGGGTTCCTCAGCCGGGCTGGCGATCAAGGCCTATTGGGAGGCTGGCCAGTGGTGGGGGAGGGACCCCGGGGAGGTTGGCTATGGGAGCATACTGACCAACAGGGGGCAGCTCCTGCATTGAGCGTCTGCTTCCTGGTGGTCAGTGCGCATCATAGCGACTGGTCGATCGGTTGTTCCAGTCGTTCTGGTCGTTTGGTCGTAAGGGTTGCTTAAGCTTTTATATATATAGATATTTTTGATCTCTTCTTCCTCCCTCCCTCCCTCCCTCCCTCCTCCTCCTCCTCCTCCTCCTCCTCCTCCTTCTTTTTCTTTTTTGACCCTTCAACATTTCATGTAATAAATGGTTTGGTGATGATGAACTCCTGTAGCTTTTTCTTGTCTGTGAAGCTCTTATCTGACCTTCAATTCTAAATGATAGCTTTGCTGGGTAGAGTAATCTTGGTTGTAGGTTCTTGCTTTTCATCACTTTGAATATTTCTTGCTACTCCTTTTTGGCCTGCAAAGTTTCTATTGAGAAATTATCGGACAGTCATATGGGTGTTCCCTTGTAGGTAACTAACTGCTTTTCTCTTGCTGCTTTTAAGATTCTTTGTCTTTAACCCTTGGCATTTTAATTATGATGTGTCTTGTTGTGGTTCTCTTTGGGTTCCTCTTGTTTGGGACTCTGCGCTTCCTGGACTTAAAAGTCTATTTCTTTCACCCGGTAGGGGAAGTTTTCTGTCATTATTTCTTCAAATAGGTTTTCAATTTCTTGCTCTCTCTCTTCTTCTGGCACCTCCATGATTGAAATGTTGGTTTGCTTGAAGTTGTCCCAGAGGTTGCTTATACTATCTTCATATTTTTGGATTCTTTTTTCTTTTTGCTCTTCTGATTGAGTATTTTTTGCTTCCTCATATTCCAAATCTCTGATTTTATTCTTGGTGTCCTCTACTGTTGATTCCCTGTAAATTATTCTTTTTTAAAAAATATATATTTTATTGATTTTTTACAGAGAGGAAGGGAGAGGGTTAGAGAGTTAGAAACATCAATGAGAGAGAAACATTGATCAGCTGCCTCCTGCACACCCCCCACTGGGGATGTGCCCACAACCAAGGTACATGCCCTTGACCGGAATCGAACCTGGGACCCTTCAGTCCGCAGGCCAACGCTCTATCCACTAAGCCAAACCGGTTAGGGCTGTAATTCATTCCTCATTTCAGTTAGTGTATCCTTCATTTCTGACTGGTCCTTTCTCATGTCTTTGATGTTCTCACTAAGTTCCTTGAAATTATCACCAAGTTCTTTGACATTCTCACTAAGTTCCTTGAAGTTCTCATTAAGATCTTTGAGCATCCTTGTAGCTATTATTTTGAACTCTGTATCTAGTAGTTTGCTTGCTTCCATTTCATTTAGTTATTTTTCTAGAGATTTCTTCTGTTCTTTCATTTGTGACATGTTTTTTTGTCTCCACATTTTGGCTGCTTCCCTATGTTTGTTTCTGTGTGTTAGATAGAGCTGCTATATCTCCTGGAATTGGTAGAGTGGCCTTGTGTAATAGGTGTCTTGTAGGGTCCAGTGGCTCAGACTCCCCAATCACCTGAGCTGAGCACTCCAAGTGTGCCTCTGTGTGGGTTGTGTGCACTATCCTGTTGTAGTTGAGCCTCGATTGCTGTTGGCATCACTGGGAGGAATTGATCCCCAGGCCAATTGGCTGTGAGGACCAGCTGCTACTACAGTGGAAGAGTTGCTGTGCAGGAGACACCCCTGTGGAGCAGGACTTGCTTCAGTGGGGTTTTGGTGCTCACTGAGTCTGCCCCTTTAATGTGTGGCCTGTGGTGTGGTCTGAAGCTGTCCCCTGGCTGCACTGGCTCTGGGGCCTTATAGAGGTGCAAAGTCAGCCACTGCCTGTGCCCTGCCTGGGGCCACCTGTCAGGAGCTACAGAGCAATCTGCAGATGGCTGCTACTTTTGTTGGGCTTAGAGGTGGCCAGAAGAGGCCAAGCTGTGAACCTTGGCAAGCTGTTACTAGTGAAGGGCCTAGGGCAGTGGTCAGCAAACTGCGGCTCGTGAGTCACATGTGGCTCTTTGGCCCCTTGAGTGTGGCTCTTTCACAAAACACCGACTTCTGCGCATGGGCCATGAAGTTTCAATCGCACTGTATGTGTGCGCCCGCACGTGGTATTTTGTGGAAGAGCCACACTCAAGGGGCCAAAGAGCCACATGTGGCTCGTGAGCTGCAGTTTGCCGACCACAGGCCTAGGGCCACTTATGGAGAGGTATGGGGCATGCTGAGTTCAGCTGCTATTTGTTTGAGAGATTTTAGGAAAGTCTGAAGCCTGAGCCAGGACAGGCCATTAATATGGAAAAGCTACTGCAAACAGTTTGGGTGGAGCTGCATATTGGGTGGAGCAGGGTCTCAGAGAGTCACAATGTGAGCCAGGTTGATGGAGACTCAGATAGAGCCTGCTTCAGCTGTGTGTGTGTGTGTGGGGGGGGGGGGGGGGCGTGTCTCAGCAGAGGAACAATGACCTCTGCCAGCACTTTTGTCTGGGAGAAAGCTGCTCCCAGTTCTTGCTCAGATTCCAGACCATTTAGTTCCTCCCTGTATGTCCCTGGGTCTTTTAAAGCTGCTGCCCCAGCGCTGGAGCTCAGAGGGATTGAATCTGAGTAAGTCCTGCACCGGCCCTTTAAGAGGACCTTCCTGGGACTCCAGCAGCCCTTGTATCACTCAGCCACAATCCCTGCTGGTTTTTACAGCCTGAAGTTATGGGGAGTTCTCATCCAGCACTGGAACCCTGGGCTGATGGTTCCGGTGTGGGGCTGGGACCCCTTGCTTCTCATGAGAGGCCTCCTCAGCCAAGATATCCCTCCTGATTAAAAACATGCCACACCAGGGTGTTGGACCAGCCCGTTCCATGCCTCTGCCCCTCTTACTAGTCTCAATGTGGTTTTTTCTTTAATTCTCTAGTTGTAGGGCTTCCATTCAGCCACATTTCACATGGTTCTGAATGATGGTTTTCTGTATTTTCGTTGTGATTTTGATGTGTTTTGGGGAGGGTGCAAGTACTGCATTTACTTATGCTGCCATTTTGGTTTCTCTGTCTGAGAAATGGAGTCTTTATTCTAAGAGACCGTGAGCCCTGTGAAGTTCAGGGGTTCTGTTCCTGCAGAAGAGGAGAATGGTGACACTAAGGGGCAAATAGCAGTCTCTGCCACATCCCCAAGCCAGCAGAGGGCCTGGCAGATGCTGAATCAAGAGTCAGCAAACTGCACCCCACAGGCCAGATCTGGCCAGCTGCCTGTTTGCTTACAGTCCATGAGCTAAGAATAGGGTTTAAATTTTTTAATGATTACATTTAAAATGGTTAAATAAGAAGCTACATAAAGAAGAGCCTCCGTGTTGCCTCTTAGCCAGTAAAACATAAATTATTTACTGTTTGGCCCTTTAAGAAAAAGTTTGCTATCCTGTGCTAGATAGTTAATACATTCTTTTACAGATTTACCTTTTCCACTATTTGCCAGCCATTGGCCCTGTGCTAAGCCCTAAAGATGCAGCCACTCGTTGTCCTCATGGGGCTGAAGGCTGGCAGGGGACAGAGATAAGACGTGACTAGTGAAATGTAATTGATTATGATTATGCTCTGTGCTGTGGATGGGGAACCTACAATATTCTGGGCTGAGGAAGGACTGTCAGCTGAAATCTGAAGGAGTTAGCCTGGTGAGGTGTGTGTTGGGGAGGAGGAAAGCATTTTAGACACAGGGCCATGAGTGGGGAAAGATCTCAGAATTATCCAGAATGACAGGAGAGGTGGGAGGAGCAGCATGAACCGAAGGAAATGCTGCTCCGCCAGGACCTGCAGGAAACCTATCAGCTGGAGTGATGCGCGTTGTCTCCGGCTG
>NW_005871203.1:1534626-1544714 GCF_000147115.1 Myotis lucifugus
AGCTCCCCAGATGATTTGAATGTGTTATTAGAGTTGAGACCCCTGGTCTTAGGGGAACACACTGACATGCTTGCTGGCTGGAAACCTGCCTATGTTGCCATTGCTAAAATGTACCGTCTTCCTTTCTTTTCGTCATTCCCACTGCCTTCCTTTGAATCTCTTATAGAAAAAAAAAAAAAAAAGCAGGGATTCCAGAAAGACTGGTCCAGCCACATGGAAAGCGGCCCAGGAAACTGCTTGGTGATGGCTGCAGATGCCGTGAGAAGAAAATTATCCTGTAATTGAAGGGGAAATTCTTTATTAGGGTCGTTGAAGAGGTCTACGAGCCGCTTTCATCTGTGGCTTGCTCCACGCTGTAATTAATTTGGATTCAGGAGGCTTCCCAAGCCTCCATTGCACCATCTCTTAGGGATCAGGACCTCTGCTGTAGGCGGAGAAACTGAGGCTGGCGAAACCCTGAGATGTGGGGCTTGGGGACAGGACCTGTAACAGAGAGGTGGTTTCTGAACACTGCAGGCCTCAGGCTTTCAGGAAAGAGCTCTCAAAGCCAGTTGCTCCAAAAAAGGAAGAGTTTCTTTCTTTTTCTTTTCTTTTCTTTTCTTTTCTTTTCTTTTCTTTTCTTTTCTTTTCTTTTCTTTTCTTTTCTTTTCTTTCTTTCTTTCTTTCTTTCTTTCTTTCTTTCTTTCTTTCTTTCTTTCTTTCTTTCTTTCTTTCTTTCTTCTTTCTTGATTTCAAAGAGAAAGGGAGAGGGAGAGAGAGATAGAAACATCAATGATGAGAGAGAATCATTGATTGGCTGCCTCCTGCACGCCCCCTACTGGGGATCAAGCCCACAACCCAGGCATGTGCCCTTGACCTGAATCAAACCGGGGACCCTTCAGTCCTCAGGCCGACGCTCTATCCATTGAGCCAAACCGGCTAGGGTGGAAGGGTTTCTATCTTAAAAAGAAAAGAAAAGGTGTTTTTGTTATAAAACTGGTTAAATCGTATTTTACAGATAGCTAGGGAAATAATAACATATTGACATACAAATTCATGTTTCCATATCACAGCTGGCTAAGGAAAACCCTGCTATTGTCCACTGGGCTATTCTACTTTTCTTGATTCTTAACTAAAACCCAGCTCAAAAATGGTAGCTTATTGAGTCATGTAAATAAGAAAGTCCAAGAAGTGTATCTGCCTTCAGTCACGTCTAGTCTCTGGGCTTAAGTGATGTCACCAGGTTTCTCTCTCAGCCCTCCTGGCTCTGGCTCCTCACTCCTGAGTGCTCTTTCTCTCTTACTCTCTCAAGTTTTCTGTCTCTTTTCTGCTTTCTAGAATATGGGTTGGCCTCAGTGGCTCATAGAGCTGTTTTTTCACAACCTCAAGGGAAAGATGGCTTCTTCCCAATAGATCCAGGGAAATCTCAAGAGAGAACAATATTGAGAGGCACAAGATAGTAAAAGAATTTTATTATTGCCCAGACACTGTCACTCCCTTGGGTATTTTCAAGAGTGGTTTGTGAAGTTTCCAGTTACTTTCAACTGTGTTTTTTGGTGACTGGACTATTTCTTTGAAACTATATAGAAAAACAGACCCACACCTATCACCCGTTATCCTACCAAGTTAATACAATCACTGCTATCATTTTGGGGGTGTCTTTCTTTTCTGAGTCCCAAAGCATGTCTGTGCCAAGTGTAATTGTGACAGTGGTATGATGGGCAGTAGTTTATATGGGCTTTGGAGCTATATGGACTTGGGTCTGAAGCCTAACTTTTTTATTCTTACTAAGTCTGTGATCTTCAGAAAGAAGGGGAGAGAGGGAGAAAGAAGTCTCTCCAACCTTGGAATGAAATCCCTGAGCGCCATACTGATTGCACTGCCCCTGCCCAATGCCCATGGCCAGGGGAATGCCATGTGCTGATTGGCTCAGGTCTGAGTTACCTGAGCCAATCATGGTGGAAGATAGTAAGTTTCCTGATTGGCTTAGGTGGTTGGAGGCTGCTGCAGTTAGGAAGGCACACTGAGGACCTGCCAGCCTATAGAGTCCCCAGCAGGATGACAGGCTCCTGGCAGGCAGGCTGTGCCCACCTCCCCATGTGGGCCAGAGGGGTCTTTACGAGTGAAGAACCTGAGGGGGTCTCGGGCACCTGCGACTTGACCTGTGTTCTCTGCCCCTGCAGCCTGCATCTCTAATCCAGTGTCACACCACGTTCCAGCCCACACCTTTCTCCTGGGCTCGGGGGACAACCCTAACTACTACAGGAGGTCAGACGGGTTTTTTATTTGCTCCTTGGCAAAACATAAATTCTTTCTTCTAAGAAAATAAAAGTACTTATTTTTTTAAAAAAAGAGGGAAAAAAGAAAGGGGGAAAACCCATAAAAATAAAAGCCCAATTCCCAACTCCAGTAGCAATTGTACTTCTTAGAATTGTAGCTCTTAACAAACTAGACCTGGAGCAGTTTACAGGCAGCAACCAGACACATTAGAATTCAGTTCCTCATGAAGGCAGAGTGGAGGCAGAGACTGTCTTCGGGGGCAGGATCCCTAAGGCTTCTGAGGCAGAGATTTTAATCACTGTTGTCCATACTGCGGTTTATTGAGCACCTGGTATATGCTGGGCGCTGGGCTCAGTGTGCTGTCTATCATCTATCAACCTTCCAAAGGCTCCTCTTACAGGAGAGGAAGCTGCGGCACAGGGGTAGGTGGCTGCCTCCAGGCACGCTGTGTGCTGGCTGTGGAGCCGGCCCTCAGGCCTGTGTCTCTTTCTCCAAAGCTTCCTGACCACTGCCCTTCACTGTCTCTCTTCAGAACTGGGGTTTGAAAAGGTTTGCAGAGTTGAGGGTTTGGGGGTGAGTTGGCGCCTGAGGCAGATAGAGCCTCCTGGTTTCTGGTCTGCTGGGTTTTGCTTGGCCCACATAGGACTTTTTATTCTTTTTTATTTTCTACCCCCTGGATTCTTCCACAAAGTAAGTTGACTTCAGCGAGCCTGGAGTCACCTATCTTCTTGGGTTTATTTTATTTTTCTTGGGGGTTTTTAGATGAAAGGGAAGCAGAGTACAGTGGACCTTTCCAGGGGGCAAGTTCCCTGGACTTGGAGAGGAACGAGAGTCCCTTCCCAGGCTGACTTGGTGGGAAGAGGCAGACCTGAGAGGCAAGACCACTTTACCCAGGGATAAGTGCTAAAAAGACAAGAAAGCAGGGTAAGGGGCAGAGAGGACTACTTCCGGTGGGATCAGGGGGCCTCTCTGTGGAGCCCTGAATGATGGGAAGGAACCAGCTATGGAGACTCTGGGGAAAGGGCCGCAGGCAGAGAGCAGGGTGCTGAGATCTGGAGGATGGACAGGAGCTAGCCAGGGGAAGGGGCGGGCGGGTGGAGGCAAGGTGATCCCGGAAGAAAGACCTGTGTGATCTGTCGTGCCAGAATGTCTCTAGGCCCCATGAAAGTTTCCCCCCTGCCAGCTATGATGTCATCTGATTCTATGTCCCACCTTGTGACCTAGGGAGCCCACTCGTGGCCAAGGAGCATGGTCATTGGGTAATTAGGGCTTTAGAGGGTGGGACTGTGGGTGTCATCCTGGCCTCCATGGGGTTAGAAAGTGGCCGGTAAGGAAGGTGTGTCCCCCGCCCTCCCTCCCCATGGGGACTCGAGGGCTTGTTTAGCAGCTGCCTTCACCCTCAGGCTTAACAACTTGTGAGGCAAACAACCCTGGAAGGACTCAGCACCCAGCTTCTGGGCTCAGCGCCGGAGGGAAGGAGAGCAAGCTTTGCTGAGAAAGCATGAGTAGTCACTTATAAAGTGCTTTCTTTTTTCTTTCTTTTCCTCTTTCCAGTTGAGAGCAAAAGGCACCGCCTTATGCTGGAGGCAATGTCAGGTTGTTTTCCAAAAGTGAAAATTGATATTTGCTCTCTGAGCTGTGTTGATCTTCATTTTAGTGGCCCTCCAGGCAAGCAAATAAAATATCCGTTTCCGGGATGGAAGAGCAGAGAGATGCAGTAATTGAGGGGCAACAACCCAAAATTTAGTATGGATGGTTTGTTTAAATATTCATCGGGTCTGTTTAAACATTCCAGATCACCAGAATGCTATCCTGGGAAGGCAGTAGAGTGCATACTTAAACAGCCAAGTGCGTGGGTCTTGAAGACCTGGGCTTCAGTCTTACTCTTGCCTCTTACCAGCGCTGAGAATTCGGGCAAGTCCCTGTCCTTTGAAAGCCTCAGTTTACTTGAATAAGAAATGGAAATAATAAACCTTTCACAAAGGATTGTGCAATAGCAGATGGTCAGTGCATGTTTGAATATACATAAGGCGCTTAGGATAGTGCCTGGGACTCGACAGCAGTTCATGAACTTTAAATTATTCATATTAATAATAAAACTAGCGTAGTAGTAGTATTAATGAGTGGCAGATGCTAGAGCTAGACATTCTAAGTTCAATCACCTGGTTCTGCCACTTACTTACCAGCTCTGTGACCTCAGGCAAGTTACTTGACTTCGCTGAGCCTCATTTTCTCAACTATAAAATGGAGATGACATAAAGCATGGTTATTATGAAGATAAGATGAACAAGAACTTAGAGCTGAGCCAGGTGCAGGGTGAGCCCTACATGAGGGTTAGATTATTGTGGGCAGTATATAGTCATTTGGTGCTAACAAGTATTTTTCCTGAGTGCAGGGACTTGGCCCTATTCTCCTTGATATTCCCGGTGTTTGCAACAGTGCTGGGCACATAGTAGGTACTTAGTAAATTTCATCCCGCTTTGTTGAATAAGTGACATGGAAGGTGGTGAATCATTCCTGTGTTTCTCTGCAGATGGAGGATCCTGTGTCCCTCTGTGTGCTGAGCACTTTGGTGAGTCTAGAATGGGAGCCCTTCTCCCTTGCCTCCAATTAGGTGCCATTCGTGTCCAAATCTTGTGTCTCCAAAACACACAATACTCAGCAAATGGGATGCATGGCTCCTTGGTTCCCTGTGGGCTCCCATCGCTAAACCCATCCTGTGTCCATCATGCATCTCCCAGCAGAGCTGCTGGCCCAGGAGCCTGGGATCTCATTGGAGACCCAGTGTGTTTAGTTCCTTGGCATCTTCAGCGCTTTCAGACAGGGTTTGTGGAATAGTATCAAGGTGTGTAGATGACACCTATAGTGAATGCCATTTGGGTGGAATTTTGTGTTCATACACTTGAGGGAAGGGGAGAACAGGTGCATATTCTCCTCAAGTTGGGGCACGCAGGCTGTTGGGGGGCAGAGCTGGATTAGTGGCTGGGCCAGATGAGCAGCCACACAGGTTGCTGGCATCCCGAGGATACTAACTTAGGTTGGCACGATGAGACCTTTCCTCAAAGAATAATGGTCACCAGACTGCCTCCATAGGAGGGTGCGCCAGTGAACTGTGGGATGCTAAGCAAGGCATGCGAGTGTAGGCCAGAACTGAATTGCTTTAGAGAATAATCCTTAGGGTCCCCTCTGGCATTGCTTCTTGGCTTGAAAGCCAGTAGAACTTTTAGGCTGCTTCTCCAGGTGTCATGTCTGGAGCAAGCTGTGATGTGCAGGGGGGACATGTAGCCACAGCTTAAACCTGGCATGTTTTTCTAAGCTGATTAGAAGTCCTTTTCAGAAAAATTAAGGTAAGTAGTAGTACATCATGGAATAGAATGGCAAACTTCTTCATAGATTTTTAAGTTAAAGCACAGGACTTAAAAAAAAGAGTCAAGCCTGTTTCAGCCAAATCATCCAGATCCTCAGATAACTTGTTTGCCTTTTTCTCTGCCGTTAGGAGTGCTTTGGTGGACACATTTATGAAGTACTGGTATTAAAACCCTGAATGGGACCCAGGCAGCTCATCTCTCTTTCATTCCTCCTGTGAGGCTGATCTCTGGGTGGAGGGAACTCCTGATCTTGAACTCCCTCAGAGAGTGGCTAGAGTTACTGTATTTTTCCATCTGTAAGACGGTATTTTTTTCTAAAATCATTAGACTGAAAATCGAGGGGCATCTTATACATGAAAGTCAGCTGAGGAGGGAGCCGAGGTGGTGCATCCTTGTCATACCTTGTCAAACAGGTTTCCTCTAATCACAAGCCTTATTGTTACTGAAGTCAGCTGATGCCATAATTGGAGGTGGAGGTGGAGGTGGAGAGTGCGCAGATGCTACAGGGAGCGTTCTGAACCCATAAAGAAGTCAAAAAATAAAAAGATAAATACCGGTAAGCGATTGTCTAACTCTGCAAAATTCAAATTGAATGTAATCAGCTCTGCAAAAGAGCATGGACCTAGAGCTGCAGAGAGACAATTTGGACCTCCTCCCACTGAGTGTCTGATCAGACAGTGGAGAAAACAGGAAGAACAACTCCTTAAGATGCCAAAAAAGAAGAAGGCCTTAAGAGGCAAAAACCAGCAAAATGTTTAAAATATTGATTTCTTAATTTTGGGTTGGAAAAGTGGGGGCGTCTTATACATGGGGGCATCTTATACACAGAAAAATACTGTAGGTGGTGCTTAACACCAGTGAGGCACTTAGGAGGCAGAGGTTTTTGGTTTCTGGGAGAAAGCCCCAATCAAAACTAGTTAAAGGTACAAAAGACAATGTTTGGCTCACAGAATTGGGGAGCACAAAGATGAATTCATGGGTTTAAGAACTCTCTTTTTGCCTGGCTCTTCTCTCTGTCTGCTGCTATTCTTCTGCAGACACCTGTGCAAAGTGTGGGGAGGGTCGTGGACATTGACAGAGGCAGACTTACACACAAAGCAACCTTGCCCATGGCAAGCATAGAGGCACTAGAGAGCTTGGATTTCTCAGGGTCTGCCTATAAATCCCAGGGCAGAGCTCTGCTTGGTCCAGCCTGGATCCTGTGCATGTGCATTGGCTAATCAGAATGGCCAGGGAGATGGAGTACTGTGGTTGGCCAGGCCTGGATTATGGTCTCACTCTAAAGATGATGATGGGGAAGTGCGTGATTGACAGCCCAATCAGAATCACATGGGGGAGGGGCAGCTCCCCAAAGGTAAAAGAGAGTCACCAGAGTAAGGGAGGAGCATCAGGCAGAAATAAACTACTGTGTCCACCACCCAGGAGAAGGTATTCTCACTTGGAGAAATAGGTAGTGTCCAGTATCTTCTTGTGGTGTTAGCCCAGGTAGGGTGGGCCCTGATCTTCAAAAAGGTGAAATTGAGGGGTTTTCCACATTCTCAGGGGCCCTATCTGCCTTCTCAGAAGGATGCTAAAAATGAAAAGAGAAAACTTGTGTCCATGCCCAGAACATGAGTTGGTCCTGATTTCTTTACATGTTAAGAGATTAGGGAGAATTTTCTAGAACAAATGGCTTGATCTTGTTGCCAGTTTCTAATTCTGCACATTCAGTGATCCAAAGGCTGGTTGTGCAGCTTGACCAACTGGTCCACTGAAGAACGGGTCAGGGACAAAACTTTCCAAGTATTTAATAGTTTTAAGCCAGAGGCCACAAAGTGATGGCATGCTTTCTTTGGCCAGCACAGAGTTTAGGAAAAAAGAAAAGTAAATGCTTGCCAACATTTAAGAATTGGAATTTTTCACATGAAAGCATGAATCTCCCTCCGGCTTCTCCAGGAAAACCAGAAGGTCTGGCCATGCTGGCCCTGGACTCGCGCATGGCCACAGTTGGCTGGAGCTGAAGAACAGCGACCTCTTTAGAAAGAATGTAATGCTCTAGTTTGCCACAGTCTCCACCACTCCCCATTACTTCCCCCATCATTCGTTCCCATGACCTGTTTGGCTTCTGTAAACATTTACCTTTCTAATCCCTGTACCAAAACAAATTCCCTGAGCAAAATCTTTGAAGAACCAGGTCACTATCAAGCTTTGTGACCTGAGACAAGTTACTTCCTCTCTCTCAACCTGTTTTTTAAATCTGCAAGTGGGGATGAAATACTTAATTCAACCAACCCTATTGAGTATCTATGTTTCTAGGTGCTGGGTTTACAGCAGTGAACAAGTAGACTTGTTGGAGCAGACAGGGGTAGGTGTTAGTGAGGCAAGGAGGTGGTGGGAGCACACACTGGGCAGGTGATTAAAGGACAGGTTGTATCTAAATCACTTAGTCCAGGGCTTGGCAAACTGTGTCCCATGAGACAAATCCACCCGCTACCCACTTTTCTCAATCAAGTGCTAAGGAGTACAGTCACACCCACTAATTTACATATTGTCTGTAGGCTGCAGACTGTCTATACAATGGCAGAATTGAGCAGTTCCAACAGAGGCCATATGACTCACAAAGCCTAACATACTATTGGGCTCTTTACAGAGAAAGTTTGCCTGCTCCTGCTTTAGCCCAAAGCCTGGATAAATAGAAGGAACTCAGTAAATTGCAGCTTATTAATAGTAGTACAAATGGTCCCCTCCCTGACTCTCTGTTGCTGTCTTCCAAGGCTGGGAGCTTTGATTGGGAGCCCTAAACCCCCTGCCTTTCTATTTGCTTGCCTAACATCCATGCTGCTTGTTTATGTAAAACTGCAGAACCAATATTGGCTACCTGTTCATACGGCTTTCATAGAAGGTTGACTGTGGCCCCATGAGGGGCAGGGTTGGGTTGGGGTTTGCCTACTGTTCCTCTCTGTGTGTCGGATCAGGTTAATCAGACCAAATCAAGTACAGGATTGGGCAGGCTGCAGCTTGAAAGCCCGTGTAGAGAGGGCTGATCTGTGTTGACTTACATTTTTCAATGGGGTGTGTGGCGGGCTTGCTGAGGGTTTATGGTCTCATCAATGGTTCTGCCCTTATGCCAGCTCCCACAGCCTGACTCCGGGCCAGAGACCTAGCTCTCAACCATGCCAGGTGGTTTGTTTTCGGCTAGCGTCGGGGCGCTCGTCAGCACAGACCGCCAGCCAGGGGCGGGGGTCACAGGGAGAAAGCAGGTGTTCCCTAAATACATGGAGCAACAGCAAAGGGCCTGAGTGGATAGCCATGAAGGTCAGCAGAGTCCTTGGGCCAGGCCAGTTTCATGGGTGTGTGACCTGGATAGCCACTCAGGGACCCATGCTTGATTTAATGCTCTGTTGTCAGTTTCTGAAAGTTCTTAATAGTTTTTAAGAGGTATGGGACTTGCTTGGATTTATTTTGGAGGGCCTCAGCGGGCACTGGGATATTTTTATTTTTTTATTTTTGTGAATGGAACCAAAGTTTATTGAGAGAAGCCAGTCCTAGAAAAGGAGCAGCTGGGGTTCAGGATCAGCCTGGTGTCAGTTACAATCAGGAGCAGTTCAGCATCCAAGCTAATTAAAGTCTATTCGTCCATGTGGGGAGACCCACATGGCCATGAGCCACAGGGGCGACGGGGGCTCTGCTCCCTGCAACAGGAACGTCAAGTATCCATGGTGCACTGCCGGCACTGGGGTATTTATGGATGAGCTAGAGAATTGGGAGTGATCTGGTTTCATAGGGGGCTTTACAGCTCCTGGTTCCTGCACTCATGAGATTTCCAGGAGTGGACAGGGGGTTAATAGTGTGGCTGGGGATAGAGACAAAGAGGACATCTCTTCCTCCTCTGGCAGCTGACAGGGCAAAAGCATGACAACAACACATGCATCATTTATTGATGACCAAGTGCTTTATATTCATCATTTCATTCACCCCACCACAAGAATGCTATGAAGTGGGCACCCTTGTATGGGATCAGCCAGGTAAGGAGTTAGCCAGATACCAATACAGCTATCAATAGAAATAAGATCATTCTGGATTGGGGGTGCTAAATCAACTGATTTAGCACCCCCAATCCAGAATGATCTTCCCCAATCCAGAATGATCTTATTTCTATTGGTATCTGGCAAATTTTGCTGCCTGAGCCCAGAAATCTAGCACAAATTATTTCATCTCTCAGGTCTTAGTTTCCTAGTCTGAAAAATGGAAGCAATTAAAGCTACCTTGTAGTATTGTTGAAGGAATATACAGTGCCTAGCACACAGCATGTAATATGTGCTTGCTACATGATACCTGTGATGATGATGATGGCAGTGGTGATGATGATGCTGGTGATGCTGGTGATGGTGGTGGTGGTGGTGGTGATGGTGATGAAGGTGATGGTGGTAATGCTAGTGATGATGATGATGGTGATGGTGATAATGCTGGTGATGATGATGG
>NW_005871203.1:1545627-1573716 GCF_000147115.1 Myotis lucifugus
GATAAGGGGGTGTCGTGGTCTCCATCTCTGCTTCCTTCGCAATCTTCAGACAAAGTAACTCAGCAAGAAAGTCTTCTTTAATAAACATAAATACAGGACGACCCTCCCTGCGTTAGAGACTCAAATCCGAGGCAATACAGTCGGATACTTCCAACTATCAAAATGATAATCAAACTATATGCCATCCTTGAACCTCAATTAACAAAGATAAAATTACCCTATAAATCATGACTGAAGTTCCAAACAATAACAAAACATAAATGAAAAATTAAATAAAATAAATATTCCAAAAGTAAAAAAAAAACCACAACAAAAATCAAATAATAACAAAGACAACCCCAAAAGGAAAAAAAAACATAAAGGAGGCGGGGGGGGCGGTGGTGCTGCTTCCACTACCAGTGTGAGGTCAGATTGCCAGGTGACCCTGCCCTTTCTTAAGAGTGAAACCAACAGCTCTGTTGAAAAGGGGGTTCCCCCATTGCCCACCTGCTCACTTCTAGGCACCCCTCTCTCCTGCCACCCTCCCCCATGCCAGCTCCATGGGTCTTCTCGTCTTCTGAGGTGAGGACACGAGAGCAGCCGGGAGCCACACACTATTTTTAGAGAGAGGACGACGACACACAGAGGGGTGTGTGTGTGGTGGAAAGGGGCGTGGCACGGAGGTGACTGTAGATATGAATGTCCTTGAACTCACCTCAGGCATTGGATGTCTCCAGGAGGCCTCCCCTGCTCTGGGGTGCTGACCCCAGGACCTGGGGAGGGTGGAGCTCTGGGAGCCTATGGAAGCTGGCAGTGGTTCAGACAGCAGCTGATGATTTCTTTGCAAAGGGAACTTCCCTTTATAAAAAAAGGATTTTGCTGGTTTTATTAGTTAGAAAAGATGAATGTGGGTGGGCAGCCGGGATGTTTGAGTCTTTCATTAGTGTGCTAACATGAATGGAAAAGTATACTTTGAGTGCCTCTGAGAATGATGCTGAGGAGAAAAAATAAGGAGGAAAGAAAGGAGGGAGGGAGGAAGGAAGAGAGAAAAGGGAGAGAAAGGAATAAAGAAGACCAAAACATAAACAACAAAAGAAAGAAAGGAAAGAAGAAAAGAACAGATAGTATGACTCTAAGGAGGTGACATTTAAGCAGAAACCTGTTTGGGCCATAAAAGGCATGGGGTGGAGGGGGGGCAGGGGGTTTGAGCAGTCCAGGCAAGAGAGCACGTGCAAAGGCTCTGTAGATGGCAGAGAACTTGACATGTTTCAGGAACAGAGGGGAGAAGAGTGACTGAGCCTTGTGCACTGCGGGTGAACGGCCGGATCTGGACCACAGGTCCAAACTCCTGGGCCAGGCAGGACGACGCGGCAGGGAGGGGGACGTGGCAGCTGGGGCAGTCTGCTTGGGAGGCTGGCCACCGCTGCTCGGCTTCAGCCAGGTGCTGCCACCTGGGCATGTTGCCAGGTTTGAGCTTTATAAGAGAGCAGGACTATAGATTGTTGTGTGAAATCTCACGTCTTTTGGATGCTGGCTTCAAACTTAAAGACTTAAAAATGACGTTGCGGGCTGAACAGAGACCGTGTGCTGGGACTGACTCTGGGCCACCACGCTGCACTTGCTCCAGGTCTCTGACCCTTGCGGACCAGGGACGTGGTCATTTATGGGCTGTTCCAGAGCACAGCAGTTGTCATCTCTCGGTCCATCTCCAGAAGAGCTAGGCCAAGTCACAGGAACAATCCTTTGCCTTCTCCATCTGCAAAGCTGGCCAAGGGACTTAATCCAAATAAGAGTGCAGCCAGAGGAAAAGGGCGCGTCTTCCTTAAAAAGCCCTGAATAAAGGAATCCTATTCAGGGCCTGAAAAGACCAGTGTTTCAGTGAGCGGCAGCTTGTCCAGGCAGGTCTGTGTGGTGACCTCTTACAGGAGGGAGGCTGCTGTTTGAAGGTTCGCTGCTCCTGCCCATGGAGGAATGTCCTCAAGCAGAATTGGGCCCGTTTGGTGGCAGTCTCCGCTCCGATGCTGCAGAAATTGGTCCTTAGCCTTCTTTTGGGGATTATGAGAAGGGCCCTCCTGTGTACATCTGGTTCCTCCTGCCTCCGGCATGGAGAGCTGAGGCCCAGCTGAGGGCAAGTGTCAGTGAACATGTTGACCCATCTATACTATGAGCTGGTCGTGTCTAGCTGAGCTGCAGAAAGTCAACCAAATCAAGACTCTTGGTTGCAAGTGACAGAAAGTAAACTCATACTGGGTTAAACAGACAAAAGAAGGCGACAACATAGATGGACCGGAAGGTCCTTATGCTAAGTGAAATAAGTTAGAGAAAGACAAATTCTGTATGATCGCACTTAGATGTGGAATCTAAAAAAAGAAAACTCACAGCAAGAGAGATCAGATTGGTGGTTGCCAGGGCAGGGGGTGGGGGTGGGGGAAACGGCTGAAGCGGGTCAAAAGGTACAGACTTCAGTTATAAATAAGTTAGTCCGGGGATGCAATGTACGGCAGGACGATGGTAGTTAACACAGCTGTGTGGCATATTTGCAAGGTACTAACAGAGCAGATCCTGAAAGTTCTCATGGCAAGGAAGAGCAGTTTATGGCTAAATGAGGTAATGGATGTTAGATACACTTATTGTGGAAATAATTTCATAATATATATGCATGTCAAGTCCTTGTATTGTACAGCTTAAGCTGATACAGTGTTGTAGGCCAATTATATCGCAATAAAACTGGAAGAAAATAATGAAAAAAAAATAACCAACCAACAAAAGAAGGGACAGGTTGGCTTATGACACTGGAAAATCAGCCCATCGGTAGTTCAGGGGAATGGGAAGAATCTCTGTTCCTTGACCCTGGCTCCCAAACACCATCATACCCTATTCCAGCCAGGAAGATGAGGAATAAGGGATGGCCATTGGTCCACCTCCCAGCTGAGTCAGCCCCTGAAAAAACCCCATGAGTGCCATGTTCCCTAACTTCTGCTTATGTGTTAGTGACCACACATATTACAAAGGAGCACCAAAAAGTGATCTTTTAGCCAAGCTCATTTCAGGCCTCAGCGATTTAGGATTTCTGTTAGAGAGGAGGAAGGAGACGGCAGTGGGAAGGCAACCGGCAGTCTGTGCCGCAGGCTTTGTTTGTTTGCTTTGCTTTTTCTGAAGTCATCATGCATCTGTATTAAAGTAAGAGTCACAAAAGTCACATACCCACAGGCAGGTGTCCTTAAATGCATGAAGCAGGCTCAGAAGCAGGTAGGCAATAGGGAGTGGTGGGGACTGGGGCAAACTGGAGAGCTCATACTCATCTCCAGGGGACTGCCAGTCAGATCGGCTGATATTCACCATGTGAGAAAGAGGAGCCCAGTATTACCAGAGCCTCTGAGTTTTCAAGAAAAGTATATATACACAGTTTCAGATGAATTTTTCTGATTGTTAAATGATGATAATGAATTCTAATTTATCCCCAAAATAATTCTATGGTCCAAATAACATAATTACAAGCTGGATCTCACTTGGGGCTGACATTTTTTTTTAAAGTCGGGCTTATTGAGGAATAATTTACCTACAACAAAACCCACCTATTTTAGGTATACAATTCTATAAAATTTTGGATTTCACCAGTTTTTCCATTCATCTCCTTTTTTCCTGTTCTAGGATCCAACCCAGGATACCAGATTGCACTTAGCGCTGGGTTTATTAGATGCACATTTTTTAAAATAATTTTTTTTATTGATTTCAGAGAGGAAGGGAGAGGGAGAGAGAGATAGAAATATCAATGATGAGAGAGAATCATTGATAGGCTGCCTCCTGCATGCCCCCTACTGGGGATCGAGCCAACAACCCAGGCATGTGCCCTTGACCAGAATCAAATCTGGGAACCTTTAGTCCCCAGGCTGGTGCTCTATCCACCAAGCCAAACCAGCTAGGGCTAGATGCACATTTTAATGGCTTTAGACTCAGGGTTCATCTTACAGTCTGTACTATCTTATGATGATAGCTGGCTGTATTTTTTTCTTAATGGCCCATCAAATTATAGAATGTCTTAAATTTAATGAAATCTGCTATTATTATTATTAGTTGATCTCCTTAAGTCTTCACTTCCTCATCTGTAAAATGGGAACAATGCCAGGACTCACCTCATATAGGTGTGGGGGAGAGAATGAGAGACTCCTCAGACAGGCCTTGCAAAGAGCTGGGTGCACACTGAGCGCTCATAGTCAGTGGTTAGTGCTAAACCCAAATGTGTGCTCTCTGCACAGCGTGCTCACGGGGGCTGGTGAGCACACCTTCCCTTCCCTTTCCTTACGTGGAGGGAAAGTTGCCTGGAGCCCTCATTTCTTAGCAGCTTTTGTTCTCCAAGCAGGAGCCCACAGGAATAGCTACCAATTAAAACAGCAAAATTTCAGGTGACAACATTTGCAGAAGACACTGCAAATCTATACTAATAAAAGGGTAATATGCTAATTAGACCGGGAGACCTTCCAGATGTCCTTCTGGACAAAGCCATGGTGGCAGGGCTGAGGCAGAAGCAGTTAGGGGTGATCAGGCCAGGAGGGGAGGGCAGTTGGGGGTGATCAGGCTGGTGGGGGGGACAGTTGGGAGCAAGCAGGCTGTCAGGGGGGAGTGTTGGGGGCAAGCAGGCTGGCAAGGGGGGGCAGTTGGGGGCGAGAAGGCCAGCAGGCAGAGTGGTTAGGGGTGATCAGGCAGGCAGGCAGGTGAGCGGTTAGGAGCCAGTGGTCCTGAATTGCAAGAGGGATGTCCAACTGCTGGTTTAGACCTGTGGGATCCGGCCTAAACTGGCAGTTGGACACCCCCCGAGGGGTCCCAGATTGGAGAGGGTGCTGGCCGGGCTGAGGACACCCCCACTCCCCCATGCATGAATTTTGTGCACCGGACCACTAGTCTATATATATAAAACCCTAATATGCAAATAGACCAAACGGCGGAACAACCAAACAACTGAACAACAGAACAACCGGTCAATATGATGTGTGCGCTGACCACCAGGAGGCATGAGGAACATGGTGGGCATTGGCAGCAGGCAGCAGAGTGCAAAACATGGCGTGCGTTAGCCGCCACGGGATGGTGGAGCAGGTGGGAGGGGGCTCCAGACCAAGGTGGGGTGCCGATCGCTATCATTGGGGCGAGCCTCTGGTGGTTACTAAAAATTCTTTGCTCCTGCGCACCGCAGTCTCACCTGGCGCTCGCACCAGCTGCTGGCACCCAGCGCCGGTCCTGCGCTCGGTGCCATCAGCAGGTGCGAGCAGTGGCTGTCTGCCCATCACCCCTGAGGGCTTCTCCACCTCTCCCTGCTCCTGAGGGGCAATTAGGGCCGGCGCTAGCAGTGGGTGCGAGTGGGACTGGCACTGTCAGTGTGTAGGAGCAGCAGCGGCGGGAGTGGGACTGCCAGCAGACAGGGGACCAGGCGGGGTGTGGGGGGGGCGTGGTGGGAAGGGCCGAGCAGGGGCATGGAGGATGGGCTGAGATCCACCCCTGTGCCCACTGCAGCCTTGTGGCCCACAGTTCCTTTCAAGGTGCATGAATTTGTGCACTGGGCCCCTAGTTTTAATAAAAGCCCAGTTGCTGGGAGAGTGAGACAGCTACCTCTTCTGGAAGATCTGAAGCCATATTTCAAGTTTGCCAGCAAATTCGCTTTTCTTAGAACAAGGTCTTATTTTTGTTCAAGTTCAGTGTCTGGGGCCAGGCCCCCAGCTCTGTCACCTTTTCTCCTTTGCTTTCACTTTCTGAATCCCACCAGCCACATGTTTCGTGTGGACAGTTGATGTTGTTATAGAGCAGGGGTGGGGAATGTCCGGCCTGCGGCTGTCTGAGGCTCAAGAAATCATTTGGTCTGGCCCTGCCAAGGCATTAGGGGAGAGTTAATTAAATGTTTGACCAAATATAGCAGACTAACTTTTAAAGATGGTAAATTTGTTTGGCTCATGAATGATGTTATGAATATCCAAGTGGCCCTTGGCAGAAAAAAAGGTTCCCTACCCCTATTATAGAGAATTGAGATAATATTTAAAAAATAATAAATAAAGTGGCCTGCAACCCCACTGCTCAGAGATTGTCACCATGGACGCCAAGTTCTTTTTATCATTCTTTCCCTGGTTGTTAAGAAATAATACTCACTATAAAACAGTGGTTCTCAACCTTCCTAAGGCCGCGACCCTTTAATACAGTTCCTCATGTTGTGGTGACCCCCAATTTCATTGTTACAAATTGAACATAATTAAAGCATAGTGATTAATCACAAAACAATATGTAATTATATATGTGTTTTCCGATGGTCTTAGGCGACCCCTGTGAAAGGGGTCGCGACCCACAGGTTGAGAACCGCTGCTGTAAAAGAAATCAGAAAATGTGGGAAAAGGACAGAAGCAAAACACCATCTCTTATCTCACTGTCCAGATTACCAACGTGGAGACATGTTCTTACAGAGATTTTCAGGCTGATGTTTTCATCTATATTTAAAACGATTGCAAGCCTGTGTAGCTGAGAGCCGGCCCTGGGAGGATCAGCTGGATTTAGATTTTGCCACCACTGCTAACTAGTCATGGGCAACTGTGACTCTGTAGGCCTCAGTGTCTCTATGCGTAAAATCGGGATGTTACCACGCTCGGCACAGAGAGCTCTGAAGTGGCAGTCATGAGCAGCGCGTCCATTTCTAATGGCTGCCCGACAATTCCCATGCAAACCTAGTGACTTACTCAACACCTGGGTGCTGCCTCCCATTTATGTGCCACTGTTTTTGTGGGTCAGGATGTCAGGCAAGGTTAGCTGGGTCCTCTGTTCAGTCTCACAGGCTACAATCCAGGTGTTGTTGGCTGGGGCTGGGGTCTCAACTGGGGTACTGCTGGTGATGTTTTTGGAGCATTTTGTAAGTGTTGGGAAATTGAAGCACACAGGCCTGGTGCCAGATGAATTGGGTTTAAAAACTTAGACCTGCTTAGTTCTTTAAGACTTAGTTCTTCATTGCTTTAAGCATTTGCCTATAGGTGGATACTTTGATCAGTGCCAATATTTTATGCACAGCATCTTTACATACGGGCACACTGAAGGGGAGTGAGTGAGTAGTAGGAAACATTTCTCCTCAAAGTTTACAATTTTCATTGACTAGAATAAGTTCTGGCGATTGGAACAGACTTTTGAAAGCAGGAAGGCGAGGCTAGCAGGTGGCTCCAGAGCCTAGGCTCTCGTTGCTGCTAGAAGACCAAGGTCCTTCCTACAGCACTTCCGAGACAGTCACGTATTGCCGCCCTCTCAGATGAGTAAATTACAGTCACAGCACACAGCAGAAGGGTAGCTTATACAGCGGTTCTCAACCTGTGGGTCACGACCCCTGAAAATACATCCTGCATATCAGATATTTACATTACGATTCATAACAGTAGCAAAATTACAGTTATGAAGTAGCAACGGAAATAATTTTATGGTTGGGGGTCACCACAACATGAGGAACTGTATTAAAGGGTCACGGCATTAGGAAGGTTGAGAACCACTGCAAAAGGTCGTTGTCACTTTGTGTTGAGGAAATATATGAAGTAGCTCAGAAAATAGCAAAATAAAAAGAAATAAGTGTTCCAGACCAGCTGTTATATTCATTTGGTATCAATAAAATTGTCCAAAATAAACCAGAAGACCATGGCAAGTTATAGTGGTATAAATGACGAAATCTGATATTTGCTGTTTAAATTCAGCAGCTGAGAGAATCTTTTTGTAAAGATGAAAAAGAAATGTACACGCATTACTTCCAGGCTGCATTACTCTTTGGAAATATACAACCTACCAGTTAGAGTTTGGGTATGATTGTTACCTTTGCCTTCACGTCCGCATCGTGGTGATAACCAACACTCCCATTTCCTGGGCCCGTTCTTCTCCATATAACAGGAAAAACAGTGAACTTTAGTGACAGTAGGCTGAATAGCTAAATGGCCTTCCTTTTTGAGACAGTTACTTACGTCCTGAAAGAGTGTCAGACCTCGAAGAAGAATCCCCTTTGCTACATGGCCATCCTAGAGGGAAAGGGATGAGGAACCCACCTGGATACCAAGCAGTCCTCTGTCCTGGCCGCATTTTCAGACACATTTAACAGCAGTTTCAAAACCTGAACCTTGGTGCCTCTGTTTCCTGTAAGCAACACTTGGAACTAGCCTGTAATGTAACTGTTCAGCGTGTGCTGGTGGTTGTTGGTAACTGTCATATTAGTTAACCATCTCAGCCCGCCAGCTGCACGGGGAGTTCAGGGGACCGGAGAAGACATCCTCACAGACTTGACTGACGTGTACCTTTATCTTCATTTATTTTCAACATCCACACTCAAGTGACTCCGTGCCTTTAAAGCCTTCTCTTTATTGCTGTGGTTGGGATCGCCGATTTTGCTTCCAATAATGGGAATACCATCCAATTCACGAAGAATGATGTGCTTAGCTGAAGAGCCCACATTGCTACTCAGAGTGACCAAAGCTTTTTCAATAATTATAGGATGTTCGGTTGACTCAAGCAGATGAAGCAGTTCCTCAAGTGGCTCAGCATCTAGGGCAGCGGTTCTCAACCTGTGGGTCGCGACCCCTTTGGTGGTCGAAGACCCTTTCACAGGGGTCGCCTAAGACCATCCTGCATATCAGATATTTACATTATGATTCATAACAGTAGCAACATTACAGTTATGAAGTAGCAACGAAAATAATTTTATGGTTGGGTCACAACATGAGGAACTGTATTTAAAGGGCCAGAAGGTGGAGAACCACTGATCTAGGACATCATCAGATGAACCATCGGTTAAGTCAGCCGTGGGCAAACTATGGCCCGCGGGCCGGATCCGGCCCGTTTGAAATGAATAAAACTAAAAAAAAAAAAAAAGACCGTACCCTTTTATGTAATGATGTTTACTTTGAATTTATATTAGTTCACACAAACACTCCATCCATGCTTTTGTTCCGGCCCTCCTGTCCAGTTTAAGAACCCATTGTGGCCCTTGAGTCAAAAAGTTTGCCCACCCCTGGGTTAAGTCTTCTGTGGACCAGGCGGGATGCAGCCATAGCCCCTGGCCCCAGTCAGCCTGTAAATGCAATAGCAGGCGCGGCCCGAGGACCAGGCCCACTGCCACCCAGCCCGTGTCCAGGTGCTGCCCGTGCCGCTGAGGCCGGGGTCCAGAGCAGGTGTTTGCTAAGCAAGTGGGTTCCACAGCCACCTGAGCTGGAGCCGAACCCTAAATTTTTGAATACTGAATTTTCTCAACTACAAGCGAAATAAAAAAGACTTGTCTGGCAGAATTGCTGTTAGGACTAAAGGGACTAATATAGCCCAAGTCACTGGCATGTGTTAAGTAAGTGTATTATGCACGTGCAGAAACTGAGGCCCTGCGCCCTAGAGAGAGGTGCTCAGGGAGGGTATCCAGTCCCCACACCTCCACATTCACCAGGGCCTTTGACTTCCACTTCCTCGGCAAGTCACACCTGTGCGCTTCCCCTTCTCCAGCGCAGCACCTGCATCCACCCCGGTTGGCTCTGACAGGCGTGAGATCTTGTTTTTGTTACCTTTCCCCCTACAAACTTCAGTTTTGTCTGAACAGAACAGCAGGGAAGGCAGAGAATGCGCTGGGCTTCTCCCTCCCTGTCCCTCTGCCACGTGGGGCCTCAGGTCAAGGGAGGCGGCTGGTGCTGTTATCTTTTCTGCTGGAGGCGGTAGATGCAGGCCCAGGTCCGGACTAGGACTCTAACTGGTTCTCTCCACCCTGATTTTCTGGTTCCAGGGACTGGAGCCTCTGGGTTTACATGCAACTCACTGACTCCAATGCATTTGCCCTTTTGAGCAGGAGGCCAAGGATCCTGGGCTCTCAAGCCCAATTGCAGACATAACTTTGAAGGCGTGTCACTGTGCAGTCACCTGGCTGTGACCCTACTTGTCAGCCAGCTCAGGTCTGGGGGCCATGGAGGGGGGATGGCGAATGCCAGCCTTGTCCACCACCAGCTCGCACATCTGCTAGTTAAAGGCTCAGCCTGTTTGGGGGAGACACTGGGGGCACAAGGACCTTCCAGTGGCTTCCTGTTGCTCTGTTCTATATTTAACAGGAGTCCAGAGACTCATTTTCTTCCATCCTGTACTGATCGAGTGACCCTTGCCAAGACACTTACCCTCTCCAGGCCTCAGTTTCCTAATCGGCAGAGCAGACCAATCCGATGGTCGTACCTTCCTAACAGGGTTGTCCTGAGGATGAAATGAGCGAAGGCTTTTAAGCTGGGTGGGTGTGCACACTCAGTAAGTGTCAGCTGTTAGCAGTCGGATGGTAGGGCCCTGCCTAGGCTGGTTTCATCCACTTCACTGACTTCATTTCTTCGCCTCCCCCAACTGCTGCAGCCACATCGGCCCCTGTTGCCCTTCCCGATGCACAACAGGCGTGTGCCCTCTTGGGCTCCTTCCAAGAGATGTTCCCCAGGTCTTTGTAAGGCAGGCCCACCTTCCATCCACAGGTCGGAGGTTACCTCTTCAGGAGGCTCCTGACCACCCCTTGCCCTGCCACTTTCTCATGGCCCTGTTTTATTTTTATTTCTCTCATGACACACTTGAAATTACTTGATGTATTTCTCTCTCTGCTTGTGCATTTTCTGATCCACCCCAGCAAGTAAACCTCTATTTTTAAGAAACCTACTGTTTAGGAAACCCTGAGTGCCTAAAATAGCACTGGACACAGTGAGTGGTCAATAAATGACTGCAGAGTGAATGAATAAGCTGCATGGAAGTTGGCTTAAGTCAGACAGTAAGGACTGATGCTGGTTGAGCTGCTATTACTTGCCTGGTGTTCTGAGCAGAGCTGTGTATACTTTTCTCCTTTTAATTCTACAACAGCCCTCTACGGTAGGTAACCTTGTTGACTTGGTCCCACAGATGAGGTGACAGCTCAGAGAGCTTAACTTCTCCAAGGTCACACAGCTAATGAGCAGTAGTGGCTCAGAAACGCTCTAGTCTGGGGGGTCCTGGTGCTTCCTTGGCCCTCATAGGAATGAGGTCCTGGAACTTTGAAGGAAGCAGAGAAGAGAGTGTGTAGAAGTGAGAATGACGGCGCTGATGCGTCTTGTTTAAGCAGTTAACTGCCACGCGTTCAAAATGGAAACCATCCCCACATGCCACGATATTTTAAATTTAATTGCGTCTATAGACGCTTATGGCGTACAAAGGGTTAAAGCACGCCTTTAGTTGTTACTGATCATATTAACATCCTAAATTGAGTGTGAGCCTTAAGCCTTGCCCCCTACCCCCTGATGCAGAGGTGCAGGGTAGGAAGAATGGACATTTAAAATTTTTATTTATTTTTTAAAAATATTTTTATTGATTTCAGAGAGGAAGGGAGAGGGAGAGAGATAAAAACATCAATAATGAGAGAGAATCATTGATCAGCTGCCTCCTGCCCGCCCCCCAGTGGGGATCGAGCCAAAGCCCAGGCATGTGCCCTGACCAGGAATCGAACCATGACCTTCTTGTTCATATGGCATTGCTCAACTACTGAACCACACCAGTGGGACAAAACTTATTGATTGATTTATTTTTTTTACAAAGAGAGAGGGAGAGAGAGAAACATCGATTTGTTCCACTTATTTGTGCATTCATTGGTGGGATTGAATCCACAAGCTTGGTGTGTCGGGATAATGTTCTGACCAACTGAGCTACCGGCCGGGGCTGGTAGGTTGGATATTTCTGTCCCATTTCACAGGCAGGAAAACTGGGGCTCTTGGCTCAACCATCGATCTGTGTGTGGGATGTCCCCTTGAGAAAGGTCTTGGCTGAGACTCTCCTCCTTTGAGATGTTTGCCTGGACTGGCCTCGGTGAGCTGTTCCTCCTAATGTCACACTGCCCGCATGTCCCCCACCCTAGCACTTGCCCCGGCATGTCGCGTTGCTCATCGCATTGCCTCTCTCTCCTGTTAGGTCGGTGCTGTCCCAAGCAGAGGCCACCAGGCCAGGGGCAGTTTTCCTCCCTCCCTCAGGGGACATTTGGCAATGTCTGGAGACATTTGTGGTTGTCACAGTGGAGGATGGGATGCTGGGTACGTGCCAGCTGAGCAGGGGTCTGACTGTGTCTGTCTGAGTTTGCTAATCATTGCACATGCAACACTGAGCAGAGGCTTGACACAGACGGGGTGCTGCAGGCAGGGTCCACATGCCCAGGAGCTGGCCTGGTAGGACCCTGAGCTGTGGTGAGCCCACAGTTCTCCCCCCAAGTCCAGTATATAAGGCAGCTGCTAGGGAGAGCTCCTTTCTTCAGGGAGATGCCCAATTGTCCCCTGACTCCCTGACCAGGCCCCCGGGTCTGGGTCTTCCTGCCGGGCCTCCTCCCCCTCTCCCCTGGCCGAGCGTGATCATGGATGAGTCATGTACTCCCTCGTTTGGAGCGTCTCCACTTGCAGCCTGCCCTTCGTGGTCCTCAGCAGCAGTGAGGTGCAGGCAGATTTAAAATCTAGTTGTCTGACCAGGACTCTCCCAGACATAAAGGCAGACCAAGGCAAGCAGTCGCAGGCTTTCTGTGACTTTAATTATCCTGAGCGCATGGCTTGCTTGACCCCAGAGGAAAGCAGGACGAGCTCCAGAATGCTATTTGGAAACCTCCGTCCTGTCCTGACAATGGGTTTCTGAGAATAGGACGAATTCTTCATCATTACACAACAGAGATGATTGAGCAAGTGTCCGCCACGGCCAGCCCCAGCTGCATTCGACCACAGTCCATCCCTAAAGATTCAAAACAGCCCTCGAAAGGTTTATGGACTGGCCGGGTATGGCTTTGAGGGCAGGATCTGTTCTAGGTGGCACTGAGAGGATGTCCAGAGGGACATATTTTAATCCTGAACCTGGCCTCTGATTCCCGTGGCAGCTATGCAATTGTCAACACCGAGCAGCCTGGCTGAGAAATTGGAATTTACAGACACCAATGACTAGCTTGTTTTAGTGTAAAAGTTCCTTGAATCCCCCCCACCCCTCTTAAAAATATATGGTTGTGCCATAGCTGGTTTGGCTCAGTGGATAGAATGTCGGTCTGCAGACTGAAGGGTCCCGGGTTCTATTCTGGTCAAGGGCACATGCCTGGGTAGAGAGGGCTCGATCCCCAGTAAGGAGTGTGCAGGAAGCAGCCAATTAATGATTCTCTCTCATCATTGATGTTTCTAGCTCTCTCTCCCTCTCCCTTCCTCTCTGAAATCAATAAAAAAAATATATAAAAAATATGGTTGTGAGAGTAACAGGTTTATTGTACTCAAATTGCAAAATGTAGGAAAACACAAAGAAAAAAACCAAACCCAGAATCCCGTCAGGCAGTGATTATCACTGCCCACACTCTCTCCTTCAGCTTCTTGTGTAGTGCTTATAATTTAGTGTGTGTAGTATTTTACAGTATTGCTATCAAACAGTCCTTGCCATTTTAAATATTTTTTCTTTATATCTAGAACATTTTGTTATCTCATTCAGTATTCGACATCACTGTAACTGATTGCATAGCCCTTCACTAGGAAAGCAGACCAGCTTCTTGAAACAATTCTCCATTGTTGAATATGTAGGCCGATTCCAACTTTCTGCTATTGTGAATAACTCTACAGTGGATATCCTTGTACATAAGCCTTTGCACACATCTCTGATTATTTCCTTAGGGTGAATTCCTGGAAGTAAAATGACTGGTGTGATGGGTCACACATACTAAGACGGTTGGTAAGAACTGTCGTAGTAGTCTGGAAAGTCTATGACAAATAACGCTTCCGACGGAATGTGAGTGTCTTCTCTCCCATGCTCTCCCCACCCTTGCCAGTCCTGACACCGACCAATCGAAACAGAGAAAAACAAGCAAACAAATAAGTCATTCTCCTGGAGAAAAGCAGTCTGGCCGTTTGGTGCATGTTTTTTCCGGATTGATTTCTGTGCACGTGTATTCACGTGCGTGTGTGTTTTTGTAGCACTAGAATGCTGTGTACATACATATTGCTTTGTATCCAGATTTTTAAATTGACTGTATGCTGGCATCTTTGGTGAAGCATCATTCTTCTCCGTGACTCCCTCCTGTCCCGTCGTATGTCTGTGCGGGAGTAGACCTCACGGACTCCTTAACGCCGAGCATAGGGCTGCTGCCAACTTCTCCCATATAAATGGATGGGAATACATTTCCTTCCTTATACATAGTTCCTAAATAATTCCTTTGACATGAGAGCGCTGGAACAAAACCACACATTTCTGAGGAGTTTATTTTTTTTTTTTTTTAATATATATTTTATTGATTTTTTACAGAGAGGAAGGGAGAGAGATAGAGAGTTAGAAACATCGATGAGAGAGAAACATCGATCAGCTGCCTCCTGCACATTTCCCACTGGGGATGTGCCCGCAACCCAGGTACATGCCCTTGACCGGAATCGAACCCGGGACCCCTCAGTCCGCAGGCCAACGCTCTATCCACTGAGCCAAACCGGTTTCGGCAGGAGTTTAATATGTGTCACAAGATTGGGAAAAGCCGAGTCCTTTATGTCCCCCAGTAGTCTGTGGGTTGCGGTCTCCCCCCATCTTGCTGATGCCGTGTTTCCGTTCTTTTTAATATCACTGCTCTGAAAGGCATGCAACGTGATCTCACTGCAGTTTTCACTTCGGTTGATTTGATTACTGATGAATTGAACCATTTGTCCCCAGTGAGCTGCCCATTGGCATCTCCACTGCTGTGATTTGTCGCTCACTTTTCTGCGTTGCTCTGGTGAGCTGTGTATGTTTTAAGAGTCTTAATACGTTGTCATCAATGTTGGAAATTTCTTCCCTAGTTGTCTTGTGTCTTTTAATTGAATCAGCTGTGGGTGTCGATGTCCAGGAATCTTTCATGTTCATGTTCAACCATTTTGTCTTTTCCTTTGTGGTATCTGCCCTCACACTAGAAAGGCCTTCGGGGGGATGATCTGGGGGCTCATTGCCGCCTTGGACAGTTGGACAGATGTCCAGAGAACTCATTGGCATTGCATGTGTAGGGTGGACAGAGTGCCCTTTCAGTTTTGGAGGGGCCGTGACAGCCACTGGGCAATGCACTCCAGGTGGCCAAGAGCCCTCTGTCTTTTCCTGATTTTTATTCTTAACTAGTTACATAGCAGAGAGCACTGGGCAGGGAGTCGGGACTGCCGACTTCAGCCCCGCTGTGCACTCACAGTGGAGCCTCAGTTTCCTCATTTATAAAGTGAAGGAATGACGAGGATCTTCCCCCTTCACCCCTACCTGCTCATGACCTATGACCTTAAGTAGGGCCCTAAAAACCACTCCCTATTGAATCCTCTCTAGGCATGTAAGACCAGACACTCCAAAGAAAAACAAAAAGACTCATCCATACAAACATTAAAAATTCCAGGACGTCACAAAACACCACAAGTACAATTAAAAGACAAAGAATAAGCTAGGAAAAATACTTTAAACAATTAACTCGTTAAACCTCCCCATCCAGTCAAGGGACAGATAATTCCTGCACATCCTCCCTCAGAGGGCTGGGGGTGGGGAAAGGAGCCCCGAGGATACTGAGCAAGGGCCCAGGGAGGTGCTCAGGCTATGCTTTTTATCCTCTGAATGAGAGAGTGAGTGAGTGAGTGAATGAATGAACGGAGGCTAAGCCTGCGTCCTGGGTGGTGGGGGCCTTCCTTTAAACTAGGAGGTGGCCTGACCTGGGAAAAGAAGCGGTTTCCGTTGTTTACTGTGGCGTGTTCACTGCAGAGCCTCCCCCTTCCTCTGAGCTCATCTGGAAAATGGGCTGAGAAATGTTGACTCTCCTGCCTCCTGCCCGCTCCCTCTGAAGGGGGTCAGTCGGGATGAATCAGAGCAGAGGTATTCTGGCTTAGCCATTGTTTTGACAATAGGAATGATTAAACAGACAGTTTATTTATTTTATTCTCATCTTTGCATCCGCATCTCCAGAAGAGCTTTGTTCCTAGGTGCAGGCAAGAAAGGAACTTTGTGCAAAGTCAGAAACTGGCCATGAGAAGGAAACAAGGGTTTCTTTGTAGTGGAAGAAAATGCAGGCATCTTTGAGCTTTTATTTTCTCACAGGATTTCATGTCACTTTAAACTGGTTCTTCTCTGCTCTGAGTGGCCTTGGAATGGCTGTTGAACTCGAGTTGCAGCATGAAAGATTGGGTTAGACATCAAGAGGGACTTCTTGGTTAATGAACTTGTGTAGGCAGAGGAAGGGAGAGAGCGAGGACAGTCCTACAAACTCCTTCCACCTTCAGGAGAAACCCTTGTGCCACCTTCTCAGAGGTCTGGGAAGCTGCGATGGAAGCAAAGCACAGCCTCGCAGAAAGATCCTGAGAGAAAATGTTATACTTCCCTCAAATTTCACAGGTGGAGAAACTGAGGCAGGACCATGCAACAAATATTTACCAAGGACTTCCCGTGTGCCAGGTCTGTTCTGAGCACTGGGCAGACAGCAGTGAGACAGATGGCTAGCAAACAAGGTCATGAACATAGAATGAAATGTCAGGGGGCACTGGGCTGGGTCAGGACAGGAAATGCTGGGGGAGGAGAGAGTGGGAGGTGCCTTTGAGGTAGGGTCATGCATGATGCAGTGACTCACCAGGGTCACATGAGATACACTCAGAGTCTGGCTCCTGACCCCTAGTCAAGGATTCCTCCAGGGTGTTTTGGTTGCAAGTAACCGAAAATCCAATTCAAAAAGGCTTATGCCAAAGGGAGGTTTATTGGCTGAAAATTCTGACGTTAGATCCTATTTCAGGATTGTTTGGATCCAGGTTCTCAAACCCTGCCCCCTCTCCACGTGCCTGCCTCTTCCACGGGGGTTTAAATTCTCAGGCTCCCAGCAAGAGGACCACCCAGATCTCCAGGCCCACACCCTCTGAGAGTCTAGCTCAACAGGACAGAGCTGCTCCTTCCCCAGAAGCTTGAACAAAAGCCCTAGGCCTGACTCCCTGGCCAAGTTTGGGGCATGGCCCCATTTCTGAACTAATCGCGATGGCGTGGGGGTTGTCCAGCACCTATGGCCAGGTCGGGGAGGCCCGCCCTGGAGCGCTGGGCTGGGAGAAGGGAGGGGACACTCCCAGGTGAATTCTGAGCATTGTTGGCAGAAGGAATATGGATTCAGGCTGGCCCAAACGCAGCCATGACAATAACCTCTCCCCACACCTCCGTGCTGTATCCCCCTCAGCACCCCTTCCCCCCCCAGGCTTTCCTGGGCACCTTCTGTGAGCTTCCATCTCTGTTTCCCACAGAGTGAAGCCTTCAAGATTGAAGAGGTTTGCTTCTAATCCTCAAGGATCTTATAATCTTCTCAAGGAAACAAATTCTATGCCCTTATTTTCATTCTGTCTTTTTGTGGTTTGCTAATGACATGAATTTTCTGTCCACAAAAGGAAGGATGTCCGTGGGCTGGAGGAGTCCAGGCGGGCTCCCAGTGCCTGTCAGAGGGTGGGCTGTATCAGGAAGGTTGACGGAGCAAATGGGACCGGGTACGCAGGATGCCTGCCATGTGATTATGGCTTTTCGGGATACATGTTTAGAGTGTGTATAGTTCTTGTACCACAGGTGGTTTACAAGATTATAAGGTAGGACACGACAAGTGTGTAATTTAGTAGTCAGGTATTTATTCCAAATTTGTCTTAGAAACAAATATATTCTTAACTTATCAGACTCGGGTAATACTGCTGGGGATGAAGCTACAATGAAAAAATAAAAAGAAGGGCTCTCTGCTTCTGAAGAAGCCGCTCTTCTTGCGCAGTGCCAGCCACAACCCTGAGACACGATGGTGAAGGTCACAGTGAACGGAATGGGCCGCATTGGGCGCCTGGTCACCAGGGCTGCTTTTAACTCTGGCAAAGAGGATATTGTCGCCATCAATGACTCCTTCATTGACCTACATGGTCTACATGTTCCAGTATGACTCTACTCATGGCAAGTTCAAAGGCACAGTCAAGGCAGAGAACGGGAAGCTTGTCCTCAATGGAAAGCCCATCTCCGTCTTCCAGGAGTAAGATCCTGACAACATCAAATGGGAAGATGCTGGTGCTGAGTATGTTGTGGAGTCTTCACTACCATGGAGAAGGCTGGGGCTCACTTGAAGGGTAAATCCAAAAGGGTCATCATTTCTGCCCCTTCTGCAGATGCCCCCATGTGATGGGTGTGAACCATGACAACTCCCTCAAGATTGTCAGCAATGCCTGCTGCACCACCAATTGCTTAGCCTTCCTGGCCAAGGTCATCCATGGGACTCATGACCATAGTCCATGCCATCACTGCCACCAAGACCGTGGATGGCCCCTCTGGGAAGCTGTGGCGTGATGGCCGAGAGGCTGCCCAGAATGCCATCCCTGCCTCTACTGGTGTTGCCAAGGCTGTGGGCAAGGCCTTCCCTGAGCTGAATGGGAAGTTCACTGGCATGGCCTTCTGTGTCCCTACTCCCGATGTGTTGGTTGTAGATCTGACCTGCTGCCTGGAGAAAGCTGCCAAATATGATGACATCAAGAAGGGGGTGAAGCAGGCATCAGAGGGCCCCCTCAAGGGCATCCTGGGCTATACTGAGGACCAGGTGGTCTCCTGAGACTTTAACAGTGACACCCACTTCTCCACCTTTGACTGGGGCTGGCATTGCCCTCAGTGACCACTTTGTCAAGCTCGTTTCCTGGTCTGACAATAAATTTGGCTACAGCAACAGGGTGGTGGACCTTATGGTACACATGGCCTCCAAGGAGTAAGAACCCCCTGGACCACCAGCCCCAACAAGAGGAAGAGAGGCCCTCAGCTTCTGGGTAGTCCCTGCCCCAGATCGATCCCCTGACACACTGAGAATCTCCTGACCTCCACAGTTTCCATCCCATACCCCCTGAAGAAGCGGAGGGGCTTTGGGAACCCTATCTTGTCATGCACCATCACAGTTCACTGTACCTAGCCAAAAAATAAATAAATAAAAAGAAGGGGGAGGAGATAATTTAAAGAAAGATCATAAATAAAATCCCCACCGACCCTCCACTTCCCCCAACCCCCCGTCCCCACTACCACAGGTAGTTTGCAGAAATGGCAAAAATATAGGCACGAGAATGAGTAAGGTTTGGGAAATGCTGGTCTGGAGCTTGGATTCTGGGATTAGAAAGACTGGATTCCAGCGTCCGACCCACCATGCATCTGCAATGAAACTGGGCAAGTTGACTCACCTTTCTAGGCCTCAGTTTTCTTACCTGTAAAATGGGGCTGAGACTGAGGCCAACTTCGTAGGGGATTTTGAGGAATCCTAGAGATCAATAATGTATGTGAAACACTAGGCTGCCCTCTGATGTACTAGGAAGTGGATAGTTATTCAGTAGCTACTAATAATCTGTGCTGATATTCAGGGGAAGAGAAGAAAAGATGGTCCAGGCACAGCGAGAGCCAAGGCCCAGAGTGGGGCTGACGTGGCCGGTGGGGGCACAGCAGGGATGATATTGGGACCTGGAGTGGAAGATGTGCAATTTGAAAGGAAACTGCAGAGGTGAACAAGGCTCCTTTTGCTCCCCACCAAATCGCTCCCCACTGACCCCCCCGCCCCCCCAACTGCTGTCCTCCCTCTCCCTCACTGAGAGCTAGAGTGTCTGTGCAGACAGATGCCAGAGAACTGGGGTTGTGCTCCATGGAGTTCATCTGTGTTGTTTATCTTTTAAACATCATTAACCACAAATTAGCTGATACTTTTGTGGCTATAAATTAATAGATTCCATTAGTAAACAGTCAATTACAGGATGATTACTTTTCCCCTCGAACCTCAAGCTTTTGTATAGCTATTTGAGAGTGTTTGATTCTGTCCTCTTCCCACTCCCAGTGTCCTTTCTGGGTTCTTGGTTCACTGGTCCGGATCTTCCAAATGGACTGGGAGGCTGAGGGTGGGGGTGTGGGCTCCCTCTGTAATGAGGTTGTAAGCAGCCTGTTATTTGTTTTGCAGAAACAAACTGACGGACCAGAGGGTGTTTTTTTTTTCCCCAAGAGAATTTCTGTTTCAAACACAAAACAAAACAGCCAGTGTCCATCTCCTTTCAGTCCTGTATATGCCATCAATATATCCTATTTGTGTTTTCTTCCATATCTTTCCTGCTTCTGGGACCTCATCCTGGTAAACTCCTGAAAATCATTTTTTTCAAGCTCCATCCACTCCTCCCTCACTCCCACTATTCATTCATCCCAACACCCATCTATCCATCTGTCCTATCTGGACTCTATCCAGATACATCTTCTGTCCTTGGCTGGAGTAGTCCAGAGGGACACTGGTCCCACTGTATCCACCGGCCAAGTTTTAAAGCATCCAGGTAGTAAGATGGGGTTAGTCCTTGGAACCCATAGCCATAAACCTACTACTGGGATAGCAAACGTGGTACCCTTAGGGGTCGGGCAGGTAACGTAAATAACTAAAAGCAAAAGCAAGTCCCAGGCCTTCAGTGAGCTGTGGGGTTCGAGCCATTCCTAAGGCCTTCTAATTCAAAGGAAAAACAAAATGCAGCATCTTCAAACTAATGGTTCTTAACGAGGGGCAGGTGTGCCCGATACTTGACAATGTCTGAGGGATCACTTCTGTCCCCACCACCATTGGCGTCCAGGCCAAATGGCCCTATAGTTCTCTCCTCCACAACTACAGTAACATTCTCCTTGGTCCTCTAGTCCCTCCCTTGATGCCTTTCAATCAATTCAAATAACCTGCTGGAGAGAGAGTTTCTAGAAAGCAAATCTGGTCTCCTATTGCTTCTTTGTCTAAAATCCTTTTGGACGGCTACAGTTGTCCCTGGCAATGTCCCAACCACTCGCCATGTTCTCTAAGGTCCATCTGCTCGTCCAGGCTCATGCCCATCCACCCTCCTTCTCCTTCCCCACATCCTGACCTCCGGATTCCTCCAGTGGACTTTCCCACCCCAGGGCCTTTGCACTTGCTGTTTCTTCGTCCTGAACACTCTTCTTGCCACTCTTTGCTTGGTTAACACTTACTCACCTTTGAGGCCTGTTTCAATTAGTAATGCTTTTGACTGCAAGTTATAATGGTCTCAACAAAAACGGACATATTTTAATCACATAGCAAGAAGTCTGGAGGCAGCTGGTTTCCAGGTATTGATTCTGTGACTCAGGGCTGGTATATGGGATGAATTGGAGTTTCCTTGGGGTCACAGAATGGCTGCCTCAGCTCTAGACAGCTCATCCCCATTTAAGGCAGGAAGAAGTAGGGCAGTGGAGCCAACAGACTTCAGCTTGCATCTCATTAGTCACAATTGTCCCACAGTAACCCCAGCTGCAATGGGGCTGAGAAGGTAAGTATTTCACTCTTGCAGCCTTGATAGAGGGTGTAAGTAAAGGAGAAAGAGGTTGGGAATGCTGTCTATAACGTGTTGGCTTAAATGTCACTTCCTTCTAGAAGCCTCTCCTGATTCCCTAAACCAGGCCAGACACTCCCATTATATGCTTTCCTAGCACCCTGTACCTCTCCTTCTTAACCCTTACCACAACTGATTTATTAATTTACTTGTATAATTGATTGACAGGCATCTGATTCTTTCTTTTTGCTGGGAGTTCAGCAAACTTAGTGAGTTCTCTCCTTTTTCTCCAGCTCCTAAGCGGATGCCTGGTACACAGTAGGACCTCAATAGCTATTTAGTGACTTACTGCTGTCAAATTATTCTTCCCAGAGAACAGAGGGGCCTGACCCTGTCGGCCCGGGACCGTTCCTGCCCCTGGGAGGAGGATAGGCTGCTTTAGTCACCTGCTTTCCCAGCAGTGGCCAGCCCTGTTTGGCAGTCTCCTACCAGCCTGTTCCTGGAACAGGTCCATTGATTTCAATTGCACCTCTGTCGGCTGCATGTTGATAAGGAGAGGAAGCTTGTATGCAGATCAGTTCTGAGATACCGCACTGGGAACCAGCCACCTGGCGGGGTGCCCCTAGGCTCTGGGAGGATGGGGGTTCCTGCCACAGAGGGCTGGGCCCTGCCCCCTTATCCCCTCTCTCCTACTCAGCAGGGACTTCTGAGTTTCCTTATTTTGCCCATGTATCGATCTAGTTATTTTACCTTGGGCCTCAATTTTTCACATAAGACTAAAAGTGACATCATGCATTCACTCTGTGCAACTTTGTGGAGTACGTTAATGAGCGTGACTGCAGACGCGGGGTGGACAGGAAATGGTTTGAGAGATAGACACAGGCATCAGCCAGAGTCATCAATAAATACAAAACTATTTCACAATAGAGGAACATCACCTAGGGAGGTTAGAAGAGGCTTCCTGGAGACTGCTGACTCAGAGAGGAAGAGAAACAGGAGTCAAGTGCAGGATCCTGAGACAGGAGATGTTCCAGGTTATCTGGGTGGGCTCAGTGTAGTCACGGGGTCCTTAGAGAGACATCGGGGCACATGAGGTCAGGAAGCAGAAAGTGAGAGAGAGTTGAAGATGCTACACTGCTGACTTTGAACATGGAAGCTGGAGTCACGAGCCAAAGAATTTAGAAGCTGAAAAGGCAATGAAATGGATTCTCGTTTAGAGTCTCCTGAAGGAACACAGCCATGGGGACACCCTGATTTTAGCTCAGTGAGATCTGTTTAGGATTTCTGACCTCCAGAACAATAATACATGTGTGTGGTTTTAAACCACCCCGTTTGTGGTCATTTGTTATAGCAGCAACAGGAAACTAATACAGCACACAGTGGAATGCTGACCAGGTCAGGCACCACTTGTGTCTCAGTACCGAGTTCATGCTTCCAGTCGTTTCTGAGATTGCCCCTGACCGTGCTCTCTCCAAGGCCCAAAGCCCTTTGCCAATCCTTCTGTTGCTGCAAGTCACTTTCTGCTCTGATTGTCTACTAATGTCTCTTCCACGGGTCACCTGGACTTCCTTCTCATCTCCCTAGCCTCATCCATTTAATAACCAATTATTAATGCCTCCCCTCTTATTTCAAAAGGGACTTAGGGACCAGACACCCATCTGTCCATCCATCCATCCATCCATCCATCCAACATTTCCTGAGCACTTATGCTAAGGACCAGGCACAGTCCTAGGTGCTGGGAACAGAAGTCCCCACTGGGGCTGCCTGGGGGACAGGACTGTGGTGTCATGCTGGATTCCTGGTGGGGCTCCATTTGGGTACTCAGAGTGGACGTTGGTTGTTTTGGAGCCACAGTGTCCGTTTCCCATTTCCAGCATCATTTCGAGGAGATGGTACATCCAGGTACCTGCCTTCTACCATAGGCGCTAGGAGACTTCCTAACTCACAGCCTTCCTCTGTGGACTCGGCGCAGACCTTTGTTCATTCTCGCGGCCCAGTTCCTCGTGGCCCTAGCCTGGTCACCCCCTTACCACCTGCGGGTTCTTCAGCTCCCTCTGCGGAAGGAGGGGGAGAGCCTCCGCGGCTTCAGTGCTCCTTGTTGGGGACGAGGGGCACAGACAGTGAAGTGGCCCCCGGGCTTTGGTGGGAGGCACACCTGCAGGCGGGATCCTCACTCCCCACCCACTCTCTGACTCGCCTCGCCGTCGCCATCTGACCTCTCTTGTCTGGTCCTTCGTCTATAACGTGGATACTACAATCTTGAAGGGTGAACGGGACAGCATAGCTGTGATAATTAGGATACCCCCTGGAACCTGGTAGGACTCAAGGTTGTTTAAGTATCGGGTGCTGTGGCATTTTGAGAGAGGTCCCCTTGTCCTGGTTTTGGGTCAACAAAGGCTGGGGGGACGGATCCCTTTCACTGCTGAACCCCCCGCGCCCGGCACAGGGGTGTCTGTCACTCAGGCCCTCCAGAAAACACAGCAGGCAGAACTGGATGCAGGAGACGCACTGGGGGATGCCTGTGAGGTGCAAAGGGAAGTGAGAGAGGGGCAGGGGCGGGCTTCAGACCTAATGCAGTGTCGCCTGGAAAGGGAGTGAAGGGAGGGCAGAGGGGAGGGGAGGGAGAGCCTTGGACCACGGGCAGCTCTGTGAAAATCCCGCCAGCCGTGGGCGTCTCTGAGCAGAGACTGCCCTTTAAGTGAGGCTGTGCCGGGCAGAAGTGGCCTGGCTCTGCCCCTGGCAGGGCAGCTCGGGCACAGCGCAGCCTCAGCACGTCTGAGAGGCTGGTGTCTGCAGGCACCGGGCACCTCCAGTCCTCGAGGCAGCATCTCTCGAAAGGAGATCTGTGTCCTGCACCAACTTGGCTCCCCCAGAATTTGGTGAATATTTATGAATAATGAATGATTAAAGACATGAGGAATGATTAAACGCATGAGTCGTGCAAACTGAGGTTGCACATTAGGTCGGGGCCTAGCCATTGCTGCTGATTGAAATTCTCAATGAACGTCCAGTGCTGTGGGTTAGCCTGCTCACCATTTATTGGAGACCTACTATGCGCCCCCTCCCATGCTGGGCCCAGGGCTCCCAAGATGAGCAAACATCTCTGCCATCCAGAACTTTCTCTGATGGGCTGAAGGGCTGGTCGCAGCTGACCAGCAGCTATAGGAAAGGCTGCTCTTGTTCAGACTTCAAAGCTACTTCTGAGTGGATGGCTCAGTTGGCCGGGCACATTGGGATGCTGACTACAGGCAAAATATTGAGCTTACACCCCTCAGGGGCCCCTCCCACCAGGGGCAGGCCCGCAGTTTCCCAGGCAGGCGAGTATGATGGTTAGGCAGCATCAAAAATCCAATCAGAAAGAAAAGGAAAAAGACAAATTCTTTCAGTCACATCCAACAAGGAAAACAAATGTTGGCTTTCCCCATGGATTTTCTGGTCAGTTGTGGAATTTTAATAATGCCACATGCTTTGGGCTGACCCTTTGTGGAGGAAAACGGAAATTGGACATCTGACCACCAGGATTCAATGAAGAGAAAGCCGACGGGTGGATGGTGTCCCGATGTGGCAGCTCATCCCGAGGCCTCCCTCAGGGCTCTGAATCGATTCTGTGGCCACTTAAAAGCTTTCTTCGCGGAGGCTGGATGGGACATTGCGGGTCCCTGGAGAGAATAGGAGCTGCAGGGACCTCCATGATGTTGGGGTTTTGCTTCTCCTGGGCCGTCTTCCTGGTACTTAAAAAAAGAAAAGAAAAGAAAAACCAAAAAAGCCTGGTCATTTTATCTCTTTGGTTACAAACATCTTTCATTCCTCCAGAAAGAAATGAAAACACACATTGCCCTGTAATGATGTTTACTGAGAAAAAAAAATCCCCGCGTAAAATCAACAGACACAATCTGGATAAAATAGATCATTCAGCGACTTCCTGGCGAACTCTACACCTTAATCCCCGCCACCAGCCGTGCGCTCTGGGCTCCTGGGCATGTATTTGTTTTACTTTCTTGAAAGTGTGTGAGTGGGAGAGGCCCATCCACAGTCGTGCCGGGTGAATGGCAGGGAGACATTCCCCGAATAGCTCCTCAGCGCGTCCGTCAGTAGAAGTTTTTCTCTTCTGCTCATGGCAACGAATCAAATATCTAACTGTGATTTTTAGACCTCAAGGCACACGAAGAGATTTGTTTGACAAAGGAGGGAGTGAATTAGAAAGCTCTGCTCCAGTGATGGGGAAGAATTTTCCGCAACATGAGGCTAACTCACCTGCACCACACTTTGCCTGTAAATGCCATGTCCCCATCAAGCTTCCCAAAGGAAGAGAGCCCATTGGCCAGGGCTGGTCCCCACCAGAGGGATTGGGGACTGCGGTCCCCCCTTGGCAACAGGCTCTGTGTCCCGACAGCACCTGGCTCCCCGTGGAGGGTCCCCTTGGCAGCTTTTGAGTGGAGTGCTGACAGCTCCGATTTGCCAGGGAGCTGGGCAATCAGAAGTGATTCCTCCTCCTGCTCAGTGTAGTGGGGAAGGGACTGTCAGGGCAACAGAGGAAACGCTAAGGGGAGCGGACAGCGGGGGCTGGGCCGCTGCACAGAGCAGAGGAAGGAGCGGGACAGGCCTGATGAGCGCACGTCAAAGGGATTCAGGCCAGACCCTAGAGCAGTGATGGCGAACCTATGACACGCATGTCAGGTGACACGCAAACTCATTTTTTTGGTTGATTTTTCTTTGTTAAATGGCATTTAAATATATGAAATAAATATCAAAAATATAAATCTTTGTTTTACTATGGTTGCAAATATCAAAAAATTTCTCTATGTGACACGGCACCAGAGTTAAGTTAGGGTTTTCAAAATGCTGACACGCCGAGCTCAAAAGGTTCGCCATCACTGCCCTAGAGGGCCGTGCGCTATGCATCCTCCTGGGAGCCCGACGCCTGCCTCCCCAAGTCAGTGGTCTCGTGAGAGGCATGGCCCCAGGTGCGGCCTTTAAACTGCAGCTGGGAATGGAGGTACTATCTGGATGGACACTTCTTATTTAGAAAAGTGAACATTAGTGAGAACACATCAGCACTCCAAACCCACCATCTCAGATGGTGTTGAGCATCAACCTATGAACCAGGAGGTCATATTTAGTGTTATAAATAGTGTTATATTTTTATTTAATCTCAGGTGCCAATTAAATTTTCTAATAGAACAGTCCCTGATGGTGAAGATTTTGCTGTAAGCCAGGCATGTTGCCATGTGGTAAGTTGGTTTGCTGGCTTGTATGTAGGCATGCGCGCGCGCTCACACACACACACACACACACACACACACACACACACACACTCACCCTTCCATATTTCTTTTAAGACTCGATAGAGCCCGGTGGAAAGCTGCCGGCGCCCCTTTCACAGGAGGGGAAGCCAGTGTCAGACAAGGAGCTTCAGGGTAGTCCTCACTCGTCCCCTCTGCTGACTTTTGTCACCGGCGATAATCAGCTGCTCTCCCTGCACATTCCCTCCCTGTAGGCGCGAGTGGGCACCTGCTGATTAATAGCGCTGTCAGCCCTTGGCCCGCATGTTTTTTCAGTCCTTTTTCTTGGACCCGTTCTATGATTTTGCTTATTTAAACCTGGCGCATCAAAGTCGTAATGGTTTGTCTGCACTGGAGCGGAGCTCACACTCCTGCTTCCAGAAAAGCCTGCTTTTCCACATTTAGGAAATAATGCTGGCGGTAAAAGACAGGTGGTTTGATCAATCATAGTTTAGAAAACAACATGCACTTCTGCGGGGTCAGTTCTAAGGCAGCCACCTTCTCACTGAAGGTGAGACCACAGGCAGGTGGCTGCAGCGGGCAGGGGAGAGCCTGCCCTCCAGGGCCTCATCGGACCTTTAAATTCCTGGTGGTCAGACTCTGCACAGGACAGAGGCTGTTCTCATCTCTTCCTTTGGGTTGATATTGGCCCATTCACATCCAAGACCTGTCTTACGCCTGGAAAATAGGACCGTGCAGCACAGGTGCGCTCTCTCTCTCTCTCTCTCTCTCTCTCACACACACACACACACACACACACACACCCCTACACGCTCACAGGAGTTCTCACACACATTCACCCTGTACTCACACTCACAGTGCCCTCAGGCACACGTGCACACACACAACTGCCACTTTCACTCAGGGTCCCTCACACATACATATACACACCCTCATGTACACACACACACACACACACACACACACACACCTTCAAAGTGGTGACCACATGTGGGTGTTTGGAGTTCATGGTTAAAACTGAGGAAGACCTCCCCCATGGGACTGGCACGAGGGATAGGATGAGTTTTAGCGACAGTCAGTCTTGGCCTCCTGAATCCAGTTGAATTCACCGAGAAGCCGCCACCAGGTTCCAGGCTCCATGCAGGGTCTGGTGGGGGGAACGAAGTAGGAGAGAAGCAATTGGTGAGGCGAGAGGAGCATGGGCTGATGGGAAGGTCAAGACCCACCTCTCCCAACTCTTCAGGGAGGTAGTGTCCTCTCCTGGCCTCAGTTTCCCCACTTGTTTCCACTCCTCTCTTTACCAGCGAGGCAGCTGCCTTTAAATCCAAGGGAGGCCTTGCCTCCTTTGCTCTGGGAAAGTGGAGCAGGGAGTGGTGGGAGGCAGGCGGCCACGCAGATGCTCAGGGCCTGTGCCCCTGCTGAGCCATGTGCTTAAGCCCTCTTCCCTAGGGTGATGTGGGCCAGGCAGCCTGCACGCGAATCCTGCGCCTGCCACTGACAAGCTGGCTGACCTCGGGCAAGTCGCCTAACCTCTCTGTGCTTGCCTTATTTGCAGCTATGGACAGTGCTGGCACCTACCAGTTAGTTGTGAGGTTGATGAG
>NW_005871203.1:1574845-1606122 GCF_000147115.1 Myotis lucifugus
CAACCGAGAGTTCCACATATCTCCTTGCACCAGCAATCATGATTGCTTGGTTCTTCCCCCCCAACCCCCACCCCTCCCCCGCCACAACCACCTCGCGATGTGCCAGCTCTGGGATGCAGCAGTGATGGCGAGGCCCACTTCTAGCCCTTGTGGCATCCAGCTGGTATCCAGAGGAGACTGAAGTTAAACAAGAGAACGTCCAGAATGAGTGCCATCTGCTGTGATTAGAGGGTGAGATGGTTTCTATGGATGGCCTCCTGTCAGCCAGGTGACTAACAACTGGAAGGGCATGTTGGGCCCAGGGAACAGCATGTGTGAGCATCCTGAGGCTGGAAAAAAGCACAGGATCCTTGAGGAACTGAGGGAGCCGCAGGGAGGGTGGGAAGTGGGTGTCAATAGAAAGAGAGTGGCTTGGGAGGGGGCTGAGGAGGAGGAAGGGGCCTTTGAGCTGGGAGAGGCCCCAGACTGGACATTCTCACAGTAACCATTACTCAAGACAAGAGGCGGGAGGGTCCCTGTTTGGGCACACTGGGCTCACACTTGGAGGGCAGCCATTTAGCTGAAGGGCGGGACGTGGTCACGTGTCCTGTTGACAGGCTTCAGGCGGAGAATGGAGTCTACCCCAACCTGAGAGGTGTGCGTTGCCTTTCCCCTGTGAGGATTAGTGCTCTGTATGAGGGAACTCTGACCCGCATGGCTTTGGAGTTCAAGGCCCGGGACTGTTTCTTGTCATCTTGCTCATTAGAGGATCAGAAGCCATAAGGACAGCGGCCGGGGTGGCTGCTGGTGTGTGACTTCCCAGCGTCCCTGGGGCTCTCCTTTCTGCAGTGGAGGCAGAGGCCACATGGGACGCTGGCACTTCCTCATCCTGGCAAGTAGGCCTCGGTGCCCTCGGTCGCTCATCTCAGGGACTCACCCTGACCAAGCAGCCGAGGTCCCTTCTGTGGGGGGAGCAACAGGAGCTGAGGATGGGCGTAGATTACGTGTGAGGGGCAGCTCACTGACATGCCGGGGCACGGACTGTTCCCTGCACCCAGAGGAAGGGGCAGAGTGGAAGGAGGAGACTCCTAGGCAAATAGGAAACCAGGGAGCAATGGGGAATACACATGGGCTCTGGTCGCTGTGGTAGAAAGCACAGTGTCTCCCATAGATGCCCACTCCTGCTCCCAGAATCTGTGGACGTGAGGTCACAAACGTCCAGGCACCTTCCCCCAAATCACTGCCTAACCCACCCAGCCTCCGCGTACTCACCCGCGGAGGAGACAGTGGTAGCCAGGCTCTCTGACAGCGGGCGTAAGCAGAGCCTTCTCGGGAGGCTCTGCCCTTCACTGCCTGCACCTCGTGGAGGAGGATGAACATCTTCCTGCTCAGCTGGATGGAGGGGAGCGGTCAAGGGAAGGGTCGGGGGCCCAGGTGGTTTTGTCTAAGACAGTGAGAGCCCAAGGCAGGGAGGCGGCTGGGGCGGCGCGGGCTGGGCGAAGGGTGAGGACAGCTATTCCTGGCTGGGCTCTTGGCATTCTTACCAGGTGAGTGCTTACCTTTCCTAATCCTCACCCGCCGGCCTGGCGTGGGAGCGGGGCCTCGGCTTCCTCCTGTGACCCCTTGTGCACCAGTAATGCTGGCCTGGTGCCTGCACACAGTAGCTGCTAAATTAAAGGGGTTGCCTCAGAGGAGACACACGGTCCCTGCTCCACAACTTCTGAGGCCTGCACCAGGTGCTAGCCTGCCTTCCAGGTCCTCCCCTCCCACCCCTGCTCCCCCCTCCCCACCAGGTTCTCCTCGGAACCTTGGTCACTCCAGACCTGTGCCCATCACCCTGGCGCAGGGAGTGTATGTGGGGAGGTGGGCGGCCTGGTAAGAGCAGTTGGTTTCCCTGTCATTCCGCATAAGTTGCTCTGATGCTTATCTGCCCCTTTCACAAATCTCCCCTCCCGTGGGAGAGCTTGTTTGGCGACGAAGGCTTTCTTTCCTCATTTAGGGGCTGGTGGGTGTTGTGCCATTACTTCTGGGTGCTGGTTAGGGCCAGGGGTGGGGCAGGAAAAACCCTCAGCCGCGGGTCTCCAGCCTCCGGTTTCCCACATTGAGGGGAAGTCAGAGGTGGAGGTTGGGAAGTCCATCTGGTTAAGGAGCAGGGACGGGTCTCCACTTGCCACCCAGCCTCTGCCTTTTGAAGTGTGATCACCTGTCAGATCTGGCTCCACCTACCACGTCCCTTCCTTCCCCGCATATAGCCATAACCTCCCCCCACCCAGGTTCCAAATATGCCGTGTCTTTAAGGCACAGAATTCACACATGGGAGAAGAAGGCATTGTCGCACCATTTATGTTCATTTGGGCTTGTCCTTGAGTCAAGTCCAATGTCATTCCCATTGGGAAAAGGTCTGCTCTTGCTGTTCATTTAATAAATAATGACTTATTGCCGACATAGTGTGGGCCACTGGGCCAAGCTTGGGCTTAAGAAGGAGGTGAGTAAATCAGACGCCAGCTGCGAGGGCAGAGAGGAGGCAGTGCCACACAAAGGTTAGGAGCAGGCTGCGTCTCACCGCCTCCAGGAGCTACTGGTAGGAGCTTTACCTCGGGCCTCATTTAATCTGCATCCTCGCGGTGGGGTGACTTGCCTGAAGCCATGCACCTGGGAGTAGTAGGGTCTGGATTTGAACCCAGGCCGTCCATCTCCAGAGGCCACACTTGTAACCAGACCCTGTACACCCCGGTGATAGGGTCTTACTCGCTGCGAGAAGGGCTGGGAGAGAGCAGCAGGCGACACTCTGGTGATTCTCGAGAGGGACGCCCAGCCCGCATTCTGTCCATCCTCCCGCCTTCCCCAAGCCTGGTGCTCGGTTTCAGGACGGAGGCGGCAGGAGCACAGGGGGAGGGAATAGACAGCATGTCAGAATAGCAGGATGAGGACGGGGACCGGAGTAATAATTTTTGAAAAGCTTTTCAGCAAAGGAAACTCATTTTTAAGAGGAATAAAAAGCAATTAGGTCTGGTGGCAGCGGTTCACAAAGGAAGCGCAGTTGTCAGAAGGAGGCTGGGACGTTTCAAAGCCGTGCGGGAGCTAAACAGAAAGCTGGACTTTGTTTTGTCTTTCCGGAGAACATGCTCGTTTGGGAATGAAAAGGCTCCGAGGGTGGCAGAGGACCTGGGAGCGTGAAATTGCATCACTGGAAATGGTTTGGGCTTTTGTTCTTGAGGCTGGGGCCTCTGAGAGATGGGCTTAGCAGCAAGCCCAGCCAGGCCACAGAGGGCCTGCAGGAGGGCAGGGGCGGTCTGGGCTCTGCCCCCAGGAGGGGCTGTTGGAAGTGCCCTCCAAGTTTCCCAGCTCCTCCAATGCAAACTGCGAGGCCTCAGGGGGCCTAGTTAGATGTTACCCTAGACCAGTGGTCAGCAAACTCATTAGTCAACAGAGCCAAATATCAACAGTACAGCGATTGAAATTTCTTTTGAGAGCCAAAGTTTTTAAACTTAAACTATATAGGTAGGTACATTGTTATTAACATAATTAGGGTACTCCTAAGGCTTAGGAAGAGCCACACTCAAGGGGCCAAAGAGTCGCATGTGGCTCGGGAGCCGCAGTTTGCCGACCACGGCCCTAGGGGAAGGGAGAGCTAACGCCCTGTCAGTGCATCAAATGAACATGCAAAACAAAACAAAACAAAACAAAACAAAACAAAACAACATTGTCTGGGCCCAAACCTCAGTAGCAGCAGAATAGGCAGAAGTGGTAAGAGGCTGGAGGGTTGTGACGCCCTGCAGAGCATGTGGAGGTCTGGACTGCTGCAGAATGCCCACACGGCCTTCTAAAGGGCCCCCTTGCCTGGCTTCTAAAAGGGGAATCTGACCTCACCACTTCCCTGCTTCAGAACCTATGGCTCACCATTGCCCTGGAGACTGAGTCAGGCTCCTTAACTGTACGCTCTATGTGACTTGGCCTCTGTTTATCTCTTCTTTGACCTCATCTCTTCCTTCTTCCCCTGCATCTCTGCTCTAACAGCACTGAGTCACCTCTGGTTCCACCAAGGAAACCAACCAAACTAAACCTCTCCCGTCTCTCGGCTTTGCAGACGCTGTTCCCTCTGCCTGCCACACTCTTTTTGTTCGCTCTCTGCCCACCAACACTGTGTATTCTTGTGGTTTCCGCAAAGACATCCTAACAAAGGGCCTCTCCTCTGTGCCACCTGCCCCCATCCCCTAATCTCCCGGGCTTTTCTCAGTACAGACATGTCGCTATATTGTATCAATGCCTTTATCTGTCCCCCTCAGGGGGTTTCTTAACCCCACTATTGATATGTGGGGTTGGATAATTCTCTGTTGTGGGGCTGTCCTATGCATTATAGGATATTTAGTGGTGTCCCTTTCCTCTACCCACCAGATGCCAGAAGCCACCCCCATTTCTTTTTTTAAAAATATATTTTATTGATTTTTTACAGAGAGGAAGGGAGAGAGATAGAGAGTTAGAAACATCGATGAGAGAGAAACATCGACCAGTTGCCTCCTGCACACCTCCCACTTGGGATGTGCCCGCAACCAATGTACATGCCCTTGACTGGAATCGAACCCGGGACCCTTCAGTCCGCAGGCCAACGCTCTATCCACTGAGCCAAACCGGTCAGGGCGCCACCCCCATTTCTAATAGTGACAAATGAGAACTACATCACCTGATGATCAAATGGCTGCTGGAGCTCCAGCCATCACATCCACATTCCAGGTAGCATAAAGCTACCTTCTCCTCCAGTGTGTCCTCTCTTCCCCACAGTCCTGCCCCAGGGCCTTTGCACTGGCTATTCTAGTGCCTGGAAAACTTTCCCCCCAAACATCTGCACGGCTTGCTCTTTCAGGTCTCCATTTTGTCACCTCCCCAGAGAAGCCCTTGCTGACCACCTCCACCCACGCCCACTGTCCTTTTTACTCGTCCTGTCTGCCCCTCCCCAAACACCAACAACAATGTCAGGGTGGGGAGACTTTTCCTCGTGTTTCCACTGCGAGATCCTCAATTCAGAAATTGAGCTTGATGCAGAGCAGGCTCTCACCTCTACCTGTGAAAGGAACCCCATGTTTTGGTACCATTAAGCTATCTTATAAGAGAGCTGCCACGCGGGAAGGCCTGCCGTCCTGGCAATGGCAGACACCCACGCCAGACTAGACTCTATTCCTTGTCCGGCTTTAGTGTCTGCATCTAGCTTTACTTGCATTCAGATCCGGGAGTGTCTTGGGATAAGAAGCTTCCCCACCTTGCCACGACGCTCACTGGAATTATTCTGATTGATCCTGTGGTGATTAATTAATTGATGGCCAATGTCTTATGGCTAAACTGAGTGCTTGGCTGCCAGGGTGCTCTGCACTGGGGTTTGTCAAGCACAGCACTGTGATGGTTGGGGCTGGGTATGTCTTCTTGTGGGCGGTTCTGAGTACCACCGGGTGTGAGCAGCATCCCTAGCCTCCATCTCCTAGATCAGGGGTCCTCAAACTACGGCCCGCGGGCCACAGGCGGCCCTCCGAAAACATTTATCCGGCCTGCCGGGTGTTTTTGCTGCCACTGCCTGTTGCTGAATTTGTTCATAGTTTTTTTTTAAACTATAGTCCGGCCCTCCAACGGTCTGAGGGACAGTGAACTGGCCCCCTGTTTAAAAAGTTTGATGACCCCTGTCCTAGATGCTAATATCACCCTCTTGGTTGTGACAACCCACAACGTCTGCAGACATTGCCAGATGTCCCTGGGATACAACATTATCCCCAGTTGAGAAGCACTGCTCTGTATAATTCACAGCCCACTCTGTCAGAGTTGGGATATGAGTATGGGTGGAGCTAGCTGAGGGCCCCCAACCTGCCCCGACTTTCAGTAAATTATTCGCCATCAGATGGCAGCCATGAGGGGTTTGTCTTTAGAATTTACAGGGGAAGGCAATTTGGAGCCCAGAGCAAAGAAACAACCCAGGTTCCAGTGGAAGCTATAATATTGAGTTTTCCAAAGTGTCCCGGTGCCATTAAATTGTTCATGAGGAAGAAAAACATTACTGTCCACCCCCTTAATGCAACAAAACAAATCTGTAAAGTCACATGTGGGCTTGATCTTATAAAAGTAACAAATTAATACCGATTTTAAATGAACCCATGTCCCAGCTCCTATCTAGGAACCTTTGCAGAGTCACCTTTAGAACTTAGAATTATTACCCATTTTAAGGATGAGAATACTGAGTCTCAGAGCGGCTTGCTTGAAATGATATGGGTTTGGGACTTTCTCAGTCATGCATGCCATGAACTTAATAAAAGCTTGCTTTACCGAAGGGATAGCTATGTTGGCTCAGGGGTGGAGCTCAAAGAAAGGGAAGAACAGGTGAGAAAGGAACGAACTGGAGTTGAGATGAAGCTATGCCTCTGCCTCCATCTTCCTTCCCAGCTGCCTCTACAGATGCCTCTGCTGCCTGTTGGGAAGACTCCCCAGCAGCCAGGTCCCCGTGTCACAGGACTGGAAACAGAGCTCCCCCCTTTCAGGCTCCAGTGTCCATTGCCCAGGGAAGGACTCTGATTGGCTCTGCTTGGATCACATGCACATCTCTGAACCAATACTGAACCCACGAAATAAGCCACTCTGAAAGGTCTCACCTTAGTCATGTGTCATGGGGGTGGGGTCTGTTACCAAAATATGGAGAATGGGGGAATGGGTGTTGGCGGCCAAAAAATAACAGCTACTTAGCTCAGAGCCAAGATGCGGGTCCAGCTTTTAATGAGTCCTGCAAGATGCCCACCACATGGATTGGATGTTTTGAAATAAATACCTGAAAAACACACACACCCAAACTACTTAATCTTTATAATCTTCCAAGAAAGAGATCATTATTGCACGTTGCAGATGAGGAAAGACAGGCCTAGAGAACTTTAAAAAAGTGCCTTGGTTTGTATTAGCCGAGCCCAGTTCTAGCTCCAAAGTTCTAACTCCCAATCTCCATGTTTTAGGGCCGCCCATATACCTCAGAATTGTCCCAGAGAAACATCCCCCTGGTCCCTGCTCCTCCCCGCCCCCACCCCCCACTGTTGACCCTGATTACTTGGAGAGGGCCAAGGGGCCAGGGTTGAGAGAGGCCCATTGGGAGACACAGAAGGGGGGCAGAGGGAGGGCTGTATGGAGGAGGTGTGACCTCGCTGCCTCTGCAGGATGGGGCTGGGCTGGCCCATGCAGAAGTTGGGTCCCGGCAAGGACACAGTGCTGAGGTCCAGAAGCAAGAGGGCCTTTTATCTAAAGCAAACCAGAGACACACCCTGTGTTTGGAGCATGCGAAGGAGGAGTGATGACGTAGCAAGGGTCAAGTATCACAGGACCCACAGACATGCCCAGGAGCTGGAATTCACCCAGAGCAGCGGGGAGGCACCCGCAGTGTTTGAGCTGAGTGGGAGAGCCTTGAGTCAGGCCTGCCTGTTGGAATGAAGACCTGGCTGCAGTGTGGGGAATGGATTGGAGAAGGCCATGTGCCTATTGAGCACCTTGTATGTGCCAGGCACCATTCAAGGCACCGGGGATACACAGGTGAACAAAACAAAGTCCCTGTCCTCACAGAGCTTACACTCTGGTAGGGACACAGACCACAGTCAGAATAATACACCTGATTCAGGAAGGGCTGTAAAGGAAGGGAGCACAGGGAAGAGGGTGGTGGGTGATGTTGTAGCCCGAGGCGTAATCCAGGAGAGCGATGATGGAGGCCTGGCCTGGGCGGCAGAGAATTGAGTTTTGTTTGCCCACGGCGGCATGGGCTGGCCGGCTCTGGGCTCCGGCCTCGGTGCCCGCGCTGCCTTTGCTTTGGAGCAGCTGTCGAGCCGATGTAAACATTTAAAAGTGGATGTAGCTTGGCTCTCGTTCAGCATGTAAATAGTTGTCAAATCTTCAATTTTGAGAGGACCGGTTCCCTGTGATTTGTATAAATTTTGGAACAGAGCAGAGGCCGCACACATGGAGAACCAGGTCTCCCTCCATGAAGGCCAGGCCTGGGTTTCAAAGATAGAAACCTTTCAGATGGGAACTGATTTTAGAGGCGAGGTGCTGAGACTGTGGAGGGTGAGGAAGGAAGATCAGCTGGTCCACACGCAGCGTCTTCCCTGAGGAAGTGGAGACGCTTGGCACAGAGAGCCGCTGCTGTGAAGTCTTAAGCGAAACGTGCCATTTGAGGTGGGTTCTTACGTTCCGCCGTTGTTTCCCAGGTGTACTTGGCATTAAGCCGCTTTTCTCAGGGGACTGGCTCCAAGAAATCACTAGACTTTGGGGTACCAGCTAAGTAGTCAGATTCCAGGAGAGCCCACGGACTCAGCATGGAGTGTGTCTGTTTCCCTCATGACACTGACCAGGATGAATAAGATGGTGAAGATTGTGGTTGGGGCAGATGCGGAGACCTGACACTGTTCATGGGCGGAGAAAATGGAACACTGTTTTCCCATGGCCATTGGGCAGGATCCAGCAAAACTGAGAAATCGACTGCCAGGAATCACATCATAGAGGCATCTGGAATACTGAGCAAAGATGGTAGTTACCGGGATGTGCACTGTGCACGGCTTCATATATGTATATATGACAGATGCATTATATACGTCTATATTACACATGTGTACATGAACTATTAGTTGGTTTAGAAAAATGATTATACTTCCCAACAAAGGGACACTTTGCAGCTGTTTAAAAGTAGACCTGAGCCAGGTGACCAAGGTCAACATCAGCAGTGATGTCACCTGTACTCTGATATGATGTCATGAGTAGGGCACTTCATCTCTATGGTCTTCATCCCCCAGAACCGTCACCCCAGTCCAATCATGAGAAAAACATCAAATTGTCACAGTGGGACATTCAATAAAATCCCTGAGCAGAGCAGTCCTCCTCCCAATGGCCAGGACCATCGAAAACAAGAGGAGCCTCAGGAGACATGACTAGTGCCATGTGGGGCCCCGAATGGGGTCCTGGACCAGGAAAAGGGCCCTAGGGGAAAATGAGGGAAATCTGAATAAGACGTGACTTTAGTTAATAATACATATCCATGTTGGCTCATTAATTATAGCCAATGGACCACACTAACATAAGTTCTAATAGGAGAAACTGGGTGTGAGGAATATGGGAACTCTGTACTTCTTTGCAATTTTTCCGTAAATCTAAAACTGTTCCAAAAAATAAAGTCTGTTAAAAACGCGGTAGACATTTATGGACGGGTGTGAAAGTTGTTTAAGATGTGTGATTGAACGAAGCAGTGATCCCACATCTGTAAAACGACATTGCCACTGTTTATGTAAGGATGGACAGAGTCCAGAAAGGTGCCCCCCCCTTCCCCATAAGAGGCTATCGTGAGGATTTGGGGTTAACACATGAAATGGGAGGAAATCTTTTATACTTCTATAATGTTTTGAAATTTTTACTATGCACATGCAATACAAAGTTCAATAAAGATATCTCTCTCTCTCTGTCACACACACACACACACACACACACACACACACACACACACACACAGTGAAAAAGAACTCCCTGATGGGCAGGAGAAGGCAACAGAAGTTCAAGTAGCCTGCTCTGATTTTATTTCCCATAAATAGCCCCCAATTAACTTCCCTTGATGCATAATTCAGAGCCAAAGGCATGGAAGAATTAGAACCCCATCCAGGTTTGTGGGCACATCAAAATGGTATCATCTCTAGCCCTGGGCAGTTTTTCTCAGTGGTTAGAGTGTCAGCCCACAGACCAAAGGGTTCTAGGTTTCATTCCCAGTCAAGGGCACATATCTGATTGCAGGTTCTCTGGCCCCGGTAGGGGCACATGCGGGAGGGAGCCAACCATGTGTCTCTCTCACAATGTTTCTCTCTCTCCCCCTCCTCCCTCCCTTCTGCTCTCTCTAGAAATCAATGGAGAAAATATCCTCCTTTGAGGATTTTTTTAAAAAAGGCATTATTTTTAGAGAGTCTGATCTTGGCGAGGGTCTTTGGTCTCTGTCACTGTGCAGCTGTCTGGGTGGCTGGCCTTGCAATCACTGCCACTTACTGGGCACTCCCTTCAGGCCGGCCCTGGGAAGGACTCCCCATGGGCCCTCATTAGTCTTCAGAATAATCCTTGGAGGTGGGTGGTGTCATCACCACCTTTTAAAATGTGAGGTCACTGGTCCCCCGCCGTAGGGAAGGCGGCCTAATCCAGAGCCGCGTGACTGGGCCCAGCTAGACCACGTGCCCTGACTTCTCAAAGGCCGGGAAAGGAAGCTGCTCACGGGAACGTGAGTCCCCCTCTGCGTCCTCTCACACGAGGTCCCTGTTAACAAGATGGTTCCAATAAGCGCGAGCCTCCACTGCCATTGTTTATCTTTCTGGTGGAGTATTTTGGTCCCATAACCAGGTGCACGTGGAATTTTGGTAACAATCAAAAACTCCAAGGGTGTGTGAAAACACACATATGTTGGCTGAAGTTGGGCAGTATGAAAAGTATATGTTCGTCATCAGTGTTTACATTTCACTTATTTATTTTTCTGAAATTTCATCAGAATAAAAATCAGCCATGTTGCCTGGAAGCCCTTTCTGATGCAGGGGGAGGTGCCCTGGACATCACTTCCTGTTAGGGGAACAGGAAGCAGCAAAGTAGAAATGTGGGGCGGGGCAGACAGGCCATTGTGGGGGGACAGGGACCTTTCTTTTATCTAACCCAGATGTCCTTGGACAGGGAAGCATGTGTCTAACGGCTGGCTCACTTGAGCAGACTTAGCTTCTTTCAGAGTTGAATGAGTTCTTCTGATAACCACACTGTGAGCCTTGCTTAAATTTTGACCTTTAACTTCTGTAGCATGGTACCTACTTAAATTTTTTTTTATAGCTAGAGAGAGAGAAAGAGGGAGAGAGAGAAACATCCATGTGGGAGTGAAGCATTGATCAGCTGCCTCCTACATGCCCCCTGCCAGCCAGGGACTGAGTCCAAAACCTGGGCATGTGCCCTGACCTAGAATTGAACCAACAACCTTTCAGTGCACAGGATGATGCTCAACCAACTGAGCACACCGGCCAGGTCCCTACTTCACCTTTACACATCTCTGTCCTCCTAAAAGGCCATCAGACCTGCTATGTGCACATAGACAGACCGTGAGTGGGGCCACACTTTTCTTAAGGTCCCCCTGCCATGTCAGCAGAGCACTGCGATCTTCAGATGGGGAGTCTTCCTTCGGACTTGCTATGTGTGAAAAGGTTTCACACCTTGATTTCCTCCCTGGGTGGCTCCTGGGCGGAGGGTAGGTGCGCTCCCGCAGGAGGTCTGCCCCATGTCGTGCGCGGAAGGCTTGGCATGTATTCAGTGCCGTCCCCTTCCAGCCAGTGGAGAGTGTCACAGGGTTCCCATGCCAGGAACTGGGACTTGACTTCCTTGGTTGCCCTCACTGACAAAGCTCTAAATTCATATTAAACACATTTCTGGGAGGTGTTTTCTTCTTTTCCGTTTTTTTTTCCTCCTCCCATTTTTGCTGTTGAACTTCATCTGGTGCAAAGGTTTCCTCTAGAGAAGTCATTTAGAGCATCGTGGCATTTCCTTTCCTAATTAAACCCAACTGGGGCTCCGTCCAGTGCGCGCACCGCAGTGGGGGCCTCCTCCGGGCAGCGGGCTCTCCCGGCTGCATCCGTAAACACCAGCCGCAGCGCTGCGGTGCTCTGGTTTGAATTAGACCTGGGCTGAAGGATCGACCCAGCTGTGCTTTCCTGTAGGCTCTGTCAGTTTTCCAAAGCTTGTTAACATGCTAATATAAAAGGGACTAGGACGAACTTCAAGGAATTTACAACTGGTCTTAAACTTCAAAGACGAAAGCTACATCCATGCAACACACACACAAAACCAATATGTCCCTCCACCCTCCTCAAACACAACCCAACACAAAACAAAAAACCTAAAACTAATAAAAGTTCAGTTAGCAACCCAGGGATGGCTCCATCGGTTTGAAATGCTGTGACTGTGATCCCTGATGTCGCAGGCCAAGTTACAACACGCAGCATTTGTGCATTGTGAAACGAGGGGCAGAGTTGGTAGGTCTGATTGGAGATGTGATAAATATTTCTCCAGCCCTCAAGAGAGTGATGCCATCCCAGCCCAAGAGGTTGGCTGCCTTGCTCTTCCCTAAAGCAGAGCTGGCAGGTGGGTTGGGTGGGAAGGGAGGACCCAACCACGCTCACCTGCCACCTCCCCTGTCCGCACGGCCCTGGGACAAGGCCCAGCACATCCATCTTGACGACCGGGCTTGCGGTGAAGACAGGAGGGAGAGGCCGGGCACGTTCCCCAGCAAATGGTGATTCATCTCGGAGCCGTCTCTTGGAGATTTTGACAACAAATAGAAAAGCACAACTTTTTTATTTCCTTTTCATGTTCTCCCTTCTCCAGTGAGGATCAGCAGATCATAGTTATCTCCGCCTGCCTGGGGGTGGGTGCCAAAACCCAGTTCAAAGATTCTCGTTAACTTCCTCTGAGCATTTCCAAATTGCAACCCAAATAGTGAAACCGAAGGTCCCATTCATGAGGAGGCTAATGGCTGCGGCCCTGACTCCCTCTTTGCTGCCTCGTTAATTGCTGATAGTGAGCAGCATGTTCACACACATGCCCTTGGGAGTCCTTAGGTTGCTCACTAGTTGCTGGTTTGCCTGCTGCCTTTACATCTTCAACGCTAGAGATAAAGAGCGGCCTATCCCTTAGGGCAGGGCTCTCCACCCCAGCACTGGTAACGCTGGGGCAGGAGACTTCTTTGCTGTGCATTTTAGGAGGTTGAGCAGCATTCCTGGCCACTGCCCCCCTAGATGCCAGTAGCAACCACCTGCACCTCCCAAATCATGGCAGTGGAAAATGTTTCCAGATATTACCGAATATCCCTGGGGAGAGAGTTGCCAGGTTCAATATAGGACACCTGTTTCAATTTGAATTCACATATAAAAATTTAGATAAACAGTGAATACAGTACTTTTTTTTCTATAGTATGTCTTAAGCACTATTTGGAACTTGCTTAAAATTATTTTTTGTTTATCCGAAATTCAAATTCACCTGGGCATCCTATATTTTCTTTTGCTAAACATGGCAACCTTATCTGGAAGGCAGTGTCCACCACTGGACCGCCCATCCACCCCCGCCTGGAGACCCACTGACTTGGGGCAGAGAACGAGTGAGGGAGCTCTCCTGGTCCCTCGCTGGCTCCATTCTTGGCCCTATTAGCTCAAAGAAACCATTTAAATTCTTGGAGTCCTCTCTTCAGTGTGAATGTGGTCATGATGTCTGTCCCCACCTTCTCCTGGAGAAGATTCAAGGAGACAAACCTTCCAGGGCCACTCACAGGGTGCTGTCGCTCAACTCCTGCTTCCCAGCGGCCTTCCCCACTCGGGGGTGGGGGCAAGGACAAGGGGGCTGGACCACCCCTGGCTCCAGGCTTGACCCATCAGAACATCATATTGCTCCAGGCACAGGCACCACTCCAGAGGAGGGATGCACCTTCATCAGAAGAAGAGGCCCTGTTCAAGGTCACGTGGCTACTTGGAATTTTTTTTTATTGGATCCTGGAGGTGAACCCCTTCCTCGCCTCATGTCTCCCTGCCTACCTGTACCTCCGGGCACCCACCCGGCCCCGTTCTCCTGCAGTGAAACCGTTTTATCTGAACAGAAAAAAATGACAAAGTCGCTCATAAACAGAGCTGTTTTTCACACTGTTCTGTCTCTGACAGGCTGTTAGAAAAGTGGGAGAAGAGGTGCTACTGTTATACTTTTGTTATTCGGTGCTAATTAGAAGAAAGCTGAGTGGGGGAACAAGAACCGGCTCCCAGGAGGCACGTACTGTTCCCACTGGAATGAGAGCGACTCCAGACAAGTCTCCTGGTTCCCTGGCACTGCATCTTAAGCAATAGATTTTGTTTTGCTCTCAAACAATTAAAATTACCTGGCCCATCGAATAGCATAGATGTGTTAAAATTTTAAAATAATTTTTAAAAGCCTGTATTCTGAGTATTTGGAGTCATCTGACTGTTAGCTTTTTCTGAAACAATTATAATGAAGATGCTGAGCGAGTTTAGTGTGTGGGAAAGTGTGCTTTTGCTCAGCAGACATGCACATTTTATTACACCGCCTGAATAGAAGAGGTCGATGGGAATTTCTCCCGCTCAGAGGGCGGCAGGAAAGACCTTTACCTGAGAAGCCTGGAAAGGTGAGAGGGAACAACAGTGAACATTTTTTCTCTCAACACCACTATATGCTGGTTGCACAGCCCCATCTGTGTCCTAGTCACAACACTACTGTGTTAGATGTGCAGTATCTTCCTGCATTCTCACAGTAGCCCAGGGGGTGGACATACTCATTATTGTTCCTGTTTCTGTAAAGGAGCAAAGTGAGGCTCAGAGAGGTTAGGCTATGTGCCCAAAGTCCCACAGCACTAAATAGCAGTACTGGGATTTGATCCCAGCGCAAGGAGCTCGCGTGTCCGTGCTTTGGCTGTGGTGCTGGGTTGCCTTGATATGGGAGCATTATTATTATTTCCTGTCTTAACAAGTGAGGGAGCTGAGACTCAGAGTCTCACCCTGACCCAGAGTGGCCTCCTGGCTCCTGGAAGAAGGAAGTGCAGAGAATGGGTAGAGGTGCCTCTCTGTGCCTCAGTTTCCTTACCTGTAGAGTGAGGATAATAACAGTTTCTGTCTCACAGTGGGGTTTGAGGGTTAAAGGAGATAACTCGTGTCGAGTTCTGCACAGCATGCTGGTCACCTGGTATACCCTGGCTAAAGGCTGTCTGTTACTGTACTATCATCATTATTAGTATTCTGATTCCGAAGCCATGTGAGTGCCAGGATGCTGCTGGCAACAGCTCTCCATTATCAAGTTGGATCGTCCTGAGTAAGCCCGTAACCACTGTGGATTTACGTTTCTCCCAGAGCAGAACCAGAACATCAGAACAAACAGGCTCAAAGGCGCTGGTGGTTCTCACTGCCCTGCCCTGAGTCCTTGTTATTATATTCCATTCGTTCAGCAATGCCAGGCACAGTACTCGGCTCTGGGACAACTCGCAGAGGCCCCGTGATGTGTCTGATTCTTACGTGTACAAGGGTGTAGGTTCAATAAGTAAATCAGAGTAGTAGCCACCTGGTTTCTGCCTCTCTCAGAGGTGACTGATAGTAGGTAGGGGATATTTGTCAACATATACATTTTCCAAAATGCTTTCACTTCTGCCTTCTGGGGCAATCTCCAATACACCTGTCTTAGCTACATGGCAGGCTGAGCAACCCTCATTATCCCCATTTGACAGATGAGAAAATTGAGGTTCACAGAAGTTGAAATAATTTGCCCAAGGCCAGGGAGCTAATTATCATAGAATCCAAGGGCTTGTTCCCACCACATCCTCTCCTGCCTCCTCATGCCCAATGAAGAGATAATTTTGGTCCTGTCATCATTGGCAGGGTCCCATAGGGGCTGATTGTTCTATGCTGGTGACTAGAAAATGGGCCGGTAGCCCTTCGACTGCCATTTTATTATAGCCTCTCCTTCAGTTTTAGTTGGGCAGAATCTACGGTTCCCATTCCTTGTGAAAAACCACTTGATGAGTCAACCAATAAATGCCAAATGAACATTTTTTGTATGCCCGGAAGGAAGATAAAACCCACTCATAACCTCTGGGGTTCATTCTGGATGTGGCAGCATTATCAGTAATGTACTGAGCACCGACTATGTGCCAGGAACCATGACTTCATATCACTTATTCTTCTCCAGGTCAGGGACTCATACTATTGTGGTCAGAGAAGATGGTTGATATGATTTCAATCTTCTTATATTTATTGAGATTTGTGTCCTGACCTATGGTCTATTGTGGAAAATGTTCCATGTGCACTTGAAATAAATGTATATTCACCTGCTTTGGGGTGAAATGCTCTGAAAATATCAGTTAAATCCATCTGGTCTAGTGTGTCATTTAAGGTCACTGTTTCTTGTTGGTTTTCTGTTTGGAAGATCTATCCATTAATGTCAGTGGAATATTAAAGAAGTCCCCTACTATGACTGTATCTCCCTTTATGTCCATCAATATTTGCTTTATATATGTAGGTGCTCCTATGCTGGGTGCATAAGTATTTACAAGGATTATATCCTCTTGTTGGATTGATCCCTTTATCATTATGTAGTGTCCTTTGTCTCTTATTATAGCCTTTGTTTTAAAATCTATATTGTCTGATATAAATATTGCTATCCCAGCTTTCTTTTTTATTTCCATTTGCATAAAATATTTTTCTCCATTCCTTTACTTTCAGTCTGTGTGTGTCTTTCAATCTGAAGTGAGTCTCTTGTAGATAGCATATATCTGAGTCTTCTTTTCTAATCCATTCAGCTACCCTATGTCATTTCATTGGAGAATTTAATCCATTTACATTTAAAGTGATCATGGATAGGCATGTATTTATTGCCATTTTATTATACATTCCTCTTTTTTTTCTTTCTTCTTAAAGAAAAATTCTCTTTAACATTTCCTGTAATATTGGTTTTCTAGTGATGAACTCCTTTAGCTTTTTTCTTATCTCGAAAGCTCTTTATTTCTCCTTCAATTTTAAATGATAGCTTTGCTGGGTAGAGTAGTCTTGATTGTAGGTCCTTGCTTTTCATCACTTTAAATATTTCATGCCAATTCTTTCTGGCCTGAAATGTTTCTATTGAGATATCAGCCAACAGTCTTATGGCGGCTCCCTTATAGGTAACTAACTGTCTTTCTCTTGCTGCTTTTTAAGATTCTCTCTTTGTTGTTAACCTTTGCCATTTTAATTATGATGTGTCTTAGTGTAGCCTTTTTGGATTCATCTTTTTTGGGACTCTTTGTACTGCCTGGACTTGTGTGTCCTTTTTCTTCATCAGGTTAGGGGAGTTTTCAGTCATTCTTTTTTTCAAATAGGTTCTCAATCCCTTGCTCTCTCTCTCCTCCTTTTGGTACTCCTGTCATGTGAATGTTGTTATGTTTCATGTTGTCCCAAAGGACTCTTAAATTATCCTCAATTTTTTAAATTCTTTTTTCTATTTTGCTGCTCTGATTGGGTGTTTTCTGCTACTTTGTCTTGCAAATTGCTGACTTGATCCTCTGCTTCATCTGATTTGCTGCTGATTCCTTCTAGTGTTTCTTTGTTGCAGATATTGTATTCTTCATGTCTGGTTCTTATTTATGGTTTCTATGTTCCTTTTCATTCTTACACTAGAGGCCCGGTGCACTAATTCATACACGGGTAGGGTCCCTCAGCATGGCCTGTGGGGATTGGGCCAAAACTGGCAGTCCAACTCCACCTGCTGCTCCTGCCTGCTGCTCTGCTCATCCCGGCCCTGCTGCACCTGCCGTGGGCTGGTACCCAGTCAATCCTGATTGGGAGAGGCTCGTGTCTGGTGCCTGTCGCAAGTGTGTGGGGGGTACGTGATTGGCCCTCCAGGCAGGCAGTGGGACACCCTTGCTGGCCTGGGATCCAGATCCATCCCCCTGACGTTTGCACCAGTTGTTGGGAGCCACCTGGTGGCTGCTTTTATATCATTTCTTCCTTGCAGTGTCTAGGGAGGGGAAGCAGCCGCAATGCCTGAGACCGACTTCCAGGAGGCTGGCGGTGCTGTTAGGATCATGCCAGCTGCACCGGTCCATTGGTGCATGTCCTGTGTTCTGGAGATTGGACCTGCAGGACTACTGAGGGAGTGAGTGGCTGCAGCTGGGCTGGTGGGCCGTAGGGATGGGTCAATCAGCTTAGCAGCACTCCTGCTGTGGGAGTGCACTGACCACCAGGGGGCAGCTCCTGCATTGAGTGTCTGCCCCCTGGTGGTCAGTGCACGTCATAGTGACCAGTCGACTGGTCATTCAGTTGTTCAGTTGCTTAAGCTTTTATATATAGACCAGAGGCCTGGTGCACAAAAATTTGTATACTCGGGGGGTCCCTCAGCACGGCCTGTGCCCTCTCGCAGTCTGGGACCCCTTGGGGGATGTCCACTTGCTGGCTTCAGACATCCCTCTGGCAGCCCAGGAGCCCTTGGGGGATATCCTTGCCAGTGGGGAGCAGGCCTAAGCTGCAGTCGGACATCCTTAGCGCTGCTGAGGAGGTGGGAGAGGCTCCCGCCACCACTGCTGTGCTGGCAGCCATCAGCCTGGCTTGTGGCTGAGCAGAGCTCCCCCTATGGGAGTGCACTGACCACCAGGGGGCAGCTCCTGCATTGAGCGTCTGCCCCCTGGTGGTCAGTGTGTGTCATTGTGACCAGTCATTCCCAGTCTTCTGCTGTTAGGGTCAATTTGCATATTACCCTTTTATTATATTGGATAGAGGCCTGGTGCACGGGTGGGGGCCAGCTGGTTTTCCCTGAAAGGTGTCCCGGATCAGGGTGAGGGTCCCGCTGGGGTGCCTGGTCCGCCTGGGTGAGGGGCTGAGGGCTATTTTCAGGCTGGCCACACCCCCTTCAGGGTGGGGGACCCCACTGGGGTACCTGGCCAGCCTGGGTGAGGGGCTGAGGGCCATTTTCAGGCTGCCCACAGCCCCTTCAGGGTGGGAGGGGACCCCACTGGGGTGCCTGGCCAGCCTGGGTGAGGAGCTAATGGTCATTTTCAGGCTGGCCATGCCCCCTGGTGACTCAAGCTCCCAGCCTTTCCTTTTTCTTTTTCTTTTTTTTCAGCGGGCGGGCTGGAAGCAGGTATCTGGGATTTATTTATCTTCTATAATTGAAACTTTGTAGCCTTGAGCGGAACCGAGGGCTGGCCAGGGCAGGCGGGAAGCTTGGCTTCCTCCATCGCCAGGGGCAACCCAAGCCTCCTGCTCGCTCCAGCTCCATGGCTGCCGCCATCTTAGTTGGCTTAATTTGCATACTTGCTCCTGATTGGCTGGTGGGTGTGGCTTGTGGCTGTAGCAGAGTGACAGAGTGATGGTTAATTTACATCTTTTTCTTTTATTAGTGTAGATGTTTTTCTGTTTAAGTTCTCAGTGAGTTCATTCATTCTACCTCTAAGTTTCTTGAGCATCCTTATAACCATTGTTTTGAACTCTATATCTGGTAGAGTGCTGGTTTCCATTTTACTTAGTTTCTTTTCTGGGAATTTCTGTTATTTTATTTGGGGCATGTTTTCTTCCCATTTTGGCTGCCTGTCTGTATTTGTTTCTGTGTATTAGGTAGATCTGCTATGTTTCCCATTCTTGGTACAGTAGCCTTATGTAGTCAGTGTCCAGTGGGGCCCAGTAGCACAGTCTTCCTGATCCACCTGAGCTGGGTGCTTCAAGAGTGTCCCTTGTGGCCTGACAGGAATGGCTCAGTGGTTGAGTATTAACTTATACACCCAGAGTCGTGTTTGACTCCTGGGCAGGGCACATGCCTGGGTTGTGGGCTCGATCCCCAGTGCGGGGAGTGCAGGGGGTGCCCATCAATGATTCTCTCTCATCATTGATGTTACTATCTCTTCCTCCTCTCCTTCCCTCTCTGAAATATATATATATATATATATATATTAAAGATTTGGCCATGTGGAGACCTTGTAGGGTTGGTCTCCATCAGGCTCCTCGGAAGTTTCTCCTCCCCCAGAAAGCCAGGTCCAGCCTGTAGATGCGAGAGCAACCCAGCCTCTGGAGATGTCGCATGAAGTCCTTTGTGAAAGAGTGATCGGGAGTGTGTGGGCCTATAAAGCCGTTCAGGGACTGTTCCTGCTGCACCGGGCCCAGCAGACACTGGAGGGAAGTGCTTGGTCCTGCGGAGAAGCTGCACTGCCCCCTGTTGTGTCTGCGAAACCAGAGGGTGTGGAGCGGGGGCAGCGCTGGGCTGGGCTTCAGGATGTCAGATTTCATTGCAGTGACATCCTGGCCTTTCCTGTGCCCGGTTAGTGGCGGCTAGAAAACGCACCATTTGCTGCCACGGAGGTGAATGATGAGGGGGTGGGGGAAATACTCCAGAAACTAGACAATGTCCTCCCTTTGTCTCCGGAGCTATAATTACCGGTTCAGGTGCTGCCTCCATGACAGGCAGAGCAGGGTGGGAGGAGCAGGGGAGCCTTGCCAGCACTGAAGTAAGGAGCTCAACATTTATAGAATGTTCTTCGTGAGAAACTGCTCTTGTTTCTGTAAGGCTGTGTTCGGACCAGGCCCTTGTATTCCTCCGCATCATTGATTCAGTGATGATCACACAGGGAAGCAATCCTCTTCCATCCTCAACAGGCCAAGTGCTTAACATTTTTTTTTTTTTGCCTAAAAACTCTGATAATTATCTGATTTTACAAGCGAGACAGTCGAGGCTCAGAGTGTTAACTAACTTACAGTCACACAGCTGCTGAGCGGCAGAACTGAAATTCAGATTTTGCTAGGACCTGAGCCTGCTTCCCTGACCCACCTCACTAGTGTCAGCCACACGGACTCCTGTGTCTTCAACTCCCAGAGCTTCTCCTGCCTCCAGGCCTTCGCCTGTGCCTGTCCTTCTGCCTGGAGCCCGTCCACAGACCCCCTGTCCTTCAGTCTCCACTCAGCTGTTGTCTGGAGGGGTCTTCCCTGCTCTCCTAAGTGGGTGCCCCCCATTCCCCACCTCCTTTGTATCCTTTTCTTCACAACCAGTAGCACAAGTTATAATTGTGTGTTTATTTACTTGTTGAATTAGCTCCCTTTAAAGAACTTCCCGGAAGCCCTGTTTGGAACATCTGCTCCCATCTCATTGGTCAGAATCGTGTCACATGACCATCCCTAGCTGCCAGGGGAGTGTAATTTTTTAGCAGGATGCATTGTTCCCTGTGTAAATGTGGTTTCGTCTGTCTGGGAGAGGGCCAGCACACTTGGTAGGTTGGGTGGTCGACTCATCCAGCTTTGCCCACACAGGATGGTCACCCTGTTGGCAGCAACCTCCAGTCTCCGACACACTGACCATCCTCGGCTCAGCCGTAGCAGCTGCCTAGGAGCACAGGCCAGGTTTTTGTCTGGGGCTTGACATCCAGGCACATGTGAAACATCAAACAGCCTGGGTGATGCAGTAAAAGATAATTTCACCCCAGCCCAGGTGCTGAGTTACTAGTGAGCCGTAATTATTTGATACATATCTAGAGGCTGAGGAAGTTCTGCCTCACTTAGGCGTGAAGCTGAGCTTTCAGGTTTCCTCTGCCCACTTCTCTGTTCCAGGAAAAATGTCCTCCTCTCCCTAGTTCAGTTAGGTGTTTCTTTAAGTCTGAAACTCTAGTTTGTAGTCTTCGTTAAGATGATATGATAATGGGCTTTTGCAAAGTCTCTAGAAATGGAGGAAAGATGTAGGAAATGGGAAATGCCCACCTTTGGGATAACAAGCGTGGACTCTGCTAGGAGCCTCTTACCAACAAAAGGGGGCGGGCAGGAAGACAATGTGACCAGCCTAGACACGGCCAGCACACAGCCCCGGCCACCTCCCGGCTTCCCGGCTCGGCCTGCTCTGACTGGTGCCATCAACATGATCATCCTGAACTCCTTTTGTAACTGAAGCTTCCAGAGGCTGAATAATCTGCTAAATTCACACAGCTAGAAAGTGGGTGCTGAGGCTGGGGTTCGAACCCACATCTGGCTGACTTCAGGCTCTGCAAAGAGCTGGTATTAGCCAAGCTACTGTTTGTAGGAAAAAGGGAAATGGGGTACGGTCATCTGGCTGTACCCAGCTCTGTCTTAGCAGCATCCTTTAAGCTGAAGGCAGGCAGGCAACTCCTGGCAATCACTGTTTCCCAATGCATCAGGTGATTTCAAATGCCTCACATTAAGATAACAAGTGCCATTGTAGTTCATGTTATTTCTGCTTATTTCTCTGCTTTGCTTGGCATCCGGCGTCTCTGTAACCACCCAGTTTTTCGGGACCAATTTCACAGATTAGAAGTTGCGAGACAGGTTTTAGCACCGTATAAAGAGACCAAGGGTGACTTCCCAGCTGCAGGCTCCAGGAGTCAGTCTAATACAGAGGCCTCCTGGAGGCCTGATGCTGCCCAAGCACTGTCACCTCTGCCGGTGCTCCTGGCTGCTAGGCGCAGGCGCCTCTGGGTTGGCTCTCGTCCAGCGGGTACTGTGCTGGTCTTGCCTGCTGGGAACCCCACATCTCCTGATCCTGGGTCCCAGCCGGGTCTGAGACTGGTCCCTTCATCTGTGCATTGGTGACAGCAGCGTCTGCCTCCCAGGGCTGTTGGGGGGATTAATGGAGATAGTAACAGTCACATGCCCGACACAGTGCCTGGCACAGATGAGGGCTCGATAAAGCCCAGCCTGAAGAGTGATGGCGAGGAGAAAGGAGGGGAGGGAGGAGGAAGGAGATCCTTTGAGCCTCAATTTCTTTAATTAGAAAGTGGGACTGACAAGAGAACCTCTTTCATAAGATTGTAGAAAAGATTGATAGGATGTCAGTTAGATGCTTAGCATTATGCTCAGCCCATACTAAGTGTTCAATAAATACAACCTTTTGAGTGTCAATAGACTTGTGATAATAAACCACCTTCCTCATAATGTTGGGGTGGAAATTCAGCAACATACTGTACCTGAAGTGAATAGAAAGTGCTCAGTCCCTAGTAATGCCCCTGTGCGTAATGATTGTTATTCAGACAGAGCTGATCAGGTTCTGCTGATCAGTGTTGAAGCTGTGGCCTCAGGGGGGGGCGGGGTCTGCGAACCTTCCAGAGAGAGGGGAATGGAAGGATCGTGCAGGCCGTGGGCTCTCTTTGGGTGAAATGGTGATGGGGGACAATGTCAGACTGTCCTGGTGGCCAGTGTCACTCTCTATACCTGTTAGTTCTCTTACCAAAGGCCAGGGAAGCAGCATGGTGACCAGGACTTGGGCAAGCCTGAGCGCTGCCCGTGGGTGGTCTCGCGCACGTGTCGCTACCCAGCCCGCTTTGACATCTGTCTTCTGTAGAGCACATGTCACCAGTTGACACTTACACAAGCCAGAAGGGCCCGGCCCACACTCATCGCCATAATAAACACATGCGGCAGTTTTTGAGCCGAGCTGTCCCATCCATCAATCTGCGTGACACCCCAAGAGTCCCTGCGGGAGGAAGGCATGACTTCACGGGGCAGAGCCTCCCCGCCAGGTGTGTGCGTCAAGGATGCTGTGCGTCCTGGGCTGCGGTGGATGGGCACAGGTGAGCTCTGGGAGTCTGTGTGTACGTGTGTGTATATGTGGGTGTGTGCATGTGCATGCCACATGTGCATGCACATGTCTGTATATCTGTGTGCACACATTCATGTGTGTCTGCATAGGCCCATGTGTGTATTGTGTGCCTATGTGCATGCATGTATATGTGCATATGTGTGTCTAGGTGCATGCATGGATGTGTTTATGCATTTATATGTATATCTGCGTGTGTATGTGTGTATACATGCAAGCACATTAGATCGAGTTCCAAATTCAAACATCTTCTGGGGCTGGCAGTGTTGTCGAAATGGAATGGGATAGATAGACACTGACTTTGGTTCTTGGAATCTAGAGGACAATAGAGAGTGGTGAGGACTGTGGCAAATGGGAGCCCATGCCCATCTGAGGCTGGCAGATGTGGCTCAGTTCCCTCCAACTACTTTGCTGCATGTTGGAAGGCAGACCCAGAGTTACCAGATATTTCCAGTTTTCAAGATAGGCCAGAAAGCTGGACTTTTATGTGAAAGGTGCTAGTTTTTAAGACTATTGTCAGCTCATCAGGGAGATTTAAAGTGCCTCCTGGATCAAAGGGGACACACACAAGGCTGGAACTTGGCCTGTGGACCCCCAGTGGAGTGTAGGTTTTCTCTGGTGGGAAAGGGCCTGTTCTATGGCTGGGCCATTTCCAGAAACCCCTGCAGTGACCCGGAGCTGTAGTCCTCAGTGAAGCCAGTTTGCCAAATGGAGGGACATTTGGCAATGTCTCGAGACACTTTTGGTTGTCAAAACTGGGTGGTGGTGCTGGTGAGTTGGGGGGTTTAGTACTGGCTGTCAGTGGGCGGAGGCTGGGGATGCTGCTAAAGGACAACGCCCAAGACAGCCGCCTTCCCACCGTGGCCATGAGCGACCTGGTCCCAAGTGTCAGTAGTGAGAACCTGCCTAGAGTCATGGGAAGATGACTTGTGACACCCAGCTTTGTCTGCCAGAAGTCCTACCTCTTGAGCAATGGCCTTTAGGGGTTAGTTGTGTGACCAATTGGAAATCCACCCAAAAAGATGGATTTCTGGCCGAGGCCTGCCCGAATGTGCCTTCCCCACATGCTGGCTTCTGATAGTGTTTCCCCTGCACGACCATGAACCCTCCCACCTGCAGTAAAAATACTGCTTGTATCCTCCTTCCACAGGTGAGCATGCACACACACACACACACACACACACACACACACACAAGGAAGTTGGCTAAGCCTGGATTGTAACTTGGGGCAGTCTGTCTCCCAAACCTGCTCCCTCATGCCAGGGCTCCACTGAGAAAACAGGGACTGAAAAGATTTACGTCTTCTTGCACATCGAGTGTGTGAACTCACTGCTCTCTCTGCCTGCAACAGTTTTTGCTTAGAAAACACAGTTCATTTTTCCAGGCAGAGCTTGCAAAACACCTTCTCCAGAGAGCTTCCTCTGGCAGCTGAGACGGGGTCCCTACACCAATTAGATCATCGTCCCTGATAGACCATCTCTCATAGATCATCTCCCCTCTCCTGTGACCGCTTCAGGTTCTGTCTTAGTATTCAGCGAGCATCTGTCATTACTGTGCTCTCAGCACTGACTAGGTATCTTTGAGTGATTGGATCAATGAATGGTGGGCGTTTCCTTGCTTCTCGTGTTAGCTTAATTTCTGAACTTTGAAGTGCATTGTTGAGTCTTTATGATGAGCCAGGCAGGCACTGCTCTAAGTTCTTTACGTGCATTAACTTGCTTAATGCTTGCAACAGTCCCACGAGGCAGGTATTAGTGCCGTCCTCATTTATTCTCATTTTAACTTGTCAGACAAAGAGAAGTTAAGGCACTTGGCCAAACGCACACAGCTCGTGACAGGAACTTCCCCAGTGGCTGCTGTGCGTACACTGACTTCTGCAGGCCTGGGGATAGAGCTGAGTTCTGTGCTTGTCCTCACTCTCTGGATCCCCTGGCAAGGGCTTGGTGAGCTATTATTACAGGCATCAAATAACCATTTCACTGAACATCTACAATGTGGAAGGCACTGACTAGATGAGGTGGTTTTATGTTTCTTTGTTTTTGCATTTTTTATTTAGATATTTGCCTGTTTATATCTCACTAGTATATTTGACTTTTTTCTTATTGATTAACAATTACTCTTTATATATTAAGGCTCTAAACTATACATTTGTCCTATTTTACATATTTTCCATAATTTTACAAATTTTGTTATTTCTCAACTTGTTTATGTCATATACTGTTCAGTTTTTAATTTTAATTTTAAGTAGTCAAAACTGTTCTTTAAAGTGTCAGTCTAAAATGCCACACCTTAAAACATTCTTTCCATCCCCAAGATTCTAAAATATTCACACCTATTGATTTAGTCCTTTTAGTTTCACTATTTTATTTATATATTTGCATTTTAATCTATGACCCACCAGGAATGAATTTTAGCATATGGTGTGAAACAGGACTCTCACTTTATTTGTTTTACTAGGTCTACTTGTACATTATCCATAAAATCTCATGGAGAGCACCTTTGACTAAAATAGGCAGCCACAAGCTTTAGTGTCCACAGGAGCAGCTCAGCTTGTAAATCACATTGTCTTTCAGTTGCCTAATATATATGTAATAAATTTGTATATAGAATAACCAATCAGTGGATGTGGTCACATGACACTCTGAAATTTTGAAAGATGAGTTTCTTAAGGCATTTTCTTGAAGGGGATGCAGTTATGTCAGCCTCTGTCATTTGCCCATTCCACAGACATTACTGCACTGACCCCACCCCCCTTCTTGACTGGCAGATGACTGCTTTATTCGCATGACTGGCAGACCTACCTGATGCATACTAATTAAAATCTTGTGATATCAGTGTTGGTGATCTGATGAGCGAAGGTGAAAGAGTTTGCTGATTCCTGATGTTGGCAGATATGAGGGAAGAGGACTGGTCCCGCTGGTTTGAGCATGGGAATGGGTGGGAAGCTGCTAGTGGAGGGCCACCCGGGTGTCCTGCGGGTGCTGCGTGCCAGTCACTGTGTTGTGGGTTTTGCATTCATCGTTTAGGCCTCATAACCACCTGAAGAGGTGGGAACTATTATTCATTCATTTTACAGAGGAAGACACTGAGATACAACGAGGTGAAGTAACCTGCCCAAGGTCAAGTATTTATTAAGTGTCAACCGCGCCGCCTGCTTATCTGTTCTGCAGCCTTGCAAAAGTTTGCAGCAAAAGCCTTCAGGGCATGCTTGCTCATCAACCCAGCAAGTCCCTGTCAAATTGGTGCTAACGGAAAAATGATGGGTGGGCAAACGGATTTTGGACAAGAGTACGTATCTTCACAGGGTTGTTTTTAAGGGCGAAATTTGGAAATAAGCTAAAAATCCATCAATAGAAAATCAGTGAACTTTATTACAGTCTTTACATATCCTGGATTATTAAATAGCTTTTAATGAATTATAAAATAAGCATACCCTTGATACATATAACTCCCCATATGTCATCATATGTACAGAGCAGGTTACCAATTATATATATTGTAGGACGTAACTTTTGTTATTTTGTTATTATTTTTAATCCTCACCCAAGGATATGCTTATTGATTTTAGAGAGAGGAGAAGGGGGGTGAGAGAGAGAGAGAAAAATTGATAGATTACCCTCTGTACACTCCTCAACCAGGGATCTAACCTGCAACCTAAGTATGTGCCCTGACCAGGAATTGAACCCACAACCTTTCAGTGTATGGGACAACACTCCAACTAACTGAGCCACCCCACCCAGGGCTAATATTTGTTATTTTAAAAATATAGACATAGAAAACAGTGGAGGTCTGTGGAGCCCGTGTGTCAGTCTCAGTGCTGCTGACAGTGAGCTGGATACCTCTCTGTGGGGCTGTGCCTCTTGTAGGATGCTTAGCAGCATCCCTGGACTTTACCTACTAAAGCCAGTGATATCCTCCTCACACCCTCACCCTTTCAGGTGTCACAGCAAAGTCTCCGGTCATTGTCAGCTGTCCCGTGGGAGACAATATTGTCTGGTTGAGCTGTGGGCAGGTTGTTAGCATCACCATCAGAGCCGGGAGCTGCCGGCATAAGCAGTGGGGCTGTTTATCTAACAGCTGGGTAAGGGAGGAGCAGGGACATTAGGCCATGCCGGGCCCCCTGCCCAAGACCTCCCGTATCCTCTGGTCTCGGCCAAAGTGTCCCCTCCTCTGAGAGGCCCCCCTTTCGGAACAATGCAACTTTAGTTGGTTGAGTGGTACCTCCCAGACTTACAACCACCCAGAACCTCAGAATGGGACCTCATTTGGAATAAGGGTCTTTGCAGGTGTAATTATAGTAAGAATCTTGATATGAGATCATCCTGGATTAGAGTGACCCTAAATCCAATGACCAGTGTCCTTGTAAGAGACAGAAAAGGAGAAAAAGCAGCGAGACGTGGGGGAAGGCCATGTGATGATGGAGGCAGAGATTGGAGTGGTGTGTCAACAGGTCAGGGAAGCCGGTGACTCCCGCGAGGCATGGGAGGGTGTCTCCCTCAGAGCCTTTACAGAACCAGTCCTGCCAACACCTTGATTTCAAACTTCTGGGCTCCAGAACTGTGAGAAAATACACTTCCGTTGTTTTAAGCCATCAAGTTTTGTGGTAATTTGTGATGGCAGCCTCAGGAAACGAATATAGCGTTCCTGCCTCCTCATCCGGCTACGACAGCTGCGGCAGAGTGGCTTGCACAGGTTACTTCTGCCCCAAGCGTCTGCTTTCTCAGCTGTGACCCGGGGCTTTTAGCCACATCTACATGAGGGAGGGTAGAGAGGGAGCAGCAGCCAGTATTGCAGTCACAGTGGAAATGGTATTTCATCATATTAATGCCTTCCCAAATATTTTACATACACTGAGCATCAGATCTCTTATCGGAAATGCTCAGCATCTCTGCCTCTCATCTCAGTCACACACTAGCTTGTGTTCATGGCTTACTCCCTATTGGCCCCAGTTTCCCAGTCCATAAAATGGGGATGGTGAGAGCACCTGCCTTGTGGATTGTTTTATGTAGCTCAGTCCAGTGCCTGGCACTTAGTAGATGCTCAGTAAACTCAAGCTACCATTCTTACATCTGGGATGGGAGCCTAGTGAATCGTTTCTGTGGAGACCAGCTCCTCTGGGGTTGCCTTCCCAGCCCTGGCGGTTCCCAAGGGTAGAGGAGAATTCCCGGGGACCTTGGCAGACCCCCCAGGGCAGGAGGGCTGGCAGGAGGGACAGCCCCATTTCATCTTGGCATAAGACAACTTCCTGGTTCAAAGACTAAAGGCCTTTGTAAAAAAGGAGAGAAAAAAGGGCTCTTGGACATCAAATGCTCCTCACAAACACTGTTTTGATGGGTTAAACGTAAATGAATCCGAAACACATGGATTAAATTTCTCCCGGAGGGCTTAGAAATTAAGGGGGAGGAAAAGGGAGTTGTCTCGGGCCAAATGCGTGCTGATTTTTTCCAATCTCCAGAATCTTGGGGAAATAATTGGAGACATGTCCTCACACCCCAACTAGTACAAAGCTGTACCTTTTTTTTTAATTGCTGTTATGACTCACTGTTGAGTTGGTGATTATTTTTATCCAGTTAATGAAGGTAATCTATAAATTACCACTGACCCAGATTCATGATTTAATAAGATTTAAATTACACACCCATGCTCGCTCAGAAGAAGCGGGCTGGAGCCTCTTTCTGAATTGAAGGCATGCATCTGTCTGTTCTCAAAGGTCCAGAAGCTCAGATGCTCTCCCACCGCCCCCCTTCCCCCATCTGAGCGCATGGCCTATGCCGTGTGATATTGGGGCCACCTGGCTGGTTTCCAGGCCCTGTGACTGCACATGCTCTGCGGGTGTTGGCTTTGGGCTCAGTAAAGACACCAAATGGGGACCCAGAAGACAACCACCTTGCTCTCACCTCTGTACCCTCGGCTGACCTCCAGCTGCTCTCTGGGCCTCAGTTTCCCCCTCTATAACATGACAGATTATTGGTCTTTAAGGGGTTTCTTAGTACTGATGTGCCAGGCCTGGATTTCCCAAAGTGTGCCCTGTGGAACCCTGGGCCCTTGAGATGTTCTGTGGAGAAGGGCTCCATTCTCACGCATGTTTGAGCATGGTCACAGACTCAGCCCATTTGTTGATTCACACGGCATGCCCATGGGCTCAAGGTCAAAGTCAAGGTTATTGCCGCCTCTCACCCTGCCAAAGCTGAAGCTCTCCTGGTTTAAAAGCCAGGTCAGGACTGACGCTGCCTTCCCAGCTTCTCTAAGGCTCCTGTTGTCCTTAAAACAAAATCACACTCCTAAGCTTGCAAGACCCTAGGGATGGGCACCCAGAGCCAGCTCTGTCTATGGACAAGGGACCTGGCAGTCACACAGGCCCTTGCTCAGAGGACCCCAAGCCAAATTTAACGCTTGTTGTCCCTGTCTTGGGATTCTTAATAAGTTTTGTCCAGAGGGCCACATCTAAATCTTGCTCTGGACCACTTGGATCATGGAGCCAGCAGTCCTGCCCTAGGCGCAGGCTCACCTTCTGCCTGTGTGTGAGGCCAGGCTACGTTTATCAACATTCTAGACATGGGTTTAAACGAGCCCCATTAGGAAGTGAATGTGCAGAGATCACAGAGGTGCTTCTCAAGATAATGCCAATTAGGGAAAAGATCAGCCACGCTCCTGCGGCCTTTGGATTTCCCTGGTGTGTGACCTTATTGGCAAAGCCTGGGTCTTTGCCCTCACAGCTGAGTCTGAAAGTGTTCCAGTTTAACCCCTCGCCTCTGAGGAGGAGACTACGCCCCGGCACCCAGCTGGGGACAGCTCCTCATGGTGTGTCTTTTTTCCTGTGCTGGCTGTGAGGGTCCTCCCAGGAGTCTGCAGCAGTCAGAGGAGGCTGGGTGTATGTTAACGAACAGCTTTTTTCTTTCTCATGAAGAAAGGCACTTGTGGTGGTCAGGTTAGGAAATGCAGGTCATTGGAAGGTGAAAATCAACACCATCCGACCCCAGGAGAGACGTTTGGGGCCTCTCCTTGAGCTCAGGTCACAGACCTGAGTGGGGGGTGGGCCTGCAGCTCAGGGTTTCCGCTCCACGGCTATGGTTTTGGCAGCTGCGCCCAGTTTGGGAGGCAGGAGGACAGGTGAGGAGTGAAAAGAATAGAGGTTTTGTTTTTGTTGTTTGAGAACTTGGATGAAGTTGGAGTTGCATCAGGCTAACGAGCAATGCTAAAGTGAGTCCCCGAAACACACTTGACCCGCTCCCCAAACAGATTAGCTGTCATTTTTGATGTTTTTCAAGAGCAAGAACTTTTGTTTTCCAGGAAATTGGCATGCTGGCAGTCAGATTGTGAATATTTTGATATTTTTTACAACATTTTACAATATTTGTTTTTATTTGGTCAAGAACATGATTTTTCAACCTCAGCACCATTGACATGTGGACCAGATAGTTCTTTGCTGTGGGGCATCCTGAGAACTGCAATAGCTTTAGCAGCATCCCTGGCCTCTGCCCATCAAATGCCAGCAGACACCTCTCCCTTCGCCATGACAAACAGAAATCGTCTCCAGACAAATGTCGTTGGGGGACAAAATCACCATCTGTGAGATAGAAACCACAGTTGTAGAAAGTTCCAGGAAGAAGCATCCTTACATCTCCTCAAGCATAAACAGAGCCCAAGAGACAGCTTATGGTGCTGGGTTCTCTGTGATGGTGCTTTTAAGGGATCTTGCTTAAGAAAATAGCTAATTAAGCAAGGGGCCAGCAGTAATAATATAGCTAATGTGATATTCCATGTGGTTGGTGTTTGTGTGTGTACTTACGTTTTCATATGCATTACATTTAATTACAATGAGCATTGCCTTACATTTACTATTATGTTACTAATTTCATTTAACCAAAAAAGAGGGCTTTGGGGAAATTTAAGTTTTTTATTTCTTGTATTTTAAATGACAGCTTCCTGATGGAAGTATATACTATTACACATCAGATAGGAAGAGAGCGTCCCCAGCGCACTTGAAAAGTGAGTGCTGTTGACTAGAAAATAGCCATCTGAGAAGACTTGCCTTCGAACTTCACTGATGGGCACCTCCTACGGGAAATGACTGCCTTTGAGACAGTTCAAAAACAGGCCTTTTATTCACCCAGTGGCCAGCTGGCTTTTCGCAAGGCACACCATGTGCGGGGGTTTCCAGAGGAACATTTTCTACTTCCTACGGGTGGGCAGGTGACCGG
>NW_005871203.1:1606226-1653911 GCF_000147115.1 Myotis lucifugus
TCTGAGACTTGTCTGGGAGAATCCATACAGGAAGGACATGTAATACAATTGGGCGAGTGAGATTTCTTTTGCAGAAACTCCTTTGGCCAAGTTCAATGCATCATATTGTGAAAAATCTTGTTTAATACAGTATGTATGTGTGCATGTATGCACTTACATGTGCAAAACACAGGCATGAGCTATTTTATCTATTACTTCTCACTTGACTCAAAAAACAAAGTTGATGTGAGAATTTTAAAGATTTCTTTTTACTAAGTCACCATAGAAATTAATCCACTGTATTGAAAAAAAGGCAGAAAGTAATGTATGCTATTGCCTCCATTTTCCAACCAAATAAGTCATTTCATTAAAAATATTGTATGTATCTTTAGAAAATTTGGTGACTGCAAAAAAAGTAAAAAAGAAAATTAGTATCATACCTAAATCTATTGCCTCAAGATAAAAGGTTGGTATATTTCCTTCCAGTCTTTCATTTGTGTCATTTGTGTGTGTGTGTGTGTGTGTGTGTGTGTGTGTGTGTGTGTGTACACACGTTTTTAAACAGAGTTCCCAGTTCCGTTTCACTTTCTGATGTATCCTGAGCATCTTCCCCAGGAAACACAATCCTCAGGAACCCCCTGCCAGTGACTGCGGCACAGACAAGGCTGTGTGAATGGCTGTGCAGGTGGTGCAGGGGCAAACCGAGGGGTACAGTGTGAACAGCCTACCTGAAGCAAGATGCTGCTGGTTCTAGAAACTACTTACATTTTCACAAAACAGCCTGAGCCAGGTCCTGAGGGGCTGCCTCCCTTTGGGGAGCAAGGACTGACAGCTCAGAGGCCCGGAGGGACTGTGGGGTTACAGAAGGGTTTCATATGGGACTGGAGGCGGCTGCACAATTGTCTGAATGCACTAGGGGTCAGTGGACTGTAGACTTCCAACGGATAAATGTTATGGCATCTTAATTATACCTATTTTTAGAGGGGGAGAGTTAAAGCCCACCCTCTAAAACCATCAGGCACCAGGAGTGGGCCCCACTGTCATGATCGTTCGCAGACCAGGGCTCGGGGGGTCGGTCAGTTCCTAGAGGTCACTTCCCTGCCTGGGACTCTGCCCGCTCCAAGCTGTGATGCGCTTATCATAGGTCACGGTGGGCTCTTCGCTGTCTGCAGGCCTGCAGCCCTGGCATTTGGGGCGGCCCCTCCCCACTTCCTGTATTCAGAGTCTGTTGTCTGCTTATTAGCTCGTTCTTGCTCTGTTTCTCAGCCTGGGTGGCAAACACCCGAGCCGAAAACATGGATTGAGCAACAGAAGGGCCAGGGTAGCCCGGCCCGCCCTGGCGGCCCTTGATCTGCAAGGCTGTGCAGAGAGCAGCTCGGCACCGGGAGGCAGCCCCCTCGGGTGGTGCCTTCCCGGCGCGTCTTGGACGAGTGTGATTTATTGCCTGTGCTTGAAGGGATCCTCAGACAATGCGGAGCTTCTGGCGGCCCGTCTGAGAACGCGATCACAGTCACCCAGCCCAGCTCGCTCGCCCTCGGGAGGGCGGAGGGAGCTTCAGAGTCCCGCCAGCCAGCACTGCGGGCTGGGAACCAGTGTGGAAAAACTGACTGTGAATGTTATTTTCGAATGCGGCAGTGGTTTTGAGGACAATTTCATCATGAAGAGCCCCTTTTGTATTTTTATTTTCATTGTGTTGTCATTCCCGGGGGGCTCATGTGAGGTCAGGCTATGAGGACCTGGGGCTTGCAGGCCGATTTCCATCGGTCGGTCAGGGTCAGGGCTGCATCCAGTGGAAGGATGGCTCCTGGGACAGGAGGAGTGGGAGGAGGGCCAGCGTAGCCAGACTAGAGCAGGGCGTGGCAACTGGGCCTCCCTCTGCTCAGCCTCCCCCTCCCCTTCTTCACAGGCCGTGACCATCACCAATCGGCCCACCGCCCATTCTCACACATTATGATCCGATGGCTAAACAAGCCATGGCACAGCCAGCAATGGAGTTTATTCAGCAATAAAAAGAAATGAGCTATCAAGCCATGAAAAGACATGGAGGAGGAACCTTGCATGTCCTTCGACTCCAGTGTAAGGCAGGAAATGTAGATGAGGGAGGATGTTTTGTCTCTTTGATTATTGATGTATCCCTTGTGCCTCAAAGTGGGCCTGGCACTCAGTAGATGTTCAATAAGTGACTGACTGACTGAATGAATTGCATTTACTGACAACCACTGTATTCATTGGGGTTCAGTGTAGGAAATAAAGCCATTTTAGGTCTTTTAAGCTGAAAGCATTCTAATATACAGAACTAGGAATTATGAAATTTGCAGAAGGGACAACAGATGAAGCAACCACGATTCTTAATTTCCATCATGCCAGTCCCCCTTCACCCTCCTGTGAATCCCAGATACAGTCTCCCACTGCCTCCCCCTCCGCAGCCCTCCCCACTTTCTGTGTAATGCCCCCTTTACACTGGCATGCCGGTTAAGCATCAGTATGTCCAGACCAACTGGCCAGGGTTAGAGTCCCAAGTCTAATGCTTACTGGCTGTATGACTAACCTCAGTTGTTTTGTTTTTTTTTAACCTGTGAAATAGGGTAATTACGGGACTGATTCTCAGGCTTTTGGGAGGATTAAATGAGATAATGCATGTAACGTGCCTAAGCTGATGCCTGGCCAAGGAAAACCCAACTTCATGCATAGACAACCACAACCCCTCTGCGCCTGCCAGGGTCATGGTGGAGAACAGGAGAGGCTCGGACCCTGCCCCCACAAGGTGCTGTTCTCATGGTTCTTGTGGGAGACGGTGTGCTAAGCGATAAGTTAGCCCAGAGGCAGAGAGGGCTGGTGCAGGGGAGCAGGGACAGCCCCTTCAGCAAGGGCGGTCAGGGAAGAGAGTGCCGTGTGAGCCAAACCTGAGTGATGAGGAGGAGGGAGCCAGGGGGAGACCTGGGAGACTGCTCCAGGTGGAGGAGCAGCAAATGCAAAGTGGGGTGAGACAGCAAGGAAACAGATGCATCGAAAACTACCAGTAAGCCTCTCTCTTAATAAATCAGTTGTTATTTAGTATCAAAACAGAGCAAAAGTGTCTATTTTCTTACATTTACCCCTCCTTCTCCACTCCTTCCACTCCACTAAGATTTATGGGAAATCTTATTTGTATATGATTCATAAGAAGTCTCATAATTTAATAGATGAGGTTCTGTACTAGTTACCTATTATCCCCAAACCTAGTGGCTTCCAGCAACAATAAGTATTTATTATCTCACAGAGTTTTTCTAAGTCAAGAATTTGGTGGCAGCGCAGCTGGGTGTCTCTGGCTCTGGCTCTCTCAGGTGGTTGCCATCATCTGAAGGTTTGACTGGGGCTGCAGGATCCATTTCTTGGGCGGGGCATGCACGCGGCTGCAAGTTGGAGCTGGCTGTTGGCAGGAGCCTCAGTTCCCGTGTGGGCCTCTCCACAGAATGCTTGCGTGTCCTCACAATGTGGTGCTGGTTTCTCCCAGGGCAAGTGACCCCAGACAACAAGTTGGAAGCCCCGGTGCCTTTTGTGACCTCATCTCGGAAGTCAAACTCCCACAGTATTCAGTGTGAGGGGGACTGCACCAGGTGAAAACGCCAGGAGGCAAGGGTCATCGGGGTCACATTGGCCATCAGATAAGGTCATTTTCTCCCTGTTTGGGCCAGAATCGGTCCATAACTCTGGTCAGTGACAAAATCCTGAGTGGTGGCCCTAGTCAGGAAATTCACTGCTTGTCTTTCGGTATTGATCATTTTGAGCTTGTTTTTTTTTTTTTTTTTTTTTTTTTTTCTTATCTGAAACATGTTTTCCTTGCCTGGTGAGGTCTTTGCTGTTCAGATATTATCCTCTGTCTGAGACAACCTGAGAGACCAGCCCAAGCTGCCTCAGTCCTCCAGACGGCGAGATAGCAATGTACCACTAAAATGATGGAAATTAATTTGGCAAAAGGCTACAATGTACTCTACTGCCAGACGCAGAATCTGCCCTGGGAAAACAGATGGGAATATTATGTAAATAACAACAAACGCCAAGAAGAATCAGGGAAAGCAACCTGTCACTATTTAAATTTTTTTCTAAAATATTTTTTATTGAGGCGATACAAAATGCCAAAACAAGTTATGGTAATGTGAGGCATCCCGTCAACCTCGTCTGCGTGTGCAGACACAGAAGCAAGGTGTGGCCTTTGGAAATCAAGTTTGGGAATCAGTCAACAGTTTCCCAACTGATGGGCATGGAAGGCGATTCCCGGAACCTAGAGAACATGGAGTCCCCGGGACCCGGCACCTCGTATCGCAAGGTTCTGTGCACAGATTGGCCAGGTTTCAGATGATGTCCAGGTCTTCGTGGTTTCAGCACCTTTGCAGCGGCCCACCAGGGGAGGGTTTGGGGTTTGTGACTGAAAATAAACTCTGTTAAAAACAGCAGTATCCTAATGAGCAAGGATGGCCAGCTTTGCAGTGTGCAAGAAAATGGTCCTAAATGCATTGTATGTGTAACGTGCGATCATAGACAGAAATGATTGGATTTTATGAGCCTGTCCACTGAACACTACATTGTGCAGTAAGAGTTTATAATATGAGCTAAACTTAAAATATGTACGATATTGAATTTTTATTTTGAGGCAACTCTCCATTTACCTTTAAAGGAGAAGGTCAGGGTGGTCAGCTTTGAAAAAGGGACCTTGACTTAGGCCAGAGGAGGTGGGACAGGGAGGCCTCCTGAGGAGCTGACAGTTAAGGAAAACACAGGGGTCAGTTGGTGTTGGTGGGGAAGGAGACAAGGGACTCCCTCTGCCAGAGGGAGGAGGAAATGGAGGAGGACCCCGTGCCCCAGCTCTGCCAGGCTTCCCCAGACAACCATCAGCCTCACGGCCACAGGCCCCCCAACATCAAGTCGGAATGAACTCATTGACAGTGATGACGTGTGACCAGCCCAGACCTGACACAGAATCCTAGAATTATGCACACAACCCTCACAGCAGCAGCAGCAGCCACAATAATAAAGAGCTGACCTCAGAGCCCTGGCTCTGCCAAGCACCTGATCTCAGTCTTGGCCTGGACTAACGCATTGCAGCCTTATACCATCCGAGGCAGCAGGTGGTATCGCTTTCCCATTGTACAGATGAGGAAACTGAGGCCCAGAAAGGCTAAGTAACTTGCCCAGAGTCACACAGCAGTCAGTGGCAGAGCCTGTAATGGTATACAGCCCCTGCCTTCACACTGCCCCGTTCGGTTCTTCTTTCACTGGCCTCCAGACGCCGACCTGTCTTGGCTGCTCAAATAGAACTCCTAAAAGAGGCGCCTGCCGCAGCGGGGAGGGAGTATTACTCTGGCGGGTGACTTGCCAACAGCTGTTTCTGCATCTGTAGATCTCTGTGAGTGTCCAGTGAATAGTTTTTCTTAGACCCAGCCATAGTGCCCTTCAGATGTCCTTGATACAGGCGTGACCATGACATATGTGCAAGGTTATTTGCGGCAGCATGACTTCACAGCAAGGGTATAAGAGCAACCCAGATGCCCATCAGCACGCCTAATTAGGTCACGCGAGTGCTGGACATCTGCAGAGGGCAATGCTGCGCCGTTTTAGAGAAGAGAGGGGCGTTCTCTGTGTCTGATTCAGAATGACTGCTGCTGTGCACACAAGCCAGATGCAGAATAGTGTGCCCAACACAGCTGTCTGCTGGGGGAAATAGAACATCAGTGCATGCGTCTGCAAGAAATGCCAGTGCCCTCGAGATGGTTACCCGAGAACTCAGAACAGAACAGAGAACTCAGGGCCTCCAGGTACGGGAGATGGCCCATTTCCCCACATAACTGTTCATGTTGCATTGGAGGCTTTATCCTGTGTACATGTACTATTAACAGATTGAGTGTGTGTGTGTGTGTGTGTGTGTAAGAAAAGATAAGACATAGAAACGGCTTGGGCTCCAACAGATGCTTCTTTAAACACGCGGGGGAGACGTTCCTTCAGTGAGCACGCCATGAACGCAGGTGTGGGGTGCACAGTGCCTGTTTCCAAAGGGGCATCTGCCTCCATTTCGGCCAACCATCTGCTTCCCTGGAGCTCCTTCCCAGGGCAGCCCGGCCCACATTGCGATGCCACGTGTCTTCAGAGGCTGCCAGCCCGGCCAGAGCCACTTGACTGAGCCATTCTGCCACCCTCAGGCGCCTCTGAGGAGGGGCAGCGTTCACTGTGATGACAGTTCCTGTCACACTAATGTCCACAGTCATTTAACAAGCATCCCACCGGCGGCTGTCCTCACCGCCGACCTCGGTCTGTGCAGAGGGCAAGCACAGGGCTCGGTCGCTCTGCATGACACCCCGATTTGGGACAGTCCGTAACATCCCCTGCGGCCTTTGCAGCTGACCCCCCCTCTCGTCCGCACTGTGGCTCTCCTGGGAGGCCTTTGGACAGAAGTGTGAAAGCATCACTTCTAGGAAAGATGAGGTTCCACCAGGTGTCGCCCGAAGGGCCCTGGTTCTCCTGTGCGCACAGCTGCTGCCCAGGAACTGGCCTCCCTGCCCAGACGCGCAGCCACAGGCCCCTCGCAGCCCCTCGCAGCCTCGTCTTATCGGACCCTGCTCCCCTGTTTCGTTAGCTTTCTGGACTCAGCGGTGATTACAAAGACGGGCATGTGCTGAGTGCTCCCCAGACATTCTACCTGCACCGGTGAAATAACCCCAAGAGGTAGGCTGCAGTAAACCAGCGTTTGCCCCGTGGAAACCAGAGTACAGAGAAAGCAGAGAACCTGGCCAAGTCACACGGGTGAGGGTCGAGGGAGTGGAGTCGGGTTTAAACCTAGGCCTCAGGCACCCCAACTCCTGGCTCTTCACTAAGGGAGCCCAAGAAGTCATCACTACTGGGTCCAAGGAGGCTCTCCTCTCAGCCCGAATGTGTCCTCCAAACTCAGTAGAAGGTCATAGGCAGCCACCACCATCGGTGAGACCATAGGCTCCATGAGGACAAGACCCAGTCCCTGGCACCCATCCACCACGGTGTATAGTACAAAGTAGAAGCTCAATTAATATTTATGGAAGGAAGGGAAGGAGGGAGGGAGGGAAGGAGGAAAGGTGACAAAGAGGAAGGAAGGTCACGTGGCAGAGCTTAGCCATCTCCCAGAGTTCGTTTCCTTTCTCGGTGGTGTGCACGGCTGTGGCGCACAACCCAGCCTGCTCTGCAACTAGTTGTCGTCAGGTGACTAACTCTCTCCAAAGAAACAGGAGCAGAAATGAGAGTGTCACTTTGGAACCAAGGCTTCTAAGATGGGGTGCAGCCCCCCCTCACCTCTCCTGCTGTCTGCACGCGGGTGGCGGCATCTTCCTAGCCAATTGCATAGCCACAGGGTGGGGCCTGGGATCCCATGTGGCTGCGTCACGGAGAGCCACCTGCCATCAGGAATCTCTGCGTTGGCTGTTGCCTGGGCAGGGAAAGCAGGGTGGGGAATGCCTCTTCCAGGCGTCCTAGGGCACAGCAGCACCCTCACCTGATCCTTCTCTCAGGAAGGGTGCCTATGGAGCCAAACACAGCCCTCGATGGCTGTAACCTCTGCAGGGGGTCCTGGACAGGGACCTCAGAGCATCTGCTCCAGGGGCCGTCTGGGGTCGGCGGTGGGAAGGGGATGAAGAGCATGTGGAGTGGTCAGCTACTTGCTGGGCCCTCGGAGCACACCATCTGGTTTGACCTCATCACAGCCCCAAGAGGAATGTTCTTTCATTGCTGCTGTTCCATTTTACAGATGGAAACATTGAGGCTTAGAAAGGTGAAGGGATTTTCCCAAGTGCCCAGAGGTTGGAAGGGGCAGAGTTTGAACTCGGGCTGATCTGACATATAAACACTGCATGGCCTCGCTTGCCTTAGGGAGCCCCAGGTGGAACAGACACATCTCAGCCTCTCCACATCTCCACACAGGAGTTCACCTGGCCTGTCTCCACGAGCAGAGCAGCTGGCCTGGCGGGGGTGGGGTTGCAGACAGGGCGAGGCCAGGGGTCCTGCAGCTCAGGAGCCTCTGCTGCGCCAGGCCGCCCTGCAGGGTGTGCAGGCACCACTCTGACTCAGAGGCTGCTGGCCTCCGGGGCTGCTGATTCTGCAGAAGAAGCGTTCATGGGCTGCCGCCTGCGTGCGGGGTGCCTGGCTTTCCTGGGAGTGGCAGAGCAAGAGGGTGTTTAAGTCAAAGTGAGAAATGCACGAGCACCCTGGTCCCCTCCCCGCCCCCCGCAACTGCAGGGTAAAGGCCCGAGAGAAGACTCGCAGGCACGGAGCTCTCCTGGGGAGCCACAGACTTCCAGGCTCACCTGCCTGTCCCCCCCCCCCCATCCTAGCGGCACCCTCAAAGCCTGTGCGTTACAGCAGGCCTCCCTCATACAGGCTTTGTAAGAACTGAGCTAACGCATGGAAAGTGCTTAGTGCAAACCCAGAACTCCGTTCATGTTTATAATCAGGGGACTGGGCTTTCTCTCCCAGCTCCAACCCCTGGGCCGGGAGGGAGAGCGTGCTGCTCAGACTATGGCCCAAGGACCCAGTCCTAACCTCGGTTGTGTTTGGAGTAGTTTTATGGCCACAGCCACACCCCATGTTTACTGCTTGCCTGTGGCTGTCACCTGCTACCACAGCAGAATCAGGTAGTTGTGACAAGACCACGTGGCTCTCAAAGCCGAAGAAGTTTGCTCCCTGGCCAGTGACAGGAAAGGCTGTGGAATGTGGGCCGAGGCCTCTCCGCTCCTCTGTCTGAGGCGGGAGCTCTGGGAAGACTCCTTAGGGTGCAGGCCCAGCCAGGGGGCAGCACAAAGCAGCCTGAGAGCAGGTTGGTCCTGCCCACCTCGGCCTGGAGTAGGTGTCCCCTCCCCAAGGGAGATGGCGTGACCCTGCAGGCCTGGCCTCGGGCCCCCTCCTCGGAGTGTGACGGCCTAGCACACGAAGCCCCTTCTGTATAGGTGTGGAGAGTTGCCAGACTTACAAATAAAAATACAAGGCACCGCTTAAATTTGAGTTCCAGGTAAACAACAAAGGAGTTTCTAATCTAAGTATGCTCCCAAATATTACATGGGGCATACTTACATTAAAAATTATTTCAAAATTATTCTACTAAAATTCTGAAGTTACTATACTTATATACCAAGTTCCAAATTTACTATGCCAAAATCTTTAGTGTATGTCCCAAAATATTGTTGAATAAATGTATTCATTGTTCATCTGGGTTTCAGATCTATCTGTTTCTTGTGTTTTGTTTGGAAGCGCTACAGGGGAGTGAATTTGGAGGCAGAGAGAGGAAGCGGGGACCTGCAGGGACCTGCGGACTGCTGGAGGATGAGGGAGTCGCACCCCGGAGAGCCTTCAGGTGCCTTCGTTGCGTGGTCTTAAAGCCGGAAACCCTCCCGGTGCACAGGTGAGCTTCTGTTTCCCAGGGGGCATCCCCAAATCCAATTCTGGGTCTGCAGTTCCAGCAGCCGGAAACGATGTGTGGGTTAAAAGCGAGTGGGAGTTTGTCTTGTGTGGTCGTTTAGTCTGGCTTTGATGCTTCGCGAGGCGGATCGCGCCTTCCAGGCTCAGCTGCTTCGCCGCTGTGTTCCTGTCTCTCTGGCTCGCTCTCCGCCCATCCTTCTCTCTCTGTTATAGGCTTGCTCAGGGAATGGGCAGCAGCGGAAGTGCCTCTTGACAGGTGACCGGAGGCAACCAACATCTCTGTGGGTTTGGGGCCATAACACAGGGGGCAGAAGGGAGGAGGCTTAGAAACGACACAGAAACAAAATCGAGATGGTGGCAGGGTTGCAGGAAAGGGGACTGCACCAGGGATTTCTGCTCTCCTTGGGTTTTAGAAATAGTTATTAGGCCTGTTCCTCTCTAAATCAGGCAGTGCGCTGAGTGGAACTGCACCAGCTCCCGAATTGGCCCAAGCAGGCCAGCTCTGCCGCCTGCAGCTCGGGGAGCCTGGGCTCTGTCGGCTGCCCCTGGGCACAGTGCTCACAGCGGACTTGCAGGGTGAGGGCTGGAGGGAGTGCCCGGCCCGTCCTTACTGTGCAGAACCTGAGGCTAAGAGAGGCCCAGTGACTTGCTCAAGGTTACTCGGCTGATGAGAGGCAGGCTGGGAGTGAGTGGGACCCTGCTAGCGCAGACCCCCATCCCCATGCCCTTGTCAACTATTCTGTCCCATAAAACTCCTGCCTCTTTTAACCTTTTACATTCTCCGCCTGCTGGGCAATCCTCCCGCTCCTCTGGCCGCTCAGGATGCTGGCTCCCCAGGGTACCCGGGATCGGAGTTTGGGAGGGCTCCTTGCAGAGGAGGGATGCGCAGGGAGGGATGATCAGGGAGGGCTCCTTGCAGAGGAGGGATGCGCAGGGAGGGATGCGCAGGCAGTGCCGGGTGAGCCAGGGCCTCGCGCACAGGAGGCACTCAGGGCTCCTAGCTGGGCTCCGTGTTACTATGAAGCGCTTAGCCCCAGTGCAATGCAGTCCTCACCTTTATTTAAGCACTTAGCGCCAGGAATGGAAAATACCTGATAGGTGCTCCGTAAACAGTAGCTTAAAAAATGCCTCTGCCAGGGCTCCTCCCGGCGGTCAGACCCAGAGGGCTGCTCTGAGGATAAAGGGATGAGTATGTGTCATGTCCTTAGCATGGCATCTGGCATTCATTCAGCAGGCATTTAGTGAGCACCTACTGTGCACCAGGCACTGCATGCAGAGCTGATGAAGCCCCTCCAGTCACATGGGTTAGAAGGGAAGGTGCATTAGTGAGAAGTGTGGTGTGCTCAGTGGCTCCCAGGCCATGGCAGCCCCATGCGCCACGGCGGAGGACCGTCCTCAAGCATCTGACCTCTCCAATCCTTGGTTTTCTCTCCTGTAACCCGGGCGTGTTAAGAGACCCTGCTTCATGGGGTCACTGTGAATGTTCGATGAGTTATAGGTGTGCATTCCTTGGCTTGCAGTAGGGAAGGGTGAGCTGTGAGTATTAGGACAAAGAAAGCAGGGAAACACAATTGGGCAACTTTAGGTAGAGGATGGGCTAAGCTTCTCAGGGGAGGTGATAAGAGAGAAGGAGGGCACCGTGTGGGTATTTGGGTTGAGATGGCTCTGGCGGGAGGGGGAAGAGCTCAGGCAAAAGCCCTGAGTGAGATCACGGTTTTCAGGTTCAAGTTCAAGGCTGGCATGGCTAGGGCTTGGGTAGCAAGAGGAGAGCTACTGCTGAGACAGGGAAGGGCAGACAGTGAGGAGGGGCTCTGCTAGCTTTGCCTTTCGCCCCATGAGGGGTGGGAAGCCACGGGTTTTGAGTAGAATGTGTCAGGGTCTGCTTTACTTGGAGACTCGTTGGGGTTGGAGAAGGCATGTGGGGGTCACAGCAGAAGCAGGCAGCCCAGCTGGGAGGCCACGGGGTCCAGATGAGAAGTGACGGTGGCGTGGAGAGGGGCATGGATGGTGGCAGTGATGAGAGGTGGTCAGATCCTGCATCCACTCTGAAGATGCAGCCAAGGGGGCTGCTGACAGATGGGATAAAGCATGAGAAAGAGAGAAGTCAATGGCGACTCAAAGACTTGGGTCTAAGTAGGTGAAAAAGGAGCCGTTCACCTCCACGGGCAGGGCACAGGGTACCTCCATGGCGATCATCAGGGAGTGATCTATTTTAAGGCCCGCGCATGCTCTTTCAAGCCCCAGCTCACTGGGTAGGTCGAGTCAGCCCTCAGGAAGGCAGAGGATTTTAGTCTGAATGAAAACATCAGGCGAGGGCAAGCAGGAGGCAATACTGTCCAGGAGGAAGTCACTTCGTGCCCATACCTATAGAACACTCTACTTTCTAGGAAAACATGAAAAGCTGTCAATTGTCCAAGACTGTGTCCTTGCGACTTCTAACTTCGAAATACCAGCTTTAGTAGTTCATCAAGTTGTGCATATCCCAGATAGGTTGAGAAGTTGCTCTTTCTCCAACCCCATTCATATTTAATAGAGTCCAAGGACAAACCTAACAGGGTGTTTGGAACTTTCCATACAAATGTCACCCTCTCTGGATGGTGCTAATCAGGAGCTGAAATGTGTTTACAATGTACATGGCTGCGTATACAGGTGTGTGTAAAACCACCGGAAAGTTCACTGTCCTCTCCACACCCAGGTTGGTTGAGCTGAAGTTTCCTGAACATTTGCTAAACCACAGAACAGTAAAAGGCAATTGACTACCAAAACAAAACTAAACAAAAAACTTCTCAAAAAGTAGAGGAATCTTTGTAAATGTAAATTGAGGCTATGAAGGAGGGTGGGCAGTGGAGAGGGGTCCTCACCCCAAGGGACTGCACCCAGTTAAATAGGGCAGGATTTCTGTGAGGTCTCCTCACACTGTGGGCGTGTCTCCTAACAGGGAGAGCCCGTGATAAACACGAGGGATGGGCACTCGACCCCATTATCACTCTCCTGATGGCTGTCCCCTGCCAGCCACCGGTCCACACCCCTCACCCTGTCTGCTCCGAGACCCACCACAACCTGCAGGGGACCCATTTTGCCATCACTGGCCTGGGTGCCTGTCAGGGCAAGCATTTTTCTTCTAGGTCGCACGAGTTCCCCTCAAAATCCTTTCGGACTCCCTGGGTCCATTTGGTAGCACAGAGTACCCTCTTCCATCTCTGCACAGCATCTCATTCAAGTTCAAAACTCAGTCATTTATAATCATTTGGCAAGTTTCATTTAAAAAGAAAAGCCATTTAATGAAATATTTCCGTTTAAATACCAGCACATTAGATTTGCAAAAATGTACCCATCTTGAATATATTTAAGCAAAAATCAATAAAGGTTAATAGCATATTGCTAGAGCATTGCAATGACAGAAAGCCAAATAATTCCTTTTGTAATTGAATAGTGTCACTGGAGTGTGGGAGGAAATCAGCAATGACATTTCTACCATATCTGTTCAAATGGTGTGTGAAATTCAACCATTGGGCTGTGATAGCCACATACAATTCACATTTGACTAATTGGGTGCAATTTCCCATTTTTTAATAGGAAAAGGGGATGGCAAGGCAATTTTGAGAGGATTGAGGCCGAAAGGGTGGGGGTGAATCATGTAAAGATAGCAAAGTCTTTAACAACAATGTAATTTTTAAAAAGGGATTTAATTGGAACCTATTAGGAGACAAGCCGGCTGATTTGAAGGACAAGATTAAAAATATTTCATTAATGCACATGTGACTTAGGGAATGGATGTTGAGGGAATTTATCATTTTCCTGAGTCACTTGCTGCCCAGCGCTTTCTGTAAGGCTAGGGGACTTACAGACTGTTAGGGATCGAGAGCTTTGTTTCTTTCTGGCCTCTGTTATTGACATCCGCCCCTCCCCCCACAAGTGACGGATATCTGTCCTTATTATTGAACATCCCTTTCCCCTCTTCCTTGTTAGCACCTTGAGCATTCTTGGGGAAACCACATCTCCTCTATTTTTGGTCTTGAATTTGGAGTCAAGATATATCAATAGCCTGCCTCAGGCTGGGCCCTGATTGGCTAAAACCAGTTCCATCCCCAAGACACAGATTGGCTCTGTGAATGGGCACATTGCCAAGTCCACTTCCAAAAGATCTGACCGACACGTATCTCCTTGTTCTCTTCACTGAGAGCACCTAGAAGCAATGACACCAGTAGCTGCAAGCACGCCCAGCGTCCAGGCCTTAGTTTCTAGCACTGTTCTCAAATGAAGGAACCAGGGCTCCTTGGCAAAGGGCTGACCCAGGGGCAGGAATATGCAAGATGAGCCTGCAGGACCTTGTAATGCCAGAAAGTTGATTTAATAAACAGCACCCACAATAATGGAGGCACATAAAGAGACACAGGAGCCAACTGAAAGAGCCCCCAATGGCCAAGCAGGGACAATTTGAGCAGAAAAGTCAGGTGGTGTCAGATCATAGCCCAAAGTCTAAGAGAAATATGTAGTATCCATATAAATAAATAAATAATTGAATAATGGACAGATAAAGAAATGTAGACAAATCTCTGATGTAGAACTCCAAATAATTGATGTAAATACCCCAGCCTCAGGGAGGGGGAGTGTAACCCCCAACTCCATAAGTGTGGGCTGCCCTTAGCAACTTCCTTCCAAAGAGCATACTATGGAAAGGGACAGAAAGAGTAACCGAACAGTGGAAAAACCAGACACACGACCTCAGCCAGGGGGTCAAGGTCAACATCTAGGTGATAAGTCACATTGATAGTGTGTATCCTTAATATGATGTGATAAGAAGCGCACTTTACCTCTGGGGGCTTCCTTCCGCAAACCCCGGGCCTCAGGATATTCATGAGGACATCTGAGCCGATCCTAATTGAGGGAGGGACAGCCCAGGGAATACCTGAGCAGGACTCCTCCACACTGTCAGGTCCTCGGAAGACAAGGAGAGTCCGAGAAACCGCCACAGGCAGAGGAGCCCAAGGAGCCCTGACAACCAAATGCCAGGTGGTGTCATGGGTGGGATCCCGGGCCAGAAAGAGGACATTAAATAGAAGCTAAGGAAATCTAAAGCTTTGGGCTTTAGTTAATAATAATGTACCATATTGGTTATTAATTGTGACAAGTGTATCATAGTCATCTAAGATGTTAACTTAGAAGAAACAGGGTGTAGGGTATATGGGAACTCTTTGTACTATCTTCGCCATTTTTTTCTGTAAATCTGAAATGATTCTAAAGTTTTTAAAAATATTATTTAACAAATCTGATATGAAGATATATTTATTGGGTCCTTCTTATCACAAGTAAATAAAGCTCCCTTGTACTGCATCACGTGTAGAGTATAAGGATACGGAGTTTAAAACTGAGTGTGATGTGTTGCTACCCAAGAGGGAAAGACTCGAGCTGCTGGTAGTTGCTAGGTACAGACGGGGGATACATTCACCTGCAGAATGAAGAAAGAAGAGCTAGAGAGAAGGAAAATCCTTGGTGAGATGGTATGAGCTGCTGGATCGATCCTTACTTGAAACTAACCACATTCTTCACTTTTGTGATTCTGAGCCAAAAAATAAACCCCTTTACTGTTTCAGTGGGTTTTCTGTCGATTGGAACATCATGGTTAATTATGCATCATGGAGACTTATTCCCCATCTCCCCTGATCTGCTCAGCGACCCCTACATCCTGAACTCACACATTTGGTTGTGTTTGGGATACAAATGAATTGCTGACACAGTCCGAGCAACATATGCTTTGAGGCTACTTCCGCTCTGTATCTTTGGGCAGCAAGAGTAAGGGGCAAGGGCTGTGGAGCGGGGCCCCTGGGCTGGTCTTCAGGTCCCATCCAGTAATTTCTCTCCCCAATGGAGTTGCTGGAGGATAATTTCTGGAACATTCTTCTGACTGAGCCAGGACTTAAGCCCATGCTTCTCAGTTTTATGTGGTTTGTGGCTGTTTGTTGTTTTATTTAGGATGGCGATGGCGGGGGCGGGGTGCGACTGCGGTTTGGTTTTCATGTCTGCTGTAGACTTTATTAGACGATACCCCTTCCAGCCTCACCCCCCACCCATTGTGATTTTCTATTTGTTATTTTTTTAAACTTTTCATGTAGATTATTTAACCTGGGAAAACTTCAGAAGTGGAAGGACATTTGTATAAATAAATAATCAAACGTTTCTAAATTGTCCCTCCTCCCCAGAGCAGAGATTGTATCTTAATCATCTTTATTTTCCCCCAAACCCAAGTCTCCAGTGTAATGCGGTGAGTCAACAAATGAATGAGTCTGTTGCTCCTTGCTCACAGAGGAGAAGCTGAGATGCACACGGGCCAGACGCACGTGGGGGGCAGGATGCGCCAGTTCTGTCTGGCTCCAGAGCTTCCTGCTAGTCAGCACCCCCCACCACCCAAGCACCAGCCTCCCAGCATGTTCTTAGGGGGAGAGCCTTCCTGCCTGAGTGCCTAACGACACCCCAGATCCTCCCGAGCCCTTTGCACACCGCCCTTATGAAGGTTGGACCTAGGCGTGCTCTCATAATGACCCAGCTCTGAAAACGGCCTTCCTGTTGTACAAAATGCTAGGTCTGTTTCAGCGCAGATATTTGTTAGATGATTTGTAGGTGGATGCGCTAGAGAAGGTCCAGGAGAGAGCCCTTGTCGCTGGCCGGGTGTATTTCAACAGAGTGGAGGGAGGGCATCTTCATGTCCCTGTGGGATTCAGTTATCACCATTTAGCTGAGGAGGAGAGGGAGGTTCAGGAGGGGCAAGTGGCTTAGGTATGTCTCCCAACCGACGAGCGGCAGGTGACCCTGTTCCAGGAGAGTACGGGACAGTCTCGCTTTCTTCTCCCTGCGATTAGCGGGCCCAGGGAGGGAAAAGTGTGCTGTGGGTGCCATCAAGATAGGAAGAGAAGATACTGGAATATCTGCTTCTCTTGGGTGATGTATTGACCATGGGACAAGTGTTTGCTGAATGGCCAAAGAGGACCACGGAGCCACCATCTTCCCTTTGGAGGCTCTGCTGCAGCACATCGTAGACCAGAGAATGGTAGGGAGGGGAAGCAGGTGGGCAAGATCACATCTTCCTGATTTCTAGCTTTATGGCGTCGCTTAGGCCAGGTGGCATCTCTGCCCCTAACTGATGTATAAATGAGCTATTAACAGCAATTAGCATTTAAGGGGAATGTATTCTGTTCCTGACTGTCCATGAGCCTATACAGCAAAACTCCATTCCATTGCAGTTTTAAATAAGAAAGTAGCTCAGAAATTAATGCTAAGTAAATGTACTAAGAAGGTGGAGGGGAAGAAATATTGTCGTTCCTCTTCTCTAAGAGGCTTTCAGCTGTAAGGACATTGAAGAGTGTGAACTAGTTAAGAGCTTCAGTCTGTCCCTAGCCAGTTTGGCTCAGTGGATAGAATATTGGCTTGTGGACTGAAGGGTCCCGGGTTCAATTGCGGTCAAGAGCACATGCCCAGGTTGCAGGCTCGATCCCCAGTAGGAGGCATGTAGGAGGCAGCCGATCAATAATTCTCTCTCATCATTGATATTTCTATCTCTCTTTCCCTCTCCCTTCCTCTCTAAAATCAATAAAAATATATTTTTAAAAAAGAAAAGAAAGAAAAAGAAAAGAGCTTCAGGTCTGGAGTCAAACAGCCCTGAATTCAAATCCTGGTTCCTCCACTAACTAGTTACAGGTTCTTAGAAAAAGAATACTGCCACCTACCCATCTACTCATTCATCCACCCCATCCATCCACCCACCCACCCGTCCATCCATCCACCTATTCACCCCATCCATCCACCCCATCTATCCATCCACCCACCCCATCTATCCATCCATCCACCCATCCATCCATCCTCCATCCACTCAACAAATATTAATTGAACACCTACTGTGTGCTGAAACCAACAGCATTCCCTGTGTCTGTGCTTGCTGCAGGAGCTATGAGCTCCTGGGAGTTAAGACTGTCAACTAACTAAACAGCTTCCTTATCAAGAATGTTTCTATAACGAGTCTGTGGTCAGCAGAACAGTGGCCTCCAATGTCTATATCCTAATCCCTGGAACCTGTGAATATGTTTCTTTTCACTGCAAAAGGGACTTTGCAGGTGGATTGAGGTAAGGATTTTGAGGTGGGGAGATTATCCTGTGTTCTCTAGGCGGGCCCCTTGTAATCACAAGGGTCCTTCTAAGAGGAAGAGGGCGGCCGGAGAAGTCATGTCAGAGTGCTGTGTGATAAAGACTCCACCAGCCATTGCTGGCGTTGAAGTGGGAGGAAGGGGCCGTGAACTAACGAATGCAGGTGCCTCTGGAAGCTGGACAAGGCAAAGAACTCCATTCTCCCCTACTGCCTCCAAAAGGAGTCCAGCCTGGCCTTAATTTCCATCTAGTGAGACCCAGTTCAAACTTTGGACTTCTAAAACTGTGAGATAGTATGTGTGTGTTGTTTCAAGGCACCAGGTTTGTAGTAATTTGTCATAGCAGCAACAGGAAACTAATACAAGTCAGGGTAGTAAATATTTTCAGCCTTGCGGGTCATATGTTCTCTTCACAGCTTCTCAACTCTGTCATTGTTGGTAAATAAATGAGTGTGGCTGGATCTGGCCCCTGGGCTACGATATGTAAATTCCTGTCCTAACATGGTAAATAGGGATTTATAGTAGTAGCAATTTCGGAATGTTGTTTTGTGAGCATTAAATGAAAGAAGACATATAAAGTTTTAGTGGTCCCTGAAAAATAGCAAGCACCCAGTAAATGTTCATTATTATTATTTTATCACTGTAATTGTAGTGGCTACATGAGGAGAAATATAGTTGATTTTTCCAGCAGTCTGCCCAGCAGAACACTGAAGACAGGCCAAGAACCACCTGTTTGCCTGGCATTTCTGATTAGAACTCTTCCCTAGGAGCTCATAGACACCCGGGAGAGCGGAAAACAGCGTGGGGAGGAGGGATAAATGAGACGGTTGTCTTCGCCTGAAAATGACAGTCTGGGACAGATCAGATGACAAGCAAGCGTCTCTGAGCCCCAGGATCATCCCGGCTATGAGTGGCATGGGTTACCATGGTACTGTTTTCTCATCCCGGCATTGACATATTTTATTACTAATTGCTTCTTCAAACCTCATCAATGATCTTTTGCACTTTCTGCAAAGAAATGTTGAAAGCTTTTAATGAAGAAATTAATTATGTATAGTCTTGAATGCAAATTAGGCTAATTAATTGTAGCATTGATACCCTCTCTCAGCACAAAATATGAGAACTGGCACGATACATATTTATAAGGCACAGAGCATTTTGACAGCTGCCTGCAGCTTGTGATGACAGGTGGTCAAGGTGTCTGGGAGGACGCCTTCCCCCTGACAGATAGATACAGTTGCGTTTCATGAGAAGTTTAGTTGTCAACAATAGTGCTTTAGATGCTGAGATGTGAGAACTTTGGGCATAGAGTGGATCTTCTTCAAAATGGAAAACTTGAGTGGAAGTGATTGGAACCGGATTGAACGTGTTCTAGGAAAATCCATTTGTGTGTTCTTTGTTCCGACCATGCAGTTCTCCAAGAGCCATTTCCAACAGGGCCCGATGACTGAGTGGTTGGGTTAGGACTCTGTTGAGGGGAAAAAATGACCACAATATTTTATGGCTTCTCTGATCAAGAAGTAGAGTTTATTTGTCCACGCTTTGGACCGTGACTTGGCCCTGTGACTTGCTTGAGCCAATGGGACTTTATCAAACATGATGGAAGCAGAAGACTGAAAAGTGCTTCTGCACAGGGTTTGCTGTCCCTCCTCCTGCTGGAAACCCTTCTGCCACCATGAGAACAAGTACATGACAGGCCCAGCCCTCTAGGCAAGATCTCAGACCAGTGAGTGACTAGCGAGCCACTGCCAAGACAACCCAGACCAGAAGACAGCCCAGCCAACCAACAGAGTTAGGAGGAGTTTAAAGAACATGTTTGCTGTTTTACACCATTAAGCTTGGGATCATTTGTTACGCAGCAAAGGCTAACTAACTGATGCAAGTTAGCACCACACCTATAGAGCACTTTCCTCCTACACTTGGGGGAGGTGGGTATTATGGTCCTTGTTTATGAGTGACAGGAACTGATTCCTAGGCAGCCTTTCACAGATAAATACCAGTCTTTGGGGGATGATAGACAACAAAGGGCTAAATGATTCAACATTTCATTACAAATTAAAGGAAATGATTTGGACAAAGAGCAAGGGAAGACCATTGCTCTGAGCATGTGTGGCAGACCCTGCTGCTGCCTCCCAACAGCCATCTCCTCCCCCCATCTTCTCTCTTCCTGGCCAGGTCCTTAGAGGCCGTGACGGTACCAGAGCTCATTTCCTGGCTTCCTCTGCTGAGTTTGGGCCTGGGACCCAGTCCTGGCCAGTCTGCTGGGGGTATCCTCGGAAAGGCTTCCCTCCCGGTAAGAACACAGCCATCCTCTCTGATGGTGTGGTTATGTCCTGCAGGAGGCAAAATTCCGAGACCACTTGCTCTTCCTGCCCTAATCCCGGCACTGTGACCGTGCTGAGAGACCACTCCGTGCTTGTGTTACTTTAAATGGCAAAAAGGATTTTGAGATGTAATTAAGGCTACTAATCAATTGCTTTAAGTTCATCAGAAGGAAGGTTATCTGGATGGGCCCAGTCTAATCACATGAGACCCTTAAAAGCAGAAAGTTTTCTCCAGTTTGATTAAACTCGGTTTGTTAAAGTTTAAAGGTACAACCTCACAAAGCCACAGGTCCTGAGAGGCTGGGGGTCATCTGCAGAAGCCACAGGGAACAGTGATGGGGAGAGAGAGATGCAAGGGGGAGAGAGGGGGGGAATCTGCACCCCGTTCTAGCCCTTCCCCAAGCCTGGCTACACCCCAGCCAGGGGGATCTCCCAGATGTCGCTGCATCTTAGATCAATTCTCTCTTTTGCTTAAGCTCAGGTTGATGTAGATTCCTTGTGGGGGCAAGTGTTACATCCAATACAAGGCCCTCCTATATGAAGGGGTAAGTTATAGATGTTAAGTGAGTCACAACCTCCAGCGTGGCCCCGTGTATATCCCAGCCTGTGCCTCCTTCACCACCTACAAACAAAGGCCCTGGACCCTGGCCGCTCCAAGCATGGTTGAAGTTTCAGTGCCACCTGTGAAGTGTTGGTTAGTCATCTTGGAGGAATTTGGGGGGGCATGCTGAGAGACTTACAGCAAAGTGACATTGCACCACGGCCAAGCATCTGACCAGTCAGCATCTCTTCTACAGAACAGAGTAGACAGTGGTGAGATTAGGGCCCATGTGGTGCAGGCTGGTCCTAGCCATGCACAGTAGGACCACATGTTGACCTGCAGTGTGTTGACAGATATAAAAAGTGATCCTTCACCACTGGTAGCTTGTGAAGCACGCCCTGGGCTTGGGCCTGGCAGGGTTTTCCTGGCAGGATCAAGCAGTCTCCTCAGTTCATTTATCTCTTCTGGAGAAGTCTCTTGTTCTTTTATTTGGGGGTTGTTTCTTCTTTTTTAAAATATATTTTTATTGATTTCAGAGAGGAAGGGAGAGGGAGAGAGAGATAGAAACATCAATGATGAGAGAGAATCATTGATGGGCTACCTCCTGCACGCTCTCTACTGGGGATTAAGCCCGCAGCCCAGGCACGTACCCCTGACCAGAATCAAACTCGGGACCCTTCAGTCCACAGGCCGACACTCTATCCACTGAGCCAAACCAGCTAGGGCTGGGGGTTGTTTCTTTGCCTCCTCATTGTGGCTGCCTGTTTGGGTTTGTGACTGTGTATTAGGTAGATCTGCTACAGCCTCTCAATCTGTAGCGCAGGACAGTGTCAAATGCTGTTTCTGACTAATTAGATGTGTCTTTTCAGTTCACACCATAGCTCTCCATCCTGGAATATATGAAACAGTATCACTAATTTTCTCATTCCCTGTGGGGGAACCTCCTCCTTGGGACCCCAAGCCAGACAGGAAGCCTCAAGTGCAGCCATTTCTGCCCAGGTTTCCTCGGAAGAAAGTGGATGAAGAGTGTTAGAAGGAAGAGGTTATCCAGTCCATCCCTTCCCAGATCGTGTTCTTTGCCACTAGGTGCTCCTGGAAAAGGACCCGTTCACACAGGGGACACCACTCAGAGCATCTCTATGGAAACTGGGGGTGGGAATGGAGATGAAGCAAGACCTAGACGACTGGATAGGGAAAGGACCCATGAAATTATTCAAATGCTCCATTTCAGTTTCAGGGGAAACCCAAGTCAGAGATGTCAACCCAAAGACTTGGCTAAGGCCAGCCATGAGCTATGACCTGGATCCTGAGAATGACTGGGTCCCGGAGCCTCTGACAACTCACTCACCTTATTAGTGTGGCTGCTGTGACCGAGGTCAACATGACAGTGGCTGAGGCTACACAGAAGCTTCTTTCTTTCTTTTTTTCTTTAAATATATTTTTATTGATTTTTAGGGAGAGGGATAGAGAGAGAGAAACATCAATGAGAGAGAAACATCATCCATCGGTTGCCTCCTGCACGCCCCTTACTGGGGAACGAGCCCACACCCCGGGCATGTGCCCTGACTGGGAATCTAACTGAGATAGATCTCGTGGTTCCTGGGTGGATGCTCAGCCACTGAAGGACACCAGCCAGGCAGAAGCTTGCTTCGTTTTGCATCTCAGTGTAGTAGCTCAGGTCGATCATGTCGGAAACCGGGGCTCCTTCTCTCTCTTTTCTCTCCCATCTTCAGTAGGAGACATCGATTTCAGAGTCTATGCTGAGGGATGAGGGTTTTACCAGATCCGATTGAAGTTACAGAAAGATCAGCCGCCTGCAGTGTGAGGAGTGGGTGGGCAAGGCATGGGAGCTGGCCAGGCGGTCACACGCAGGAACTCCTGTTAGGATAGGATCCTGTGGGGCCAGACTATAATGAAAATGAATGAAGGGCCCATGTAAGATGACAAGGGACATCTCACTCTTGGCTTCACTGCCCTGGAACAATAGGGAGTGGTGGAGACTGTGGCGAACGGGCATGCCTGTCTGTTGCAGGGTTTCTCAGTTTGGGCCCTGTTGGCATTTGGGGCTGACATGGGTGTCAGAGCATGTTTGACAGCATCCCTGGCCTCTACCCACTAGATGCCAATAGCACCCTCTCCCAATTTGTGTCAAACAAGAATGTCCCCAGAGGGTGAAATTACCCCCCGTGGGAAATTTCCACGCGGCTTCAGCGATGGTTGCCCCGTGCGGGGGAGGCCCAGCGGCTCCGTATTCCAGTTCTTCAGAACCTCACTTTGTATTTAACACTGGCAAGCAGTTCATTTTTAAAAAGCACCAAGACCATGTGGAACAGACAGAATCCACCCAGGCCCCCGCCTGCAACTCTGGAGTTAACAGTCTCTTCCAACCACCAAGTGGATTTGTTCTTCCACTCCCCAAAGGACCTGCTCCGCGGAACCTTCCACTGAATAGGAGCTTGTTCAATATTTGTTGAATGAGTGAACAAAAGAATGCGAGTTTGTTATGCTAATCCTGTGTTTCCCCCTCCCAAGCCCCTCATTTTTATCTGGCAGGCAATCCCTGATCTTTCAGATCCTGGCCCCTTTCTCTCCCTTCCTGCCCCCTCCAGGGATTCAAGAATTCGAAAAATCATCTGACCTCACACAAACCTGAAGCCACACAGCTGCCAGCGTGGCAGCGCCCTCATTGAAACCAGCCCTTTGAAACTCACAGAAGAGCCCCACATGCTCCCCTCCCGTCTCCCTCTTTAGAGAGAAAGGCGGCCATGTGTGGGAAACGGCTTCAGCTTTGCGGTGGTCGGGATGATGAGTTTATGTTGAAAATGTTCTGCTCCGGATGAGAGTAAATAAAACAAAACCTTGTTCCTTAGAGTGAACATCAATATTTATTTTCACACTGCTGGCACTCTGGACAGCCCCGGCCCGCGTCTCGCAGGAAGGGCTCCTGGTAATGGGCCACGCACGGGTGCTTCTCATTTGCACGCTTCCTCCTGACCCTCCTCTCCTCAGAGTCGGTGTTTCTGACAGTCTCTGCCTCTCGTTCAGAGCCTTGGTGAAATTGGGCAGATTCAGGGATTCTGGCCTCCACGGGCAGCGTCTGGCAGATGCCCCGTTCCCTGCCGGGACACAAGTGTTCCGTGGCCTCTAATCTGGGCAGTGGAAGAGCGGAGGCACGTGTGGGACGACACGCACAGTGGGGATGAGCAGACAAACAGCTCCACTATTTGGGGCCACCCTGGGCGCTCAGCCCACCCTGGCTGACGCTCAGGTGATACTGTCAGATGGGGAAAGCAGGTAATGCCCTCTCCTACACTCCCTCCCAGGGCCTGCCCTCGGCGCCTGGGCTCTGCTCTGTCACCAGCATGTGACTTGGGCAGGATGGTGCCTCCCTGGGCGCTGGCCCAGTCACAGAAGCAGATGTCGGGATGCAGCACGAGGCACAAGACCGCTTATCCGAGGCCCTGTGCCAAAGCGGAGCTGAATTGTTTGAAAAGGTGCCTCTTGGATTCTCGTGACCCGGTGCCACCCCCGCAGGTCCCAGAAGCCCCACTGCCTCTGCCTCATGGGGAGGCCTGGAGGGTGGGGAGGGGCTTTCTCTCCTCACCTCTTTGTGGGTTATTCTCTGTTTCTGACCTCATGGGTGCGGGAGCCGGGCAGGCACACACAGCCCATGCAGAAGGGCCCGGGCTGGTTCAGCACTCTGCTGTTGCTGTCTTCAAATTCTCAACCCCTAAACAAAGGTCCTTGGTTCCTGGCCCCTCTTTCCTCTTCCGAGCCACAGGGGCTTCCTCCGTGTGTCACACCTCCCTCTGCCTTCGTGTGTCACACCTCCAGCAAGGATGCCTGCGATGCATCAAGGGCCCACATGGTAACAAGGATAACCTGCTGTCTCAAGACCCTTCACTTAAGCACGCCTGCAAAGCTCTCTGCCATGCGAGGCCACAGCCCTAGGTCCCAGGGATCTGAACCTCAGTATCCTAGGGCCACTACCCAGCCCCTCACAGCTGCCCTCAGTGTGTCTCCCGCTCGGGGTCCGCACTGTGGAGGTGCTGTGGTGGCCTATGGAAGGGTCACTACAGCCAGGGGGGCTGTGTCCTGTAGGAAGCAGAAGATCTGCCTGGAGGACCAATCTCTCAGGCAAGGCCCAGCGCTGGATGTTTTAAGGTTCCAGGGAGGGATGGGGGTCCCATCCTCTCATTTGTAAGATGCTGGGGTGGGGGACAGGGGTGCTGGGGTGTGGAGGAGAGGCCTTTGGCCTCTGGAGATAACAGCCCATATTTGAACTTAATGAGTCCGGCTGGGTGGTGGGTGGTCTCACCTCTTCAGGCCTCAGTTATCTCCTCTGTGGAATGGGAGCAGCCCCAGTGCCTGCCTCAGAGGGTTGCCGCTGGGGCTCATAACCCTCGTGGGAAACACTGGGCATGGGCCCTGGTGCGCAGTGAACTCATGACAAATCCTCCATCTTTTTAAAAAAAATATGTTTTTACTGGCTTCAGAGAAGGAGTGAGCGAGAGAGAGAGAGAAACATCAATGATGAGAGAGAATCATTGTTCTGCTGCATCCTTCACAACCCCCACTAGGGATGGAGCCTGCAACATGAGTATGTGCCCTTGACTGGAATTGAACCTGGGACCTTTCAGTCTGCAGGCAGACGCTCTCTCCACTGAGCCAAACCAGCTAGGGCCAAATCCTCCATCTTAACTAACTGACTCTCATGAGCCAGTGTTCAGGCCATGAACCTTCTCTCTCAGCCCCCACCCCCCTCCATCAGAAACTCTTGTTGGCTTTGCCGTCAACATATACCCTTTGTGGATACTACCCTGGCCCAAACCACTGTCATCTCTCTCCTCGATGCCCCAGAGAGCCGCTCCCTGGTGTTCCCGTGTCCTCTGCCCTCTTACCATCTCCCGCCCACAGAGCCGCAAAGGGATTTTTGAAAGCTCAGGTCAGCTCAAGCGCTCCTCTGCTCAGAGGCCTCGATGGCTCCCTGTTTCATACTAAGTTAAAGTCAGCATCCTTCCTGCGACTGACCAGCACCGTGGGAGCACCCCACACTCCTCCTCCGTCTCTCAGCTCCAGCTTCCCTGGCCTCCCAGCAGCTCCTCCCATACACCAACCATGTTCCTGCCTCAGGGCCTTTGCACTGGCTGTTCCCTCTGCCTTGAATGCCCTTCCTGCTGATGGCTATGTGCCCAGAAACCTCACCTCCTTCCTGTCTTTGCTTCAGTGACACCTTTTTGTGAGGCCTCCCCGGGTTCATCTGTATAAAAGAATGACCCCTTTATATCTTATACCAACATCTGACATGGGATTTTGTTCTTCTCTTATGGTTTATTGTCTATCATCTCACTAGGCTGCCAGTTCTGTGAAGGCAGGGCCTGTATCAGTTTTGCTCTCTGCTGTGTTCCTCACATCTGTGCCAGTACCTGGCACCTACTACATGCTCATTAAATATCTGTTGAATCTGCAGAAGAATTTATTGGGAACTGAACGAGACCAGCATTGTGTCCTAAGGACTCTCTGCTTTCATCCTCAAGCTGACGCTGTGAGGTCGGTACCATTCTCTTCGTCCCCTTCCCACACTCACATTCACACAGACATACTGAGCAGTGGCCGGAACTGAGGCTCAGAAAGCCGAGTGGCTTGCCAGGGTCTCAGTATGGAGGTGGCCGTGCTGGGGTTCAAGCCTGGGCAGTGAGATCCCCATGCCACCTGTCACTTGCCACTGCGGCAGCCCTTAGCCCCCCGTGCCTCTTCAGCAAGTGAAATGTGGCCTGTCCTAAGTGCAAGGTAAAATACGCACTGATTTCAAAGGCTTAGTACCAAAAAGAACATAAAATACCCCATTAATGCATCTTTATCTTGGTGACATGTTGCAATGATAGTATTTTGGGTATATTGGGTTAAATTAAATATATTGTTCAAATTAATTTCACCCAGCTCTTTAAAATACGGCTATTGGAAAACTTAAAATCGCACATGTGGCTCCCATTTGTGGCTCTTGCTGTGTTTCTGTTGGACAGCGTTGTTCCACAGCATCTTGTAGGCTTGAACTTGAGCGTCTTGCCTGGGAGTGAGCAGGTGGGCTGCCCGAGGGGCTCCACGGGCGCTAGGGTGCCACCGAGAAAGCCTGCTCTCTGAGGACCTGCCGAGGGGGTTGGATGGCTAAATATTTACCGTTCCCAGGTTTCCTTTCTAACGGCTCCAATATGCCTGTGGATTTTGTATAAACCGAATCATGGCAAGGCACCCGGTTTCCATTTCCACCTCTTAATCCTTGAGCCCTCCCCCCCCCCCCATAACGAAGATGTGACGACACCTCCTTGAAGTCCGGGGCCACATCTGGCTGGGAAACGGCCACAAGGGTCTGCAAAGGGCAGGGCTGGGCTGGGCGTTCCCCTGTGATTGTAGTTTTGGAAGTAATAGTGGTGTTTTTAATGGTCAGATTTGATCACTCTCCTAACCTGGTTGTGGTATGAAAAGTTAGGAATGGTAAAGACTCTAAGACTAGACCGGCCATGCCAGTACTCACCCCGCCAGTGGGACTCCGCGCCGGATTTTAAATTGCGGCAAATGAAAATTGGATGTTGAAGGGCAGGAAAACTCATCATTTGTTGTGGGTTGTGATAGCGAACGTGGTGATGTGCGTGCGTGTGAGTTTTAAAGCTATCTAATTTCATTCATTTGGGCTGTGGCCACTGTTCTGTTTTCATGTGGGGAGGCGGGTGACACGCTGTGTTCCTGTTTGAAGTGACTGTGGATGGAAATGGGCCACAGGAGAGAGACTTGGAAAGTCAGGAGCGCTTAGCAAGGGTCGGGAGGCAGCTGGTAATGGCAGACATCTGCAGGACAGCGGATTGCAGTCTCAGGTTGCACAACTAAGACGAGGGCTCTGAAAAACTTGCAGGACTTAAACCAACTCATAATTAGAAGGTAAAATGATTTTGTGGCTACGAAAAAAAGATTCTTTATATTAGAACCCAAGCATCTTGTTAATGGAGACATTATCTGAAGCTGGTTATTATTATGCTTTTTGGTTGTAATGAAAAGTTTCCTATCCCTTTACTTTTCACTTCCTGCAATGATTGGTAGTGATTTTTAACAACTGGAAATTGTTATCCGTGACTTTCAGAGTGCACTTTATATTCTCCTGATTGAGACGTCTTCCTGAAAATTAATTAATTTTCACTCAGGCCCAAGGGCTTAACACAAGGGCAGTACCCCTGGACTTGCGATATTGTTTCACATGAAGGCTAAGGTTTTGCAATCACAGATTATGAGTCACCTTTTGAAAATATAAATTCTTTTGTCTTTTGAATTTTGGTGCCATTTTCTCCTTTAAGTTCTGGCCTCTTCGGCAAATGGTTATTTTAACTGACACTCAACTCAAAGGCTCGTTTGTAACGTCCTTTCATTTCAGTTTTATGGCAATTAAATTATGATTGCGGTTAAACAAAATTGCATTAAAAACCATATGTGCTGAAGAAGCTTTGTGGGTAGCATCGAGTTTGTGCTTTGAAAAGCCCGAAAGGCTCTGTTTTAAGTGGATCTTTCATAAACTTGGAGTCACGAAGCAACAATAAGGCCCTTCACTGAGTCAAACAGCTTGGAAGGACAGGAACTGAAAACGCTAAGTCGGATTTTGCTGTCAAACCATGTTTGAAATTAAGGAATTCGTGCAAATTGCCATCTTTGGCATCAGCAGGAGGAAATGTACACAGTCCCACTGCTATATGGAGTTGTTGTGACATAAGAAAACAGAATCTTTTTAAATGTCGAGTTCAATGAATTCTTTTAAAAAAATAATTTAGCAGCAGCACTTTAAAAGGAAAGAAGAGACTCCCCCGCCCCCCATTAGTTCCAAATAAGAGTCTTTTAATCGCCCTGATGAAGGAGGAATTAGCAAAACACTACCAGGGAGTAACATCTTTTTAATTTGGGGGGGGAGTGCATTGATAAAAATAAGTAGAACATTTTAATTAAAACTCATAAAGTAGTGGACATCTGCTGGGGATTGTCGAGCGTGGCAGCGATTAGCGGTCCGTGCACCTAGATAATGAGTCTCTGGTTGTCGTTATTGGCACAATGGCCGGGTCCTCTGTGAGAACGCTGCGGGCTCACTTTGTGGTGCCCGGCATATGCCTATTAGATTCCAATAAGTTTAGCCGAAGAGGGGGAGGAGAGAAGCGGGGGGAGGGGGGGCGAGGGAAACACAGGAAACAAGCGTTGAGTGTGTGCCAATAAAAATGATCACAAATCAGGGCTGCTGATGTCATAACCCTGGGGGTCGGGGGTCAGGGGGAGTGAATGCGCCTGAAAGGGACCGCCTGTCTGCGGCCGGAGAGGCAGCGTGCGAGGGGGCGCGGCGAGCACAAAGGGCCCAGAGCGCCTCATTAGAGACGCGTTTGATGGGCTCCCGGCCCCCACTGGGGCCCCAGGCGATGTCAATGGGATAATTACGATGATCTAATGGCCGGCTCTTTTGCATGCAGGCTCTCCTGAATGGGGCGCCTCAAGGCTGCATTGAGGCCGGGCTGTGTAAACTGTAGGGTGCCTCGCCGACTTGGAGCCACGGAGACTGGCGGCGGGTCAACTTGGACCACTTTGCATTCACGCTCTGAATAGGCGGAGCGGGAGGCGCCCTTTTCCGTGGTCGCCTTTCAGCCAGAGAGTGACAGATTGGAGGTCAGGGGCTGGAGGGATGGAGGCCCTCTCGCGGCAGATGGACCGTCGGCAGATCCGCGGACACCAGCCCTGCGCCCGGGCCGGTCTATGCAGACGGGCTCAGACCCGCACCGGCGTGTGATTGGCAGCTGTGAATCGCCCCATGCGGCCTGGGAAGGGTGGTTTTCCACGTTTTCCCAAAAACTGCTCTCTTAATTGCAAGAGTAATGCGGCCAACGAGTCCCACGGCCCTGCACTTGGCTGCTCTCCAGGCACTTGTGCGTTTCCCCATAAGCAGACGTGGCCCCGCCAAGAGCACCACAAAGCAGCCACCCCAGCTATTTTGGAGGAGGAGGGAAGAGTGAAAGAGAACTGGATATCTGATATTTCAAAATCATGCTCCACGGCCTAAGTTGAATCACATGACTTTGCCAGTATCCGACCACTTTTGACTCCGAAGCTGGCAGTTTAGTGTGGGTACCCTGCGCTCACCAGCCCTTGGAGTAAATGGGGTCCTTGTGAATGAGTTTGCAGACGTCTTTTTCAGTTCCTAGGGTTTACACAGAGCTTCACCTGGGCCTTTTAGGCACATAATAGGCACGCAGTGAGTACTTGTGCAATTAATGAATTACTGGATGAATATAGAACTGTATACAGTTGCCCTCCTCCCACCAGCAGCCCCACCTCCTCTAGGCAAGCGCTTCCAGCAGCCTGGACTATCTCCTTCACCTCCTTTCTCTTGCAGTAAAAAAGAAAAACTTAAACCATACTAACAGGGTAAAAGAAAATAATCCTTCCACCCCAATCCAGACGTGTGTGTGTGTGTGTGTGTGTGTGTGTGTGTGTGTGTGAGAGAGAGAGAGGGAGAGTTCTTTCTGTAAGACTATACGACACATCACATAACATGTGTCACACAGTCCTGCTTTTACATTAGAGGGATCATAGCATACATGATATTTCACAACCCAATCCAACCTACCCTCACTGACATTTTTCATGTCAATAGTATTGATGTACATTCAGCTATTAAATGGTTGCCTACCACTTCCAGCATGGAGTTCCCTTTTTTATTTAAGCAATCCCCCGCCGATGGGCATTTAGGCTATTTCCATTTTTTCCTCTTTAAAAACAATATTAGTATGAATATATTTGTACATGCTATTTGTATACATTCTTCCAATTATCTCATTAAGATGAATCATTATTATTTCATGGGTAAAGGACGCTATATCTCATATATTCTATATTTGGAGCTAGAATTAAGCCTAGACAATAATGTAGCCTTTGTCAATGTGAATATACACTTAAACTCTTATCCTTTCCAACCCAGAAACCTCCTTTTTCTTTGAAGAACTTTTGGGGTCACCCAGGGAAAGAGATGTCTCTGATCTTCTTTAATACGCCCTTTCCTTCCATCAGTGAAGTCCCTTTTTAAAAATATTTTTTTATTTTTTTAAAATACATTTTTATTTATTTCAGAGAGGAAGGGAGAGGGATAGAGAGATAGAAACATCAATGATTAGAGAGAATCATTGATTGGCTGCCTCCTGCACACCCCCTACTGGGGATCGAGCCCACAACCCTGGCATGTGCCTTGACTGGAATTGAACCTGGGACCCTTTAGTCCAGGCTGATGCTCTATCCACTGAGCCAAACCAGCTAGGGCTTAAGTCCCCTTTTTACAGCCACAATTAGAAATGATTTCATCTTTGCTGTCTTCCCTGGAGCCAAAGCCCCTTTCCAGTTAAGCTGAGCACTGATGACCCTGAGGTCCCAAAGCCAGACTTGGAAGACTTGGAAGCAACACTGGACACAGCAAATGACATTGTGTAACTGATTAAATCAGCGGTTCTCAACCTGTGGGTTGCGACCCCTTTGGAGGTCAAATGACCCTTTCACAGGGGTCGCCTAAGACCATCGGAAAACGCATATATAATTACATATTGTTTTTGTGATTAATCACTATGCTTTAATTATGTTCAATTTGTAACAATGAAATTGGGGGTCACCACAACATGAGGAACTGTATTAAAGGGTCGCGGCACTAGGAAGGTTGAGAACCACTGGATTAAATGGAACTGCCAGCTGCAATAAAATGCAGACGGTACCTTGGACGGGGCGATGATGTCCAGGCTGATCTGGTCTGCGGGATAAATCCATCGTCAAACAGAAAACAGTGGAATGAGGTGGTATATCAGTGTTTTGAGATTCAATTTCATGTTAACAAAACAATAATGCACATAGTAAACATTTTTTCCAAACACAAACAGGGAAAAGTTTCTCCCCCACATCATCTCCACCACCCCCACCCCACCCCCACCGCATCCCCCCAGGGTCTGGGTCATTCCCCCAAAGGCATCGCCTTCGGGATTCTTTGCGTGCATATCTGTACCTATGCGTCTCCCGTTTTGATGGGAAGTTAGCGTACAGTACACATCCTTCTTTTGCTCTTTCCCTGCAGTGTCTGGATCCATATTCCTCGGTGTGAATGAACCAGTTTAACCAGTGGCCTGCTAAGGACACTTAGGTTGGGCTCAGTCTTGTTATTACAAACAAAACTCTCCTGCTGCTGCTAAGCTAGATCTGTTCATTTCTGGTGGGGGTCGGGGGGCGAGGGGGAATGCTGTGCGTTAGCGATGGAACAGCTATGGCCACACTGCCCTCCAGAGAAACCCACTGCTGTGCACTCCCCAAGCCAGGCTCGGTTCCCTGCCCATCCCGTGCTTTGTCAACTTTTTAAACAGTTCTGTCACTGGGATCTGGGTAAATGTCTGAATGATATTTTAATTGCTGAGTCGCCCTCGTGACTTTGGATGGACCCCAGGCTCAAAGGGAGATGCCGAGGGGCTCCGATCCCCCACTGAGCCAGGACTTAGGAATTCCAGGGAATGCTGGCCCATGGAATCCCCGCCACCCCCCATGAGGGGAAGAAGAAACCAGCCGGTGGGCTGTGTTTATTCTGCATAAATGGGGGAGGGCTGCAGCCTTGTTTGGGGTGTGTCCCTTTCTCTGGCTGGCGTCACCCTGCCACTGACAGTCACTGTACCCCGGGGGCCAAGAGCTCCCTGGGAGCCCGGCCAAAGGAACACCCGGAGGCTGTATGGGGAGGTCAAACCCAGGACAGGGAGAAGACCAAGGCACCAGGCATGATAAAATGAGGCATCTGCTTAGGCATTTGACCACAGGAAGCGGCTGAGTCTCCACACTCCGCGGCTAGCGTTTTCATTCAGATGCCCCGGAAGTTCCCACCACTTCCCACCTTCACCAGGTCCAACTAATAGACGGGGCAGACTGCACTGGAAATGAACAAAAATGCATGTGCCTTTAGCATGAGCAGAGACCTGAGTGGGACCCGTGCATGCAGTGCGACCCTTCAGTTCCTCGTCCTTCCACACAGTGTAGATAGAGCCCACAGGGAAGGCTGGTGTAGAGCCCATCAGGGCCGGCTGCGGGCGCTGGGCATTGCAGCTCTCCAGCCTGCTAAGAAGACCACTCGCCTTTCTCCTCCTCACAGCCGCCCTGCATGCGCTTCCTCTTAGAGGCGCACCTAGGGGGCTCTGGCGTCCTCCATGCCTGGCTCCCAAGTTGTTCTTTACCCAATTTTGTGCGCCTGGCCCAACCAGCAGCATTTTCTGTGAAAACGCGGTTCTCAGTTGCCTTCTCAGGATTCGCAGCTCTTTTTACCACAAAGAAAATGGCCATCAGCACGGTTTGGGCTATCAGCGCAGAGGTGGCACATTATTCTGTATTTGGAGATTTGTACAGACTTTCATGAAACAAACAACAAACAAAAAAACACTTGAAACTGTTGAGTTTCTGCTGCAAGAGCCCTCACTCTAATTTCACCTGCTGCTGTTCAGAAAAATACCGCTCATGCTTGCTTAAGAAAAATTTTACATCGTCATTTTTTCCATTGTTGCCTATAAGCCTTTTTAAGGAGCTAGAAATTAATAATCTGCAAACAACCAAAGGTGGCGGGGAGGGGAGAGTCTAGTGTTCAGGGCTGGACTCTCTCCTCACCCCACCCCCACCGCACCCCCAGTCTCTTAGGAAACTGTTCTTCTGTGCCGGCTCTCAGGTGTTTATGTCTGCGGGCAGCTCTGTGGGTTTGAGCCTCTGGAAGCCCCTGTGCATCAAAGAGTTAAATGTAAATAGCTCATCTTTGCAGGGCCTTTGGCTCCCGCTCTAAGTAGGTGGAGTTTGGAATCCGGGTCGAAAGCCCCTTGCATTTTTGGTTGATTGTTTTTAATTACTTCTGAGGGCTGATGGAGGCTGCTTGTTGCCTCCGGGCGCTCGTGACAGACAAGGAATGTTCCTCGCTGCCGTTTGTGAGGAGCACATCACGAAGCATCAAACAGAGCAAAAATGGCAAGAATAGCAAGTGTATCATTACGCCTTCATTTAGATAGAAGATGCATAAACAGGAAGGATATCCAACCGCATGGGCCCCTTGTCTGGATCGCGGATCAGAATGGTATTTGTAGCAGGATTTTTCTGTATTTGCTGAAGCCAATTCGCTGGTTGAAGGATGGAGGGACAGGGGTGGGGGGCGGGCAGGGAGGTGCTGACCTTCAGGAAACCCAGGTAAAAGCCAGTTTAGGATCTAAAAGAGAAAAAAGTCCTCGCTGGTTGTTTCTTAGAAATTCTTTCTGAGGAGAAAGGCAAATATGGAGAATAGCTCTTCCTGTGTTGCAGGAACTAAGACCATCAGATTTATCACAAAAAAGAAAAAAATAAACAGGACAGCCAGCTCAGTTTGAATTTCAGATGAACAATGAATATTTTTTTTAGTGTAAATATATCCCAGGTAATATTTGGGACAGAGTTATACTAAAACACTTCATCTCTGTTTATCTGAAATTCATTTAACTGGGCGTCCTGTATTTAATTTGGCCACTTTGTCAGAGGCAGGAATAACAAACCTTGGTTCCTTATAATTCCATCATCTGTGTGTCTGAGATAGTAATAAAACACCTAATAAGATTACACAGGGGTGGCCCTGGCTAATAGTTCAATTGGTTAGATCCCTGGTCAGGGCACATATAAGAATCAACCAATGAATGAATAAATGGGTGGAGCAACAAATCGATCTCTCTCTCTCTCTCTCTCTCACTCTCTCTCTCCCTCCCCCCTTCCTCTCTCTCCCTAAATTCAATAAATAAAAATTTTTTAAAAATTATACAGGGTGGAGCAAAAGTAGGTTTACAGTTCTGAGTACATGAAAAACAGAGTTTTATTCTTGTATTATTATTTATTATTGTGTTATTTTCCATACAAAAAATTGTAAATCTACTTTTGCACACCCCATATTTTACTGGTAAAAAGGTAGAATTTGCCCTGACCGGTTTGGCTCAGTGGATAGAGCGTCAGCCCTCAGACTGAGGAAGGGTCCCGGGTTCGATTCCGGTCAAGGGCATGTACCTTGGTTTCGGGCTCGATCCCCAATAGGGGGCGTGCAGGAGGCAGCTGATCGATGTTTCTCTCTCATGGATGTTTCTAACTCTCTATCCCTCTCCCTTCCTCTCTGTAAAAATCACTTCACATTAACATTACAAATACATTATCAGCAAATCTTACATAGTACAAATCAACACCCTGAAGTTCAGAAGACCTGCTCTCAGGCACCTTCTCTGAGGAGACATGAGGATGACAGAGCCTGCGTCCCAGCAGGGGCCTGGCCAACCACCACTATGTCGTCCTGGTGAACTCACAGTGGGGAGCCTCGAGGTTGAGGGGCACAGGCCCCTTCCGGGTCCTGCCAGAGGCGTCATAGTGGGGCCCTCAGCAAGGGCAGTGATATCCACTGAAATCTCCTGCATGGGCAACGGGCATGCAGCCGAGATGCGTGCAGACCCCGATCAGGATGACCCACTCGGGCTTCTTCCCTCGTTCCAGGTAGGGCTGGGGTCCCTCAGGGGGACATGTCCGCGAGGCTTCCTGTCCCACCTCCTCTGGGTTCGGTGGCGCACGAACAGCAGCTTCCCTCTCCGCTAGAAGGCCATATTCTTGCCCTCCAGGATGTCGGACAACCTGATTTCGATTTGGACATGGCCAACGTTGGCAGAGGCGCTCCTGCTGGAGACAAGCTCGGAGACGGCATTCTCGGGGTGTGGGCGGCGGCCACTGTCCTGGTTGCAGTTACCAAAGAGGAGAGGCCCTTCCTGCAAACAGGGAAGCGCTCCTTGGAGGACAGTCATCGGCGCGGCAGTCATCGGAGAAGTCGGGCACCGTGACGTCTGTATGGGAATAATGGACAGAGGCAGGGACATGTGGTGACCAGAGGCCCACTCGTGGCCTGGCCGTTCAGTGACTCCTGGCAGAGGAAGGGCTGCTTCACGTCCACCGTCCAGCACCGGTGGCACCAGGGGCCGCAGCGCACCCGCCCCTGCGCAGGAGGAGGTGGATAGAACGGACGCAAGTGGGCCTGAGCGGGCAGCGACTGACAACATGGCGACCTAATAAAATATATATTTTTAAAAAGGGTAGAATTTCCATTTTAAACCCTTTGTAGAGGCCAGTCATTGGATCAGGGGCTTTATAATGATGATCCTAATAAGGGTCACTTAGTAATCAGCAAATAATAAAAAGTATAATTAATATCCCCATTGCTCATGTAAGGTTGCACAGCTTGGAAGTGATAGAGCTGGGATTTGAACCCACAGTGCCTTACCTTCAAAGACTCCTCCCTCACAGACAAGAGTGCGCATCTGAACAAGAAGTGATTCCATTGGAAAACTGGAGCTGAGTTGAGCAGTCAAATTAAGCAAAAGTCATTAGTTCCGTTCCCTAGATATGGCTTAAAGAAGTGACAGAACCCCACAACAGCCTTTTGGCCCCTCGATAGTTTCCCCTCTCAGTTGTCTGCAATAAGAGAGCTGGCCTGTGGCAGAATAATATGGCATTTTAGGTCCCCGTTTAATTGAATGGAAATGTCTGTCCTCCGTGCTTTCACTCTCAGGTTGATTTCCTCGTGTGATAATGCGGGGTCCAGACACTCCTGCAGAGGGCCAGACGGAGAACGTTCTCAGCCTTGTGGGCCATACGGTCTCTGTGGCAACTCCTCAGCCTCACCGCCGTAGCAGCAGGAGAACCGCGCAGACAGCGCGTGGACCGTGGGTGTGGCTGGGCTCCTGTACAACAGGCAATTCCCACTACTCTCCAAGTAATGTTCTATAAAGATGCTGAAAACACTGAATTAGCAAATAGTGAACCATTCTGTGTCATAATAACCCGGAAACAATATGTGTGTTTGCGGGTGGGGGGAGGCGTGAAGGGGGGATGCAGAATGGCTGCTGTATTAGTTTCCTATTGCTGTTGTAACAAATTAACTGGTGGCTTCAGAGAACAGAAGTTCATTATCTTCCAGTTACATAGAAGTCCTGCCCGGTCCTACACTGATCTGCCCAGCTCCAGTCAAAGCTCCAGGGAGAATCTCATCCTTGCCTTTTCCATGCCCACAGGCCACCTGCGTTCCTTGGCTTGTGGCCCCTTCCTCCATCTTTGAAATCATCAGTGTAGCCTCTTCCAATCTCTTTCTGACTTTGACCCCCCTGCCGCCCTCTCATAGGACCCTGATGATGACCTGGGGTTCCCAGATAACCCAGGATAATCTTCCATTTCAGAGTCTTTAATCACACCTGCAGCGTCCCTGCTGCCACAAGTCCCAGCGATTAAGACTCGGACCTCTTTGGGGAGCCATTCATTGGCCTGCCACACTGTAACTTCAACTAGCGGTCAGAGTGACATCGGGGAAATTTCTTCCCAGGTCAAGCCTCAGTTTCCTCGTGTGTGAGATGCAGCCCCCTTAGTTTCATCTTTTAGCACTGGGGTTCCCCCTGTAAAGGTGTCGGGTCAAAGTTTCTGTTCACAGGACACCCACAGTCCCTGGGTCCGGAAGACGGGGCGCGGACGTGCGACCTGGTTCTCTCCCCAGATGGACCGGCCTGCTGTGGTTTTATTTTGTTTTGTTTTTGTTGCTTTTTGGTACATGAGCTCTTTCAAACAGAAACTTGGTCACTGCAGTGAACAAAATGGAAATATCTTGCAGTCTTCCCAGTGGTGCCTTCTAGTGCTTTCCTCTGGGGCAGAGGCTAGGATTGCCCTTGGCTGTGGGAACCAGAGGCTGTGTTCAAACCCAGCTCCACCCCTCACAGGCCAGGAGAACCTGGGCGAGCCCCAGTGTCCTGCTCTGTAACCACTGTCCCGCTGCACAGGGGCTTCGTGCAGAATCAGTAAGAGAGGCGATCAAGGGGGCTAGCGTGGTGCATGGTGCAGAGCCAGCCCACCAGAACATGTGCTCCCAAATGTGCACTCACTGTTCACACACTTTAAAAAAAAGACCCTCACTCAGCCGGTGTGGCTCTATGGTTGAGCATCGACCTATGACCAGGAGGTTCCGGTTCGATTCCTGGTCAGGGCACATGACCGAGTTGCAGCTCGATCCCCAGTGTGGGGTGGGGTGTGCAGGAGGCAGCTGATCATGGTTCTCTCATCATTGATGTTTCTGTCCCTCTCTCCCTCTCCCTTCTTCTCTGAAATAAATAAAAAAAGTACACACACACACACACACACACACATAAAAGACCCTCCTCCACTTTCCAGCATCAGTAGTTACAACTGATAAATCAATATTTGCCTTAACAATAGCACCTCTTTTCCTGCAAAGAAACACCAGAGCGTCTCCATTGGGTCAAACATGCTCAGAGCTGCAGCTTAAAAACAAGACAAAACAAAGCAAAATCCCCAACCGGAAAGGATTCGGAAGCTGCTGGTTTTCCTTAGGGATCTCGCTAGTGCCACCCAACAAGGAACCTGGCATTTCAGTAGCACCACCTCTGAGTGGCTGAAGAAAGCATGTCTTTAGGTGGTGTGGGCCCAGCTCATAAGAAGAACCCCAAAGCCAACAGCTGAGGGGCTGCTGGGTGGCTTTGTGGGGACAGAAGAGTGATGGAGGTAGGGCCAGACTTACCTGCATCCAAGGTCTAGTTCTGCCCTCCCTAGCTGTGTGACCTCGGGCAGTAGCTGAGCCTCTCTGTGCTTTCGTCTCTTTGTAGGGAGATAGGCATTGTGTCCACCTTATCAGAATGCTGTGATGACGAAGAAAGTGAATTCATGGAATGTGCTTAACCCAATACCTGGCGCCAAGCTTAGGAATGTTAGCAATTGGCTGGTGTTTCTTTACATGATAAGTTGGCTTAACATACTGGCTAGGTGCATGGAGCATTTTTCATCTTGAAAACAGATGCTTAGTTTAAAAAGGGGAAGGGTGGGAGGGGGAGGAGCTAAAGGCTATGAACAGGTAGTTACTCGGGGTAACACAGAGATGACACCCTCTGTATAAAAAGATGTCCAGCCCCACCAAATGCCTGTGAAATGCTCATCAAACACCCCTGGATGTCAGTGTTCACACATCATAGCGGCAAGGATTTCAGAGACTGGTAACATTTGGAGGTAGGGAGATACGGGCAAATGGCCTGCTGGGGAACAGTGGCCTGGGTCCCCCCTAGAACACCCGCTGACCCTCACTCTTGGGGAGTGAATGGCCCCAGAAATACAGCGGCCAGTGGGTACACACACACTGCCGAGGCGCTCACACAGCATCGTCGGGAACCTGGACATACCCTGCGTGGCCACCTGGCAATGGCCCGGGGCAAGGTGAGGTCACCCCATCCCAGCCACCGACTGGGCTCATGGGAGCTCCCGGGAGTGACAGTAACTGTCTGTGCAAAGCCGCAGCCACGCTCTCAGTGCACATGCTGTGTCCTGCGGCTCATGGGGCGGCTTTGGTCATTCCTTTAGTGAACAGCTGGGGGAACTCAGGTGCTTTGGTGGCAGCAGGTCACCCAGGATCTCCGAGTTCATGAGCGCCAAGTTGGATTTGAACCCACTGCCTGGTTCCAGACTGTGAACTCTGCAACTCCGGGCTAATTGGAACCTTAGCCCCGAAAAATGTGGCCTATTGAACAAAGGAGGTTGCAAGAAAAGGGGCTGTCATTACCCAGTGTTACATATAAACAAATACACAATGAAACGGCATCGCCCTCCCTCCACTCTGAACTCGTCCCCTCCTTCGTCCTTCTTCCTGCCAGCACCCCACAGAGTGCTGATCGCTCATGGCGTGTCATCCCCCGTAGAGGGCAGCTCAGGAGAGCGGTCTCCGTTGCTCTGGGTCTCCAGCACACCGATGGATGTTGGTGACCAGCAGGACTGGGTACATGTTTGAATGGGTGAACAAATGAATGAACGCATCACCTTAATCTTAACCCTGAAAGCATTCAGCCACTAGGATGCAGATGGGGACCCGGCAGCTTGGTGTGGCTGACTGATGTCGAGGACAAAGTGGGTTAGAAAGTCGTCTGGACAGCAGGAGCCTGAGACCCCCCGAGTTTGGGGGGCAGCACGCCTGCTGCTGCCCCATTGCTTCGCACAGCATCCACACCAAGCACTTGCAGTGAGCTAGACAACAGCGTCATAAAGCTGGAAGCTAAATTTCTTCTGGCGGCAGAGCGGAAGACTGCTGGCAGCCCGTAGCTGCATAAATTAAAACAATAAGCTGTTTTTTTTTTTTTTTAAAAAAAAATAACATTTCTAAACACGCATACACATGAATTAACTCATCACAAGACCGTCAATGGAAGAGAGAGACGCAGGCTGTATGCTCCATACCTGCCCCAACTCTCGGCTGCAGCGAGAGCCACCACCGCCTTCCAAGGGGCTCTAGGAAGAGCATCTGTCCTCGAGGGGATTGGACCCGAAGAGTTTCCGCCGCAGCCGAGCAGTGAGGACGCGGGCACACTCCCTGCACACCGTCTTCTCTGTGGAAAGGGGGTTGGCTGCAGCTGTAGTTAATTTACTTCTGATTAGTCTAACCTTTCCCCCTCGGAGGAAGTGGTTTAGCAGGAGGGGAAAATGCGGTCACAATATTGTTTTATGACTGTTTATCTTCAGAGCCCAAGCGATGCTGATTGCAAATATTTTATGTGCATTTTAAAAAATCACGACTCATGTTTGGAATGCACTAAAAAAATGTGAAATCAGATTTCGGGAAAGATCTAGCAATTTTGGAGGATTTCAAAGTCGTAACCAAGTTATCTGTACCAGCCCCCTGGGACTAATCGCATCAAGGCAGCAATTAGGCCAGCGGGATCCAAATGCAGAATATTACATTCCGTTTGGCTTTGGACGGCTCGTCTTGGTTGTACATGTACATTATTAATGTCTAGTCTGGAAATCCAAGCCTCAGCATATGTTATATTGAAGAAACTATCTCCAACTGAGAAAACGTTGCATTTCTGTTAGAAACGCTGCTTTCCCCGTAGAGAAGGGATTCGCTAGTTGTCAAAGAAAAAGCTGCAGACACAGTTTCCCCACCTGCCACCGTGTGGGGGGCCAGCTACCCTGAGCTGACGGGTGGCCCTGTCTCTTCTCATTCTTTCCTTCTCCCCAACAGGAACTGCGTGCATAGCTGCTGTCCAGTGAGGTTCTTGGGCCCCTGAAGACAGCATTGGGGAGGGCAAGGGGTCTCCTATCATGGGCATCTCTCTGGCTTTAGAGTTGCACAGACTTGGGGTTGAATTCTGTCAGTTGCACTGTAGCCATAGGAAGAGTGACTTAACTTCTCAGACTCTGCACCCCCTTTGTAAAATGGGGGAAACAGCACTCAGTACTCCATTGCTTGCAAACTGGCCTAATAAAAGAAAAGGAGAGTTATCGACTCAAGGAAATGGGAAGCCAAGGGACAGCTTCAGGCTCGGCTGCATCCAGGGACATCTGTATGTCATCAGGCCTGCACTTCCTCCTCTCTCATCTCCTTCTCTGACATTTGTTTCCCACTGGGTACTGGCCTCTTCTACCCTATTAGGGTCTGTGACTGGGGTCTGTGAATGGAACTGACAAAGGTCAGACTAACAGGAGAAAGAGCATACACATGTTATTTGATATTGCTATTTTTACATGGCATGGGAGCTTCATAGGATGAAGTTAGGCCTGAGAGCTTATATGTTACTGAGACAAAGAACAATAAGTTGTGGAGATGCATTAAGACAAAGGAAAAGAGTTGGAGCAAAGAGCAGTGAAGTGTGGGGAAGGGACCAGGAGACGCCCAGGGAACCAATGGAAGAGAAGAGTTGTTTTAGTAGGTTTGTTCGTACAGATTCAGCCTGATGTGCATTCTCCATCTCTAGAGATAGAATGTCCTCTTCCAGGCACGGGGAGGGCATCTTCCCCTGTGTGAACCACCCAGCGTTTCCACTCCGCTTCTTCTGGCCCCAGACAAGATTTTCCTTTCTCCAGAGCGCCAGATTCCACCTTCTGTATCGGGGTCTGTCCTCTGCTCCCGGCAACAGCCGAGCTGTTGAGGGCCGTGGGAGACACGCAGCTGGGCAGTGTCCACGCGGCTCAGCAGGCGCTTCCAGGAAGTGGGGTGCCTGGGTCCAGTGTGATTTTGACACTCACTGAACATTGCCATCTTAGATGGATGTGTATTTAAACTGAGTCCTGAGGCAGCAGTGGTCAGAGCAGTTCCTGGTTGGACTCGGTGAGAAGAAATGTGATGAATGACACAAAACAAGCAAAGCTTCCCCAGCCCCTCAGTGGGCTGCACCAGTCCCCTGGATTCTCGGCTCCATCGAATCATTATCGGTCTTTAAATTATAGAACGTGGTTTGTGAAATTGTATGCTTGAGTGGTGAAAATCTGATGAATGTGTGCTAAGCATCCAAGTAAACTGGCCTGTTGAGGAATAAAAAGGATAATTAAAAGGAGGCCCATGTTCAAATCTGGAGAAAAATACTGAGAATAACTGCACTAATAGAAAATTGTTATCTACTCTGTGTTGAGCGCTGGCAATGTACACAGCTCTTCAGACACATCATGTAATTCAATTCCCTACCAACCCCGGAGGCAGGGGCCATGGGCCTCCCCATTTCACAGATGCGAAGAGTGAGGCTTAAGGAACTGACTTGCAGAGTAGAGCTTTGGATCCAGGTCTAACTGACTCTACATTAAGGCTCTAAACCCTCCCACACCGCACCTGCTTCCTCCTACGGCATCACAGTCTCTAAAAGACTCTGCAAGGGCATGAATATTTTCTTTTGTGATGCTGAAGGCAACATCCCATGTCATCTCCACACAAGGAAGGGAGCAATGATCTCCTGAACTTGGCCTTGCAGCCAGGGAATCCCACTCGTGCCTCCCTCCTGTGGGAGCTGGCTTCCTGGCGTGGCTCTGCCGGGCGGGGGCGCAGGCCTCCACTCCAGTGAGACAGCCTTAGTCCCCACAGCCGGCAGCTCCCGGGGTGGTTTCTGTTCCCAGGGGATGACTCCATGTTGAGGAAAGAAAAGGAAGGCCGCAGAGGATGAGAGGCAGCCGTGTGCATGGAGAGCGCTCTCTGGCAGGGGAAGGGTCCGTGCAGCCTGAAGAGCCTTCTTTCTGAAAGAATGAATTGATGTGGCGCTTACTGCAGCTTTTTTGTTGATTTCTCTTGACGACGTCCATGTCCTTAAGAAATGATAGTCCGTCTGAAGCTGATACAGACAGCCTGGGGAGTTGGATTGGCCCCCGGTAATTGGAAAGAGGAACTCTATGATGGCATTCTCCGAAGGGGGAAAAGGCAGCCCATTCATGGAGGACTCCTGGCAAAAAGTGAGGTCTGGGCTCCTTTCTCGAGCCAGCCCTCAAACTCAGGACTTCCATTCCCATTTTACTTTAAAGAGCAGACGTTAGTGAGCGGGGGATGCCCGACCTCACTGTCACCGCCAAGGACATCAGTTTCTTGACTTTGTCTCTGTCTGGACAGCAGGTCCCGAGGCGACAGGGTGAGAAGGAAGTGCAGATGCGAGACAGCAGCAGGTCCTGCCTCTGAAGTGGGGCCGTGTGTTCACATGGAGGGGCGTGGCGAGTGTGGGACCACGCCCAGGACATGCTAGCACACTGCTGGCGTGTGGGGCGAAGATAATACTTGGTTATCGCTGCTGCTGGTATTTTGTGGCCTGCGATGGACATATCTCTATAACAAGGCAAGAAAGTGAAATATAGAAAAAAAATGTTGGTGATAATGTGTGGCCCATCCAATTTGGGGGAAGTATGTTAGAATCTACCTTATTTAAAATATGTCACAGGCCCTAGCTGGTTTGGCTCAGTGGATAGAGCGTCAGCCTGTGGACTGAAGGGTCCTGGGTTCATTTCCGGTCAAGGGCACATGCCTGGGTTGCGGGCTCGATTCCCAGTAGGGGGCGTGCAGGAGGCAGCCTATCAATGATTCTCTCTCATCATGGGTGTGTCTATCTCTCTCTCCCTCTCCTTTCCTCTCTGAAATCAATAAAAATATATTTTTTAAAAATATGGCACAGTACTACCCCCACCCGAGCGTCCATCCTAATCCCCGTAACCTATGACTATGGAACCTTACACAGTAAAGGGAAGTTCACGTCGCAGGTAGAATTAAGGTTGTTGCTCAGCCGACTTTCAGATGCAGAAACTATGCTGGCTGCCAGGTGAGCCCAGTGACATCACAAGGTCCTTAAAAGCGGAAGAGGAGGCATCCATCGGCCCCGTTGATTATTTTCCCGATTTTCGATCTCCGGCTCTTCATGTGTAAGCTCTTGGGATGGGTTAAGGGGGTGGAGCTTCCTGCCACCAGCTCTGTAGCCTCAGGTGACAGCTAGTGGTGCCAAAGTTGTCCTCTGTCTCCAATATTGAACCAAAAAACAATAACACCAACACCCTATGTAAAACAGGAAATGGGTTCTTGGGGAAAGGAAAAGAATTCTCACATAGAAAGTTTGAGCTCTGTGTAGAATTGTAAACCACGATATCCTCACCCTCTCCCTCCATTGGCATCTGCGAAATCCCCGCCTCTCTGCTCCTAGAGAAGGACCCGGCCGCCTGCTTTACATTTCAGACGCGCAGGCTGTCAGAGGCAAATCATGCGCCTCCACGGCTGGCGTTTTCCAAAAGATCAATTATGCACTGACATCTCTGCACACGAAGACTGCTTACAGCCGCCACGCGAGGCCGAGACGTGGTGAGAATCTGGCCTTGAGCGCAATTCGGAAATCCATGCTCAGATGGCTGGGAAATGAAGGCGTTCCGAAGGTCTCCGGGCTGCGAGGCGGCTGTCACTGGCTTCCTGTGATGGGTGGGGTGTCCCAAACCCGAGGAGGTGGCCCTTTCTCCTCCCCTTTCCCTGAGCAGCTCTGCTGTTAGCTTTCCGGGTGGGAGCCACCACCGCCACCCTCTGTCCCGGGATTCAAGGGCTGGGAGGCTTTGGAGGTGTCCCCAACAGTCCACCCCCAACATCTGTCAGGAGAGACGCGGCTCATCAACAAGGGCCACGTGATGGCTCCCACAGCCTGTGCCGCTTCTGACACCCAAGGCATAAATTAAATCCTAAGCGAGCGCTTCCTGACAGCGCGTGATGACAGGTGTTGTGAACGAGTTGGCACAGGGGCCACTGCCCCACATAGCGATTGTCAGTCATGGCCACCCCTCGGCCCCCTCCCCCCGTGGGGACCGTGTCTAGCCGGCAGGAGAGCACGCTTCGCTTATGTGGGTGGGACCGGCTCCCACCTGCCTCGGGTCCCACGGGTGACATTGTGGCCCCATGGGGTCATCGCCTCTCCCACCAGTGGCCGGGCTGACGGCCGCAGTGTGAAGTCGGCGCCCAGGTGCCCCTACAGGGAGCACTTCTCACTCCATCCTCGAATCGACGCCTGGTTTTGATTCCTGCTCCAGCCACCGAAGCGCCACTGAAAGTGACAGCAAGGCAGAGGCATCCCAAACTGAGCGGAAATCCCGGAGGAAAGAAATCATACGTGATATTCAAGAAACAAAAGGTATCAAACCGTCCGTCCTGGGAAATGTAGAACTTTGTTGGACTTCCTTACATGTGGGTTACAGTTTATTGCACTTTTTTGAAGTTGCATGTAGCAGAATTGCAGATGGCTAGTCCTCGGCTTCCCAGACCCCCCCGCCCCCCTCCACCCTGTAGCCAGGGTGTCTCATCCCTCTCTCCTCCGGCTGGCGGCTTTCCGACCCCAGCCTTCAGGAGCAGGTGACAGCGCCTCACGTGAGAACTTGGAGAACATGCTGGTCGACCTGGCCTCCCCAAGCTGCCCACGACCTGTACTGCTCCCCTCCCCCCGCCCCCGCAGACCACTTGTCACAAGTCTGCTTGCTCCCTGTCTCAGGGGGAATGTACACCCCCTGGGGCAAGAAGCCTGTGCAGCTCACTCACCAGGACAGTCCCGGATGCCTGGCCGGGCGCCTGTGTGGGAACGAGTTCTGCGGGCACTTGCCGAGTGAAGTGAATGGATGTGGAAACCAGGCGTGCGTGGGCCCTTGACACCCCCTGCCCCTGCCCAGTGGGTGCTCCTCTGCTCAGAGCCTTGGAGGCACGGAGGCCAGGGGAGTATGACAGCTGCCAGAGTGCATCAGGGTCCTGTGGGACTGCAGAGCCCAGCAGCCCTGCCCTGTGTCCTGTGCTCAGCCTGGGTCTGCGCCAGCTACAGTGCCTGCCGCCATCTCCGTGGGGGGCGTTTTCAGGAGCAGGTTGAGGCCGGCCAGGTCACCTCTGTGCCGTCTCTCCTACTCTCTGAGGGCAGAGCCCGGATGGAGACTGCACGGCTGGGCCCTGCCTCCCGCCTGTGCACACTGAGCCCTGGGAGGGTCTGAGGAGGGGCACCGACCCCCTTCGATGGGGCTTGGGAAACGCGCCAGGAAGGAGCGAACTCTCCTTTCAAATGTCTCTCCGTCTCTTACTACAACTCCATGGAGAAGAGGAGGGAGGGGTGAACGTCAGTCAGGGAGTGACCCTCGGGCACCAGCGTCTAAGGGAGAGTCCAGATTGATTAACTAGGCAGGCAGTTGTTGAGTAAAATCGTCTGCGCCGTGCCTGAACCTAAAGCCTAGCTGTGTCGTCTCTAAATGCCCTCCTGACTTCCCCTCCCCCCCGGGAGGCAGCAGGAAGTTATCACCCCAGACCTCCACGTTCCAGTCCAAAATATTTCCTTGGCTTGGCTGCCTCGAGCCTAGCACTATGGAGTGACGTCCCCTCCTCCCCGACACAGGCTGGGTCTTCCGGGAGGGCCATGGTCCACAAAAGAGGTCGTGTGCATCCAGCTCTGTCCAATAGGACTACAGTGTGGGCCATGTTGGAATCTCCCATTTCTAGCAGCAGCCGAATAGAAAGAATAAAGGAACAGGTGACATCAATGTTTTTATTCTGTACTAGAGGCCCGGTGCACGACATTCGTGCACTGGGCAGGGGGGTCCCTCAGCCCGGCCTGCACCCTCTCACCGTCCAGGACCCCTCAGGAGGTGTCCACCTGCTGGCTTAGGCCCGCTCCCTGCAGGGAACGGGCCTAAGCCAGCAGTCAGACATCCCCCAAGGGGTCCTTAGTGCTGCTGCGGAGGTAGGAGAGGCTCCCACCACTGCCCCTGCGCTCGCCAGCCGTGAGCCCGGCCTCTGGCTGAGTGGCTCTCCCCTGGTGGTCAGTGCTCATCATAGTGACCGGTCATTTCGCCATTCAGTCAATTTGCACATTAGCCGTTTAGCATATAGGATAAAACGTATGACATGAAGTCTACCATCTGAACCACTTTTCAGCATATAGTTCGTAGTGTTATGCGTATTCACATTGTTGCCAAACAGATGTAGGCGATAGTAACTTTAATAATGCAGTATTTAACCAAGTCTATTGCGAGCATTATCATTTCAGCATCAGTTGTTTCTTAAGTCTTTGCAAACTGGCGTGTGTGTTCACACCGATGGCACACCGCCATCCAGGCACTAGATTTTCCATGGAAATGCTCACCTCTGCTTAGGTTCTGTCAGCTTACAGTTGAAAACGCGGACGGACACACCCAAGGGGTTCCCAGCACCCTGAAGAGTTTTCCGGTACCCTAGCTGTCAGTCTTTAGCGTGAAACGAATTGAAGTTGAATGAAGTTAAAACTTCAGTTCCTCCATGTCGCTGCCAGCCTCGAGTCAGGGCTCCATAGCCGCACGCGGCTGGCGGCTGCCCTGCTGGACGGCGCAGGTCAAGAGCGGCTCGAGAGCCAGCGCTTTGGAAGTGGCAGCTGCTATTGTTCCTGGGAACAGCAGAGCGAGAGGAAATGGAAAGTTCCTCCTCCTTGACCCGACCCTGACAGTGACTGGAGTTGGGAGGGTCCTGGGCCCACCGAGCCCCAGCTCCGGGCCAGCCCACCCACCTGCGAGAGGAAAGGTCTTCTCCTGGGCGCAGGGGCTCCTGCACGGAGCCGCGGACCCCAGGTAATGAGGAGAGGCTGGAAGAGAGACTTCAGACTGAAATTAAGACTCACCCGCTCATTTTACCCCTGGAAGATCATTTCAGCAACTTCCTCCAGGAGATTGTGAAGGGAAGTCATTATCCAGAGGAGGGGGAGGAGTGACCATCCACGTGGTTCCCAGATGCCGCCCCGCCGCCCTCGCCGGGAGGGCTGGGGGCAGGGGTGGGTGTTTACTGGGTCATTTAACCAGGTTCCTATTTTTAAGTTTCCTTTTCCACGATTAGTTGTTGCCCCTAATTGTTCCCATGCTCATGAGAGGCAGCCCCGAACTTCCTCTGCAGCCCCACGTCAGGGTCGGGGCGGCTCCTCTAATTGCCTGGTCCGCT